>NC_080102.1:2921666-3223333 GCF_950005125.1 Chionomys nivalis | reverse complement strand
CTAATCAGGAACTCATCCTTTAGCGCATGCGCAGGTTGTGCTCTTAGCGGAGAACTCGCTACAGCAGTGGGAAATCCGACGCCTGCCACTCACTCACTTCATGGTTGAGTCTGTGTGCTGCACAGTAGTGTGAGAATTAACTCACACGCCGCGGGAAACCACTTCAGCTACAGGACAACACTTCTGCCCAGCTGACTTCATGCAGTCCTCATGTGGACTTCTCTTTCCTGAAGTTTCTCAGGTTGTCGCTCCCCCTCCCTCCTCTCAGTGAGGTGTGCAGAACATTTGCAACGCAGTTCATGTCTTCTGTCACGAGCTGCATTCCATCCCGAGAGTCTCCCTGCTGCCTAAATGGTTTTGAAAATATTTGCAGATGTCAGGCTCACACTGTAAACGTTCAGCGTGTCTGGCCACGCGCAGAACATGTGCCCCGTGAGTACGCTCTCTCTCACAGGTCTAGCGTGCCCATGCGCTCAAAGCTCCTCAGACCCTCCTGTCCCATAGCCCCAGGGACAGGTGATCTTGTTACTGCTTTATATTTTCACCTTTTCCCAGATGGTCATATGATTGAAACCATGCAGCAGCTTTTCCAGACTGGCATCTTTCACTGGTAACACGCATTGAAGGTTCACCTGTTCATTTCTTTTCAGGGACGAAAGCTTTCTATGGTAGGAATAGATCACTGCTAACCCTTCATAGTGTTAGAGAGAGATGTGTGTGTGTGTGAGAGAGATTTGTGTGCGTGTGTGAGATAGAGATGTGTGTGTGCGTGTGTGTGTGAGACAGAGATGTGTGTGTGAGAGAGATGTGTGTGTGAGAGAGAGATGTGCGTGTGTGAGAGAGATGTGTGTGTGTGAGATAGAGATGTGCATGTGTGAGAGAGATGTGTGTGTGAGAGAGAGATGTGTGTGTGTGTATGAGAGAGAGATTTGTGTGCATGTGTGAGATAGAGATGTGTGTGTGAGAGAGATGTGTGTGAGAGAGAGAGGGGTGTGTGTGAGATAGAGATGTGTGTGTGTGAGATAGAGATGTGTGTGTGAGATAGAGATGTGTGTGTGTGAGATAGAGATGTGTGTGTGTGTGAGATAGAGATGTGTGTGTGAGATAGAGATGTGTGTGTGTGTGTGTGTGTGATATGTGTGCAGCTGCCGTTGGAGGTTAGAAGAGGATGTCAGCCCTTGCTGCTGGAGTTACAGGCAGTTGTGAGCTGCCTGATGCGGTGCTGGGCACTGAATGCTGGTCCTAAGGAAGAACAGCAGCTGAGCCACCTCCCCAGCCCCACGTGCAGACTCCGTGAGCACATAGTCTTGAGATCAGTTCAGTAAGCTGTTCCGATTCACTGACTGCTGGGGTCTGCAGTGAGACTATGCTTAACACTGTAGGAAATTACCAAGCTCTCTCCCGAAGCGGCTATGATAGTTTGTAGTCTCTGCAGGATATGTTTTAAAATTTAAATCACACAAGTAAATGCTGGCATTGAATGTGGTTCTCTAAGAACTGAGCAACACCACACAATAAACAGCAGGAAGCCATAATTTGTTCATAGCCCAACAGTTAATAGCCTCTCTATATTCAGGCCAGCATTTGGCCGGCAGAAATATCTGTGCCAACAGAGATGCTGTATATGTGCTCAGCCAATTTGGTAGCAACTTGACACATGTTACTGTCCATCAAACAAGTGGAATGTGGCTGGCATGACTTAGGAACCGATTTTACAATTTTATCTTATTTAAACGATTTAAGTGTGACTTTCCTTACACGTGGCTAATTGTATTCATAATGGTGTCATAGTTCTAGATCATTAGAACTATTTTGCCTTTGACTGGGCGGGGGCGGGGAGCTGAGACACCCCAGAGGATTCTGACTGAGGGAGCATGATGATTCCACGTACAGTTTTGAAGTGTTCCTTGAGAGCTGTGTTAGAAGGAGAAAGGGGGTCACAAGAGGAGCAGAGAGACCGCCTAGGAGGCTGCTATTACAATCCAGGAAACAAATATTAGTAGGATTGCACCCGCGCCGTGGCGCTGGGGTGGAGAGAAGCGGTCAGCCTCAACATGTGTTCTTGAGCAGCGGCCATGTGAATTGCCAGGTGTGCCCTGTAATTATGGCAACGGCAACCAAAGTTAGACGGGAACTAAAGGTCTTGTCTGCCGTCTCTTTTCTCCTGCGACTGGTTCCCCTGTTTAAGCTGAGGGCTCCGCCAAGAGTTAGGTTCCAGCCGGGCGGTGGTGGCGCACGCCTTTAATCCCAGCACTTGGGAGGCAGAGGTAGGCGGATCTCTGTGAGTTCGAGACCAGCCTGGTCTACAAGAGCTAGTTCCAGGACAGGCTCCAAAGCCACAGAGAAACCCTGTCTCGAAAAACCAAAAAAAAAAAAAAAAAGAGTTAGGTTCCAGTCTCCCAGGACGCTGCCTGGTTTCTTTTCACATTTAAAAATAATAATTATAATTGCATGTACATGTGTGTGCGTGTGTGTCCATGTGAATGTAGGTGCCTGCGGAAGTCAGCGGCATCGGATCCTCTTGGAGCCGGAGTTACAGGCAGTTGTGAGCTGCCTGACATGGGTGCTGGAAGTTAAATCTGAGTCTTCAGTGAGAGCAGCGTGTATTTGTAACTGATGGGCTGCCTCTCCAGCCCCTAAAAGTTATTTTTATGTATCTTCCGTGAAAGTGACTGCCACCATAGTCCTGGGTTCTGTACGGTAGGTGGGAGGAAAGGCCTGCCTGGGATCTATTGGCCTTCTTGCCAGCCTTCTAGGACCTCTGTAATTGGCACCGTCCCACAGAAACGACGTGAAGGACACACATTATGTTTAGGTGGCCACATTCATTAGAGTAAAAAGAGCCAAGAATGGTCACGCACACCTTTAATCTGACTTGGAAGGCAGACTGAGGAGGAGCTCTGTGAGTCTGAGGCCAGCCCGGTCTACATAGTGAGTTCTAGGACAGTCAGGGCTACATAGTGAGACAAATCAAAAATTAAAAAGAAAAATAATCTCTGATCATTCTGGTGGAGAATGAACTTAAGGAACTGTGAGGTGAGCGGCGCTCTGACCGTCTTATAATGGAAATACAGGCCGGCTTCACCAGAGCACGGCTGGAGTTAGCCGTCTGCGATGTAGGAGGACATCCATGGAACGTATACTGAAGGCTGTTTCTCTGAAAGGAAATGTCCGTCCCCTTTCCCTCCTCTTGGCCACCAACAGGGATCAGTTTTTCTTTCCTTTTAAATAAAGTGCTCAAGGTAAGGCTTTGAGCCGCCTCACCCTTGAGCTGGCGTCTCACTTTGTCTTGGGACCTTTCAGCTGAGACGAGTGTTTGGAAACTCCCTGCCGCCTTTCCCGCCAAAGCACTATCTGGCAATGACGGCCGCCATGGCTGAAGAGAGGAGGGATCAGCTGGAACGCTACCTGCAAAATGGTATGTACGCAGACTCTGCTTCACAGCTGCGTTGCAACGTAAATTCCTCGTCACAAGAGCCACCTGCTTTAAAGGCCTTATTTGTCATTGTTAGCATAGTTATGAAATTGCGCAAACCGTCACCGTATTCTAGTTTTAGGGTATTACCATCGCCCCCACAGGAGACCTCACGACCATTGGCAGTTGCTTCCCGTTTTAGCCTCCTCCCACTGGGCCCATGAAGCCACCCCTCTAGTTTCTCTCTACACACCTGTGCATTCTGGATATTTCCTGTGTGCCTGACTTTGCAATGGCATTCTTTATATTGAGTATTTGATCAAGAGGCAGTAGCAGGAGGATCTCTCTGAGTTCGAGGCCAGCCTGGCCAACTAAGCGAGTTCTCCCATTTGCTAGGGTAATAAGGTGGCTACTGAGCGGTGAGGGTCCCAGGTCTTGATGGGCTCATATTGCCCAGGCCACCTCAAGGGGGCAGACTCTGTCCATTGTCCTGCGTGGAGAACTCATGCTTACATCCTGAAGGTCAACTCACTACTAGGGCAAGATCTCAGAACTCCTGACAGAGCCGCGCCCTGCTCTTGCTGACTGGGCTTGCTTTCCGTGTTTTTCAGTAACTGCAGACCCCCGTGTGATGAGAAGCGACGTCTTCACCGAGTTTTTAACCCTGGTACAGATGGTAAGCCTCCTTCCTGAGCGGCGCCATCAGCCTCTGCAGAGCCTGCCCGCTTCCCAAGTGCACAGGCTTTCTGGACTTCTGTGAAGTAGAGTCGTTTCCAGTAAGCTGGAGGCTGCTTCCTGTTCCGGTCCTACATGGGAGATGAAGTGTGTCGCTCACATTGGCTTACGGTTTAAGCGGACATTTGTTCTGTAGTCTGTGTGCTGGTCCCAGGAAAGGCAGACAAAGAGCCGGAGTTTTAGAGTTTCAGCACTCAGGGACCCCAGACTGAGATGAGACCAAAGGCTGTAGCCAAGGAGAGCACCATAGTGCAGCCATCGGAACAGCAGGCCCTGCGGGCTGCCGGCTGTCTGTCTGCCTTCCTAACTTTACTGTCCGTGGAGAACATCCAGCCTGAAAGAATAGCATAAAGCAGGCCCATTTCTGCGGACCAGGAGCCACACCCACTCCCTGGCTAGGCGGAAACTTTGGTGATGTTTCTCTGATTTCTTTCTCGGCCCATTTATCATCTGTGTACAGGAAGACTACTGTTTTTTGTTTTGTTTTGTTTTTGTTTTTGTTTTTTTTGTTAATCTTGTATCCTGCTACATTACTGAAAGTGTAGAAGTTCCTTGGTAGAATTTTTGGAGCCGCTTATGTAAACTATCATATCATCAGCAAATAGTGACAGTTCAACTTCTTTTTTTCCCCCAATTTGTATTTCTTTGATCTCCTTTTGTTGTCTCATTGTCTAGCTAGGACCTCGAGTACTATATTGAATAGATATGGAGAGAGTGGACAACCTTGTCTTGTTCCTGATTTCAGTGGGATCATTGTGAGTTTCTCTCCATTTAGATTGATATTGACTGTTGGCTTGCTGTATATTGCCTTTATTATGCTTAGATATGTTCCTTGTATCCCCGCTCTCTCCAAGACCTTTATCATGAAGGGATGTTGTATTTTTTAAAATATTTATTTATTTATTATTTATACAATATTCTGTCTGTGTATATGCCTGCAGGTCAGAAGAGGGCACCAGACCTCATTACAGATGGTTGTGAGCCACCATGTGGTTGCTGGGAATTGAACTCAGGACCTTTGGAATAGCAGGCAATGCTCTTAACCTCTGAGCCATCTCTCCAGTCCGGGATATTGTATTTTGTTGAAAGCTTTTTTAGCATCTAATGAGATAATCATGTGGTTTTTATTTTTTAGTTTGTGTATATGGTGGATTGTGTTGACAGATTTTCGTATGTTGAACCATCCCTGCATCTCTGGGATGAAGCCGACTTGATCATGGTAGATGATGGTTCTGATGTGTTTTTAGATTTGATTTGCCAGTATTTTATTGAGTGTTTTTGCATCAATGTTCATGAGTGAGATTGGTCTGTAATTCTCTTTCTTAGTAATGTTTTTATGTGATTTGGGTATCAGAGTAATTGCAGCCTCATAAAAAGAATTTAACAGTGTTCCTTCTGTTTCTATTGTGTGAAACAATTTGAAACAATTGGTATTAGTTCTTCTTTAAAAATCTTGTAGAATTCTGAGCTGAAACCTTCTGGTCTTGGGCTTTTTTTTTTTGGTTGGGAGACTTTTGATGACTGTTTCTATTTCTTTAGCAGTTATAGGTCTATTTAATTTGTCCATCTGGTCTTGATTTAATTTTGGTAAGTGATATTTATCTAGAAAGTTGTCCATTTCCTTTAAGTTTTCCAATTTTGTGGAGTATAGGTTTTCAAAAGATGACCTGATGATCCTCCGTGTCTGTTGTTATGTCCCCCTTTCATTTCTGATTTTGTTAATTTGGATTTTCTCTCTCTGCCTTTTGGTTAGTTTGGATAAAGGTTTGTCTATTTTGTTGATTTTTTCAAAGAACCAACTCTTTGTTTTGCATTCTTTGTATTATTTTTTGTTGTTGTTGTTGTTTCTATTTTGTTGATTTCAGCTCTCAATTTGATTATTTCCTGCCATCTAGTTCTCTTAGGTGAATTTGCTTCTTTGTGCTCTAAAGTTTTCAAATGTTCTGTTAATTCACTAGTGTGGGATTTTTTCCAGCTTATTTATTTAGGCATTTAGTGCTATGAACTTTTCTCTTAACACTGCTTTCATCGTGTCTAATAAATTTGGGTTTGTTGTGTGGTCATTTTCACTGAATTTTAGAAAGTCTTTAATTTCTCCCTTGACCCATGATGATTAAGGTGAGCATTGTTTAATTTCCATGTGTTTGTGGGCTTTCTGGGATTAGTGTTTCTGTTGACGTCTAGCTTTAAAGCATGGTGATCTGAGGTCTCTGGCTCTTACCCACTCCCTCAGAGGTCCCAGACTGATGCCCAGACCCTCAGGGATCCTGACTCAGGCCTAGTTCCGCAGAGATCCCAGACTCATGGCTGAACCCGCAGAGGTCTCTGCTCTGACCCACTCCCTCAGCAGTTGCTCCCCTGTACCTGCTCCTGTGAGTTCGCTGCCTCAGGCTTGCTCTGGCCTGGGTCTCTAGTCCAGACCTGCTCTCACACATGTCCCTGGTGTGGATCTGCTCCTGTTCCCATGGAGTTCACTGTCCCAGGCCTGCTCTGGCCCAGGTTACTATATCAGGCCTGCTCCTGTGTAGTTTGCCCTAAACTTGATTTTTAAAAGTTGAAGTCTGGCATTGGGGGGTTGACTCCATGGTTGAAGACTGATTGACTGATTGTTTCTCTAGCAGAGGACCCTAGTCAGGGTTGTAGCGCCTGTGCCAGATAATAGCCTGTAACTCCTGTCTGAGGAAGTTCCAGTGCTGCCTCTGGCTTCTGCACGTGTGTGTGTGTGCGTGCGCGTACACGCGCGTGTATGTGTGTACATGCACACACACACAGAATTAAAAAGAAAAAAATTATTTAAGGTAGAAATCTTGTGTCTCATTGAATGCCAGTACACATGAAGATAAGTTTGGCAAGTTCTTATAGGAGTACATTACAGCTTTTGTTTTCTTGCCTTAAGAAAATATCTCTTGTGGGCTATCAGTGTTGTAGAGTTTTGCTTTGTATTAATTCTTCCAATAATTTTAAAGGATTTTGGCCTAGTTTTAGGGCCTTGGGATTTTGACTGTCTAGCTTTGTATAAAAGCTTTTTACCTCATAGCTTTGCTCTGTGGTGTCTCTTTTCTGGGTTCTGATGTAATTTTCACTTTGGTAATGACTATTTTTCTTTTCCATTGTTTGCCCATGAACTTTGCGAGCTCACTGCTGCATTCATTTTCCCACCTCTTAGCCTCGCTCTCTCTCTCTCTCTCTCTCTCTCGCTCTCTCTCTCTCATCGAGATCCTCATACTGAGACATGTTCCTTTAGTAGCACCACCACCATCCTTATCTGCAGGGTCTAATGCTTCCTCTGCACGTGTATGTCCATGCATTGGTCATGCTTTCTTCTCTTTTGCATTTTTTTTTTTTTTGATTGATCCAGTTCTTGACACTTCCTTGGCCCTTGTCTCCTGACTAGCTGTTGGCCGATGCACACTGCTGGAGAGGGGCTGTCATTGGGTCCCTGGAGTCTGAGTTATTCCTGGATCTTGGGTCTTGTCTCTGAGCCTTTTCTCATTAATCCTCCACCCTAAGACCCTGCAACCTGCTCTTGTCTAGCGGTGATGCTTAAGCCACAGGGCTTCTTCCTGTGACCCGGTATTTTAAATGTTTCTATCCATTCAGACAAACAGCCGCAGATCTGGCTTGGTGATGGTGAAGCTGGCTCTGGAGCAAGAGGTGATATTTTGATTTCTGTGACTTGGGATGATGCATTCAAACTCTCCCCTCCCCTTCCCCCCCTTCTCTCCTCTTCTCCCCTCCCTTTCCCTTCCCTTCTGTTTTCATTGACTTTTTCCTCTCCTCCTCCTCTCTTTCCCAGTTCTTATTCTCTTCTCTTTTCTACAGTGCACACTATGTATCTCAGACTGGCCTTGAACTCATAATTTTCTTGTTTTCTCCAACTGCTAGATTTATACATGGCAGCAACACTGAGTTTATTTAGTTTCTTTATGTACCAGTTTCTCCAGCTGGGAAATGGGGAACAGAGCTCCTGTTTCTGGCTGTGTGGAGGACTGTGGCACATTGCTGCCTCGTGGGAGGTCAGCACTCTAGTGGCTGATGCCAGGCCCATTCCCTCTTCCCGGTTCTACTGGAAGGTAGTCTTTAGTGACCACGTACCTCTTCAGATGGCCCCTGAGTCATGCTTGTCTAAGCCCTTGGGATGAACTTCCCTGAGACAGGTTATGCAGATTGGACTGAGGCCTTTGGTCACGTTGTGACCGGGGCCATTTTGTTATGCTGAACAGACACACAGAGTGTCCTGGGCTTAGGCCTGGGACTGTTTTTCCGATTTTCAAAGATGGCTTCTATTTATGTTATTTTCATCTTAGCTTCAAAAGGCAAACAGGGCAGAGGAAAGCCTTATTCTTAGCGGTGTCTTTAAAAGAGGTTTATATCAAAATTTTGAAAAGGAAATTAAGCTCGAGTCGGGAAGGTGGTCCTGTTAGGCACGTGCCCTGTTTTATCTCATTTTATGTTCTACACTCAACAAATACATATAGAGGGGTGGCTGTCAATCAGCACTCCACTAGAGAGACAGAAGTACCAGCAAAGGATGCTCAGATTGGCTTGTGGACTCTGTTGACTTGAGGTGACAGAAAAATCTCCAGGTATAGAAAGAACTGTACCAGACTGTGCACTGCAGGGTCCCATGGAGAGAGACAGCCTTGTTACCTCGGCGCTTGGGTACTCTCTCCTCGGTCTCCCTGCACGTGGTGGGGGCGGGCAAGGACGGCTGGTTCTCTCTGAGATGGGTGTGAAACTGACGGCTGCCTTTTTGGTTATAGCACACATTGAACGTCACCACCAAGCAAGCCGCTTTGGATGTGTTTCTGCCCAATGGAAAGAGCATTAACGTGGAGGTTCTAACGTCAGATACAGCCGAAAGGGTCCTTGAGGTAAACTCTGCTTAGCTTCAGCTCCAGGGGAGGCAGAAACAGGTTTTATGAGGTGGAGACTTGAATGTGATTCCTGCCTGTCGCTTCTTCTGTGGATGGTTTATCTGCAGAAGTGACACACAGAAATCATCCCCAAAGAGAAACTGACTCAGAAAGCCCAGGTCTAGCCCATCCTCGGTGAGGGGAGGGCTCCCTGATTTACCCTCTCAAGACCTCTGAGGTTCTCCTAAGGTTGTGGCTACTTCCCTGGCACTCACCAGACTGGGTCCTGGTAACAGGCAGAAGGCTCTGTCTCAGGATGCTGCAAGGATGGGAACAGGAAGGAGGACGGAGCCTTGCAGAGTCTGGAACAGGGCATACCCAGTGTGTATTGGCAGGCGAGCCTGGCAGGGAGTGGTGGGGCACTTCTTTTTTTTTTGGCAGGGTAGGCGGTCTTTCTTGAAGACTTCTCCTCTCACACCCAGGAAGCTCCAGAAACTGCATTCCATAGGATCTAATGCTGGGCACCCCCAGGAGCTTCTTTTTATGGGATCTAATGCTGGGCACCCCCAGAAGCTGCATTTCATATGGTCTAATGTTGGGGTACCCCCAGAAGCTGCTTTCCATGGGGTCTAATGCTGGGTACCAAGGACTTGACCTGGGTCTGAGTAATTTTGAGAATAACAAAAACATTCTCCTGGTTCATATGTGGTTATCAGCAGCTCTGCCTTCTGGGCTGTTTCCCTTTGCCCAGCTGGGCTGCTGAGAGAATGCTGTCTTCCCAAGTCTTAAATGTGTAGCTAGGCGAGGAGAGGGTAGCCTCTGGTCCCTGCTAAGGGAAAGTGAATGGAGGTGGATTTCTGTGAGGCCACACTCTGGTAAATGTGAAGCCACAGATGTTGAAATGGAAAGCAGCTGTTGTCAAAGAGGAGCACCCTGGACCTGGAGTTGCCGGTGCCCATGGAGCCAAGGTTACATATAATGGTGTCTGAAGTTTACGCTGGACCAAAGCCATGGTGAGTTAAATTTGACCATGGCAGGAAGCATCAGAGAGAAGCAGGCCTGGGTGCCAAAGGAGGGAGGGTACCAGCACGGGCACGTTTATATGCCACCAAACAGTAGGAAGTGCCTTTTGCTTGGTGTGCACAGCAGTGCAAGCCCTAGGGCTGGATGCTTGCGGAGAATGCCGCCATCCACCATCTGACGATAAGCACTAGAATAACCCAGGACATATGTCCAGATCCAAGTCAGGACAGCCAGTCCCAGTGGGCCCAGGATCCCCTGAAGTAGCACTGGCTTGGATTCTACCCACTCTAGTTTCCTAGGTCTCCAAGATTGTCTAGAGCAAATGTGTCATTAGCTACTTCTCTAGATGCCCCACAGAGACAGTTTCAGGGAGAAAGGTTTGTCTTGGCTCATGGTTTGGGAGGGTGCAGTCTATCACGGTGACGCTCACAATGACCGGAATGTGCAGCGGTGACTTCTCACGTCCCAACAGACCAGGAGAGAGAATCTGGGCTAAAAGTAAAACTGGCTCATAGCCTTTTGGTCCCAGGTCCACAAATGACAAGGACTTCAAGTACGAGTCCCCATGATCCCCAAAGGCAGTACCACCAGCTTGGGTACCAAGACTTCAGATGCAAGAGCCTGTGGAGGCCATTTCAGATTCAAACTGTAACAAATATGAGTGAATTTTAGATTCCAGAACGTTTCTCTGAGTGTTTATTGACCTGCAATGCACTTGCTGCCGGTGTGTACTGGTCTCTTCCAGTTCTGCCTCCACAGCCTGAAGCATGGCCTTTGCTGAATTCTCCCCTTTGCTTGTTCCTGGCACAGGTGGTGGCACAGAAACTTGGACTGTATCCCGAGCTCTTGGGGTACTTCGGCCTGTTCCTCATCCGGTGCTTCTCAGAGGGCAAGCTCTCTGGTAAGATGGTGCCCCAAACAGGATGGGCGGGTGTGAGCAGGGGCTTTCTTTACTCCTTATCTTAATATTAACTCTCCTATCATACACCCAACAGAACGTGGTTGATACCTCTCTCTGCGCTTTTCTATACGTGGTTTCCATAATGAATACAGTTTAGAGAAAGCAGGAGGATACAGAGGTTGAAGAAATGGGTAACAAAAATGCTGTCGAGTCAGTGTTGCTCAGATTAGACCTGAACCAGCAGAGGGAGGAGGTGTTGCTGTGGACCAGGCCTCAGGAGACAGGGTTGAGAGTAAAGATGTAGCTGGCTGCAGAGAAGGAACCGCAGAAGTGGATCCAGAACCAAGACAGAAGGTCCAGATGGGCAAACAGCATGTGGACAGGCAGACAGCAGCCAAGTTAGCTGGGGGTATCAGGTGACAGGTTGGTGTGGGGCATGCCATCAGTACTGAGAGACATGCATCACTTTATAGGATCCAGGTGGGGCTGGAGAGAGCACTGGCTGCTCTTCCAAAGGTCCTGAGTTCAGTTCCCAGCAACCACACGGTGGCTCACAACCATCTGTAATGAGATCTGGTGCCCTCTTCAGGCCTGCAGGCGTACATGCAAGCAGAACACTGTATACATAGTAGGTAAATAAATCTAAAAACAAAAACAGGGAAAAAAGATAGGATCCAGGTGAGGGACTTCTACTTGTCTGTTAAGTTTTGGAGCTTTGTTTGGTTTTAATATACGCATGTGCCCCATGGCCTTAATTCATCCTGATAGGTTTAATATACACATGGCCCCTTAATTCATCCTGATAGGGCAGCCCCCTTTCTAGTATGAAGAAGTCATTTCTCAGTCTGTGCTGGATGGGTGACGTACAACAGATGGTGGTGTGTGGTCTGCCTTGACTTTGTCAATGTCCACCCTCAAAATGAAGTAGACAGCAAAACAAACAAACAACAAAACACTGTAAAATGGAGTTTCTAGGAGCAAGGCGCAGGCTGAAAAAAAAAACCAGTTTTATACAATGCGGGGTAACTTGGAGTAGGGCATAGCCTGACCTGCCTTCACGCTGCCTTTCCCTCTCTAGTTGTGAAGAAGCTGGCTGACTTTGAGCTACCTCACACTGCTCTTCAGAGTTCCGAGGCGGAAGACTGGAAGATAGGACTCAGAAAATGGTGAGCACCTGTGAGAGACGCCACTGCGTGAGAATCTGTCAGTCTCACGGGGCCTGAGAGGCGGGGGTGGGGGGATGGAGCGGCCTGAAACGGACTGGCGAGAAATTGCTGACCACGCTTTGCCGAGCGATGGGCGACTATCTGTAGTAAGGGAAGGATGTGTTGCTGATCCAGGCAGATCAGATGTCTGTTAACTGTGATATTCCTTGAAGGCAGAGGGGGGTGGCTCAGCCAGTTTGGACTGAATTTGACCCCCTGAAGCATTCGGCTCACATTCCTGAAGGATATGTTCCAGGGCCACCCACATTTAATTTTTAGATTAGGACACAGAGTCTCTGCAGAAAATGCTGTTATTTTGCGGGGAAATGGAAGTCCCAGCAAGAATAAATCAGCAGGAAATCTCAGTGAAGACAGAGTGCTGGGCTGGAGAGATGGTTCAGAGGTTAAGAGCATTGCCTGCTCTTCCAGAGGTCCTGAGTTCAATTCCCAGCAACCACATGGTGGCTCACAACCATCTGTAATGAGATCTGATGCCCTCTTCTGGCCTGCAGGCGTACACACAGACAGAATATTGTATACATAATAAATAAATAAATAAATATTTAAAAAAAAAAAAAAGACAGAGTGCTTTCCCAGACTTGTCCAACAACCTGCGACACCAGCCTTCGTTACCATGACTGTGTTGAATTGCTACTCAAGTTGGCTCTGTTCATCGTAGTTATTCTGTAATCTGGGGATACAAACTTTAAAAACAAAAAAAGGCGCCTTGAAATCTAGGAATAGTGATGTATTTGACCCAATGAAACCTTGTTGGGTCTAGCTTGGGGCTTTGAATTCTAAAGGGTTAACCCCAGCTACTCAGAAATGTTTGAGAAATCACTAAAACCTTTTGTACTGGATATTTGAGAAGGGGAAAGGACTCTGCTTCCATCTAAGGGTTTAGACTGCCCCGGAGCTGCTTTCAATGCTGTGTGTCTGAGCGCAGCTGTTCCTAGGTCAGAGGATACACGCTGAGACCCAGTTCGCCACACTTTCGACCAGGTTATTTGAGCTCTTTAAGCCTCAGTTTACATATGTGTAAAACAGGAGAACAATCCTCCTAGGACTATTGTCAATATTAAGGCAGTCTCACATGCTCAGTACATTTTGTTAATGTTTATTGTTGTCATATCGATAAGAACGATGACAGCGTACCAGCTAAAAACTCACACACAGAGGAAGCAGAACAAGGACAGAGAAGGGATACAGGAACATGTCAGAGGTTAGGCAAGTACAGTGGTATAGGTTTATGGGAGGAGGGGACTCAGTTCCCAGGGTGGAGGACCCCTGCTCTCTAGAGTATCGGACTCTGGATACATCCCTAGGTGTTCATCATGCAGGTATCTGGACCCCGCCCTGGACTCCATGCTGATGGACTGCAGAGCAGCTGGCGACCTGCTGTACATGCAGGTGAGGTTGGCGCTGGCCACTGGGGCTGGAACTGCACATCTCCCTAGCAGTTGGGGATCTGTGTAGAGTAGGTGACTCCCAGAGACACTACACGGAAGTTTCCCGGGGTTGGGTGTGTGAAAGGACAGCTGTTGTTTAGTGGGGGCGCAATGTTTTCTTTTGTCACCCTTGTTTGGTTTGTATTACGTGGACTGGAGCCTCACTGTGGAGCCCAGGGGAACTTGATCTGTCTGCCTCACGGGTCCCTCTCCCCTCCTGTTTGGAGTCTTTATCGGGAGCTATGAAAGGTTTTGCTGTGTACAGTGGTAATGGTTACACAACATCAAATGTATATAAAGGCCCTCAATTGCACACTTAAGAACGGTTAGAGCAGGGGCCGGAGAGACGGCTGAGGGATCAAGAGCACCTGCTGCTCCTGCGGAGAAGTCAGGTTGTTGTTCCTAGGACCCACGTGGTGGCTGACAACTCAAATTCTACATTCAGGGATTTGACATCCTCTTTGGTTTCTATGGGCACCAGGCACACGTATGATGCACACATGCATACATAGAGGCACACACTCATACACAGGACAAAACAAACCAAGCAGGTGTGGTAGTACATGCCTGTAATTCCAGCACCGGGGAGGTAGAGGCAGGAGAATTAGAGGCTCAAAATCATCTTTGACTTCATAAGTGGAAGTTGAAGGCCAGACTGGAATACATGAGACCCATTTAAAAAAATTAAATTTTTGTATTTTCATTTGTGGGCATTGGTGTTTGCCTGCATGTATATCTGTAAGAGGGTTTCTGGTCCCCTGGAACTGGAGTCGCAGACAGTTGTGGGTGCCTGGACTCGAGCCCTGGTCCTCTGGAAGAGCAGCCAGTGCTCTTAACTGCTGAACCATCTCTTCAACCCTAAGACCTGTTTTTTTGTTGTTGTTTTTTAATTGTTGTTTGTTTGTTTGGTTGGTTGGTTTTGGTTTTTCAAGACAGGGTTTCTCTGTGTAGCCCTGGCTGTCCTGGAACTCACACTGTACTCAGGCTGGCCTTGAACTCAGAGAGCCTTCTGCCTCTGCCTTCGGAGTGCTGGGATTAAAGGCAAGTACCACCACTGCCTGGCTCCATTTTTAAAAAGAAATAGGAGCCTGTTACTATACTTGTTTATAACTTAGTATGTTATCGTGTGTAAATAGCATGCTGCTTTTCCTCATGTTGTTAATTATCCTAGATAATTTTGAAAGCTAGCATCACCAAACATTTGATCATACACCAATTTGGCTTCCTATTTTGGGGTACTTTATAATGCACTACTTCACAGGGTAGAGAAGGACTTGAAAACACAAGAATATTGCCTGATGCCTAACCAGTACTGTCCAGCCATCCTTCGGTGTCCACGGAGGACGGTACCGTCTCTCCAGCCGCCGCCAGACTCCAGGGATGGTCAAGCCCCTCCGATAGAATGGGACGGCATTCCCACAGAAGTCACATGCGTTCTCCTGTGAACTTTAAGCCTTTAGATTATGTACAACACCGAGTTCATGAAAATTCCATACAAGCAGTTGTTACCTGCTTTGGGGAACAGTGATGAGAAACCCGTGGGTGCACGTCCGGGTACACACGTTTTGACTCCACGTCTCTGTCACCATCACGTGTTTAATCCAAGGATACGGAACCCACAGAATCTGAATGCAAACTTGTGTGTGTGTTTGCTGCTAACCATCAGTTAAACTATCTCATTTTTATATACAATAGCAGTAGTAGCTTTATCGATATACTTTTTCCCCACACCTTTTTTTTTGTTTTGTTTGTTTTAAGACAGGGTCTCACTGTATAGCTTTGTCTGGCCTGGAAGGTACTATGTAGGCCAGACTGACTTTGAATTCACAGAGATCTTCCTGTCTCTGCCTCCTGAGTGGCGGGGTTATTGTGTTTGGCTCCTTGTATTTATGAATCTTATATGTGGTTTTAGATTTGTATTACCAAGTTACTTCTAGAAAGTCATATAGATTTAATCTATTGCGTATCACACTGTTTCTCTCAACCCGTCAGCTCTAACTGTGCATGTTTTAGCCTTGTAAAGTCAAGAGACAAAAAACTCTGATTACTAGTGAGACTGTGTATGCATTCGCCATCTGGAAATCCTCTCGGTCAACTGTCAGTATTGAACTATGCTCCGCTTTTGGTGATTTTACGTGTGTCCTGTTGTTCTCTGTAAATGTTAACCCCTTGCCTGGTTTAGTACTTACTTTTTAGTTTAGTTTCTGGTGTTTTGTGTACAGAAATTTGTACTTATGTATAACTACATATGATCTTGCTATTATAGCTTAAAAAGATGGTCTTTCCATCAAGACAAACACATTCATCTTTAATTTTCTACTTTAAAAAAGATTCATTTCTTAAAATTATACATGTGCATATCTGCATATAGGTTTGTGCATGGAAGTGCAGGTGCCTGTGATGGCCAGAGGCATTGGGTCCCTGGGTCTGATGTCACAGGTGTGTGTCTATGATGGCCAGAGGCATTGGGTCCCTGGGTCTGATGTAAAGGTGACTGTGATGACCAAAATCCTTGGATCCCTGGATCTGATGTCACAGGTGCCTGTGAACCATCTCATACTCTAAAGACCAGCATATGTTCTTAACTGCCAAGCCATCTCCCCCACCCTTTTCTGCCTTTAATGGTGTTTTATACCTTAATCTCTTAGGAAGTTATTTGACTGGATGGGACTGAAGTTACTTTGACTTTCTTTGCCAAGTATTCTTATTGTCCTAACTGTAGGGAAATCTTTCCTCCTTGCTAATTTAATTGACACTAGGCCAGCTGTGGCCGTGCATTCCAGGTATCCAGGCACTTTGGAAGTGGAGTTTGAGGCCAGCCTGATCTATATATAAAGAGTGCTCAATATTAAGACCTTATCCCAGGCCCAGAGAGATCTTCCAGAGGACCTGGGGTTCAATTTCCAGCACCCACATGGCAGCTCACAACTGTCGGTAACTCCAGTTCCAGGGGATCCAACACCTTAATTCAGACACACGTCGTTGTAGAAGTTTAACAATACCAATGCACATAAAATAAAGGTAAATTTTTGAAAAGACCCTGTCTAAAAACAAAACAACAAAAAGACAATCTTTATAATCTGTCAAATCATTATGTAGATCCATTTGGGTCTAGGTTTTTAGCCCTTTATATAGGTTAATTAATTTTTACTAAGGTTGCTAATTATATAATTATCCTGTTTTTAAGGCAGTGCAGGACATTGAAATAGAATGGGTGAAACCCACACAGGTTCAGAGGGAGGAACTGAAGGCCCTTCAGGAGAAAGAGAATCAAACAGAGGTGAGTGATGCATTGTACCAAGAGCTGTCCCTTGGAAGTGAGCTCCAGCACGTGCTAGCTGAGCTCTGGCACACGCTAGCCGAGCTCTGGCACACGCTAGCCGAGCTCCCGCACACGCTAGCCGAGCTCCCGCACACGCTAGCCGAGCTCCCGCACACGCTAGCCGAGCTCCAGCATGCGCTATCATCCAGTGTTGCTATCAGTCACAAACCCATGGAGCACTGAAAACGGGAGTTCCTCCCCTGATCTTTCTGACTCTATAATTAGGAAAAGTTTACTGTGTAAGGACTCTGAAAGCATACAGTATACCAAGATTTTGACCCAGTTAATTAATATAGCTCCTCCACATCATTATATAAGGGTAGAGTGTTCTCCTTTGGGGTTGAGATATCATGTCCAGCCCGTTCCCTTTCAGCAGAAGTCAGGCTGTTAACAGCTTTCTCTGCTATGAATCTCTTTGGCAGCAAACACCACATGTAGACCCAGGCCTGCGTCTAATTTACACTTCCTCGTCCTACTCCTGTGTGAACTCCCGGTGATGGGACAAACACGTTAGCTAGGACCTTGTGCTCGCGCAAGGAGGCTGAACTGAAGATGAGTGAAATGACCCAAAGCAATTTGATATAAACCAGAGATGAGCTAACTGGGACTCTGGCCCACTGTTCTTATAAATAAAGTTTTATTGGCACACAGTGGCACCTTTTCATTTATGTGTGTCTAAAGTCATTTTTGTGCTGCGGTGAAAGAGGTATGGCATTGCTATAGAGACAGTAGGCTCCCTAATGGCCTTACTCATGCTAGGCTAGTGTTCACACTGGAGCACCAGCCCCAGGCTCTAGTGTGTTTCCTTAAAGAACAGTGTGGGCATCTCAATGAAAATAAGTAAACATGCCATCCACGACTATGTGCATTGAGTTGGCTTTTTAAGGTACTTTGTGTTACTTAAAAGATTTGTTTTTATTAGTGTGTGTGTGTGTGTGTGTGTGTGCAGGTGCTCACAGAGGCCAGAAAGGGCATCAGATTCAGGAGTTGGTGTTAACCAGTGGTGGGCTGCCTGGTGTGGGTGCTGGGAACTGAACCCCTATCCCCTGTGTGAGAGCAGCAAGTGTTTTAACCACTGAGCCATCTCTCTGGCTCCAGATATAATAATGTTCTTAAAAGAATGGCGTCTTCAAGTGTATAATCCTTAAGATTTCTACCCTCTGGTTTCCGCGGGTTAGCACCTCCTGTCAAACGGCCAGGGCCAACGGGTGTCTGGAGTAAGTACACTGGGTACAGTTAATATTCATCAACCGTCTCCCGACATAGCTTTACTTTTAATTAAATATGTTCACTTCCTTTAATCCATAACAGCTAGAAGTTTATCGACTTTTCAAAAGGTCTTCCTTCTCCCTTCTTTTCCTGCGGTGCTGATATTGAACTCAGGCCTCATACACACTGGCAAGAGCTCTGCCTCCGAACCATCCTGGCCTTTATTTCAATTTTTTTAAAAAAGGGACAAGAGTTGTGCCAGGAGATAGCTCGGTGAGTGAGAGAACTTGCCGCTCTTGCAGAAGACCCAGGTTTGGTCCTCAGCAGGTGCATGCTGGTTCACAGCATCTACAGCACCCCGCACCCCACCTCAGGAGATCCGCTGTCTTCCTCTGACCTCCATGGACACACGCAAGATGCACAAACTTGCAGGCAGGCGAAACCCTTCCTATTGCTAAAGAATCACATCTACTCTTGTGTTCTCAACTCTGCTCTTCATTCATTGGCTGAGTGTGTTAGTTCCAAGGTCTAAACAGGAGTAGGGTTAGGAGTCAGAGCGGGGGAGAAGGCAGGACTAAGAGCCTCATTTGGATGCTCTAGAAGCAGAGAGCTTTGTTGTGAATCCCCCCTCCCCCCATGTGGGTTTCACCAGCAGGCAGCAGTATGCTCCCTTCACCCCTATCTCCTCCACCCCCATCTCCCCCAAAACCATGAGCTCTGTGTCTTGTTTCCTTCTCCTCCACCCCACCTTGGAGTAGTTTCTGGAGCGGTCCCAGGAGGTCTGGCACTATGGGTACATTCAGCTGGATCCCTGTACCTGCAACCACCCCGAACCCGGCTGCGCGGTTGTACTTTCCATTGGCAACAACGAGATCAGCTGCTGTGTGACCCTGCCTGACGGCCAGACCCAGAACATTGCTTTCCAGATGAGCAGAGTAAAGTGCTGGCAGGTCACTTTCCTTGTGAGTATCTGGCACCTCGCTTTGTAGGCCCTTTAAAGTTTTTCTCTATGTGCTTTGTCTTGGAGATGCAGGACTGGTCTCAGGGCTTCACACCGCGTGTGCAGGGATCACTGTTCGGACAGACACTTCACAGGAGCTCCCCCTTGTGATGATCTGCTCACAAACCCTGATCTCAGCTTCATGTTCCTCCCCTCTCACCTCAGCAGGCTTCTGTCTTCTCTGGGTTCTCTCGCCCTAGGGGTGAAGCGATTGTGGGGCTCACTTCATTTATTCCCTGGACAGTTATTGCCCAGTTTGCTCTCCACGCAGACACTCTGAGGCTAACATCTCTAGGACGTGAATCAAGTCTCATTATTATCTTGCTTTGCCAACTCTCTTAAGGAATGCCCGCTGTCCTTGGGTTGAAGTCCGCAGTCCTTAGCTTTGTTTGTAAAGCCAGGAGAGCCGAGCCCTTCGCTAGCCAGCACTAGACCCTGTACACCCAGTTCTAGTAGCCAGAGGACTCGGTGGAAGGACTCAGTGTTGACCACTCACATATCCAAAGGAAAAAGGCTTAAAGTCGGGAGCCAAAGAACTTGGGGTTTCCAGGCAATGGGAACTTTGTGGGGACCTTCTACTTGGGCATCTCAATTCTGGAGTCTAGTGAGAACTGAGTGTCCAGTTGACCTAACCTTGGCCATGTGCCTTTCTCTGAGGGGTCTTCACAGCCTACAGTGGAGGAGGAGGCTTTCCTAAGGGAGCTTGAGCCTCCATTACTAGGAGAAACAGGGATAGATGCTGTTTACACAACCTACATCCTTCAGAATCTCCCTCTAGCCTAACTCTCTGGGCCTCCTACTCACTGCCTGCTTGCTTGGAGCCCAAGCCACAGATATGCCCAGTCCCTCACAGCATCTCCAACCTTCAAGCCTCCTTATGCAAACTCAAGGGTCTGACCTCACTATTCTACCAGGAATTGCCGTTCACCCTCCCTTCTTACAAGATAAAGCCACCACGACAAACTTGGACAGCGCCTACTTCTGTTCATATGTCCCTCCTTCCAGGAAGTCTCCACCCTTCTAGCCTGGGCTACGCTCTGCTGGCTCTGCACACCCACACCTGGCTCCTTTCTAAGGCTCCCTGTGTCCTTACTGTGCTCATTTCCTCCCATGGTCCCTGGGGATTGACAGCCTTGGGGAAACGATGCTTTCTTCACATCAGTCTGTTTCAAAGCACCTTGGTGATCCCTTTCCTCTCCAGGGAACTCTGCTGGATACAGAGGGGCCCCAGCGAACTCTCAACCAGAACCTAGAGCTGAGATTTCAGTATAGTGAAGACAGTCAACAGCAGTGGTTCGTCGTTTACACCAAACAGGTGAGTTCTTAGGACGGGGCGTGAAAGCCGGTTGTGCCAAAATGCCTGACCTGCTGGTTGGCACTGGCACGGCACCAAAATACTTTGATTTTATTTTGCTTTATTTTCTTGGTCACTATGGTCATGAATTCAATGAATGTAGTTGATGTGATGGCCAGCTCTGAGTTGAGATAAATCACACAAAGAAGGCTTATTTCAGCTCTCAATTCCAGAGGCTTCAGACTGTGCTAGCTTGGCACCATCACCTGTGGCAAGGCAAAGAGAGAAATATGTAGTGGATCAAACTGTCTCAGGCCCAGCGACAGGAAGCAAAGAGAGAGAGGGGATGGGTCCTGATGTGTCCAAGTAAAATAGAGAGACCCCCCAAAAGTAAAGAAAACATTCACAAACAAATCCCCCTATCTTAACCATTTCAAGTTAGAATCAAAATTCCAGGTGAAAAAATATTTTAATTAAAAAAATAAAGGAACTGGAGAGATGGCTCAGCAGTTAAGAGCACTGGATGCTCCTGCAAAGGACCTGGGTTCAGTTCCCAACACCCACAGCCACCTGTGACTCCAGCCCCAGGAAATCCAACACCCTCTCTGGTCTTTGAAGTCAGCAGCATGCAGGCAAAAACTCATGTACATAAATAAGAAAATAATAACTCTCTCTCTCTTTGTTTTTTCAAGACAGGGTTTCTCTGTAGCCTTGGGTGTCCTGGAACTAGCTCTTGTAGACCAGGTTGACCTCGAACTCACAGAGATCACCTGCCTCTGCTTCCTGAGTGCTGGGTTTAAAGGTGTGTCCCACCACTGCCTGGATGAAGATAATAACTCTTAAAATAGGCAAATTACTCCAGGTGTTCTAATTCTAGTTAAAATATCAGGTAAACTTTACATTGATTTGTGTTCAACCTGAGCCCTGCTTAGCTCACAGAGAATTTTGGTTTCTCGTCACCAATGTCTACCCCTAGTACCGATGTGGTTATGATGTCCGTCCTCTAAAAAACAGAAAGTACGAAACCGCAATATTAAGTGAAGAAAATGGTCCTTAGGGTGTCCTAATTGGGGTTTCCATTGCTGTGATGAAACGCCGGGACCAGAAGCAACTTGGGAGGAAAAAGTTGATTTGGCTCACACTTCCCCATCACTGGGTGACGCGCTGTGTCACACTGCAGCTTCCATGAGGAGATTTTCTCTTTTTTTTCCTCTTAAATTTTTGTTTATATTTGAGGGGGTTGCAAGGGCAGAGGGGGAATGGGAATACAAAGGGATAGGAAATGAAGGGGATCGAGATGCCTGATGTGACAGACACAAAGAAAAGACAAAAGAAGTTAGAAAGTATTTCTGTAAGCCAGGTATGGCGGCACATGCACCCAGGACAGCCTGGGCTACAGAGTCCCAGGCCACACAGGGTAGTACTTATGCCTGACGATGAGTCTCCCAATAGTTATCATACCTTCGACTGGAAGATTTATTGATTTAGTGGAAGGAGCTTGCTGCTTACGAGACACAAACTGCTCGCGGTGCCCTAGAAATGTGGATCAAGAGGGGAAACAATCAGGAATGGGATTTTGGCCTATTTATTCATCTGTCTTTAAATGTTCCTACATTCTTGAAATTTAGGAAACCTGCGTTTTCCTCCCAATTACATTTTAAGTCCATTTCTGAGAAAATTAAAGACAAAATTCTTTAAAATGTGCTGGCGAGTTTTAGCCTCCATATGCAGAGTGAGAAGGACAATGAGGACCTCGAGCTAGGGAGGGTTTTGTTGTTTTAAAGATTTGCTTGTTTTTATTATTTATTTATTTAGATTTTTCGAGACAGGGTTTCTCTGTGTAGCCCTAGCTGTCCTGGAACTAGCTCTGTAGACCAGGCTGGCCTCGAACTCACAGAGATCCACCTGCCTCTGCATCCTGAGTGCTGGGATTAAAGGCGTGCGCCACCACCGCCCGGCTGTTTTTATTATTTTTTATGTGTATGGATGTTTGTCCGCATGTGTCTGTGTAGTGTGTGCATGCAATGCCCAAGGAGACCAGAAGAGGGCGTCAGATCCCCTGGAACTGGAGTTGCAGGCCCTTGTTAGCCACCATGTGGGTGATGAGATTCAGACTTGAGTCCTCAGGAAGAGCAGCCAGTGCTCTTAACTCCTGAGCTGTCTCTCCAGCTCTGTGTTTCTGTTTGTTTGAGACAGGGCTCATTATGAAAGCCTGGCTGGCCCAGAACTCACTAGACCAGGCTGACCTCAAACTCACAGAAATCCTTCTGCCTCTGCCTCCCAAGTGCTGGAATCAAAGGTGAACGCCACCACCGCCTGGCCGAAGAGCAATCTTTATTTCTGTGTTTCTTAGGCTTTTTTCCTGAGTAGCTGCCTGAAGAAGATGATCTCAGAGAAGATGACGAAGCTCGCTGAGGAGAACCCAGAAATGGTAAGAACTCTAATATATTCGCATGTGTGCTAATGCATGTAGACCAAATTCACCCCAGAAGCCCAGAGTTTGAGGGTCTTGTCCTCCAGGGAGGCAGCTCCAGCTCACAGTGGTCATCTGATTGTGTTACTGGAGTTGTTAGGGGAGAGCCTGAGTCCCGGCAGCTCTCCCACACTGGCTTTTTAAGCAGTCAGCAGTGGTGAAAAGCAGGGAAGGGAGTTTATCCCACCCTGTAGAGCAGGTCTGAAATCCAACCAGAAAACAGTAATGTTACCAGCAAACCAGTGGGTGCAAGGCCCGTTTTATAGCAAGCAAGGCCCACGGATGACTTTTCTCCCCTAGTGACCTACATAGCTCTTCCTGACACCAGGGGGGAGGAAGTTTTGAGGTCGGTTCTAGGTTGAATTTTTACGTCCTGCAATGGAAGTGCATTGAGTCTTTAGCAGTAGGATGCACTATCTATCTATGGTGAGCATCCAGAGGCAATGGCGATACCCTCTGCTCTTTTGGGTACCTCCAGGGCCCTTCTGGCCAATCTCACAGGGAACCATATTTTCCTCAGTGAGATTTTCATGTAATTATTACCTAGATCTTCCAAGGGCAGCTTGTCCACCCACGCAGGATACCTTCACTCAAATGCCCTTTCTTCTCTGAATTATACGTTTTTAATTAGCTTAAAAATTGTGAGTTTTGGCTGGGTAGTGGTGGCACACGCCTTTAATCTCAGTATTCAGGAAACAGACACAGGTGGATCTCCATGAGTTCAAGGCCAGCTTGGTCTGTTCTACAGAGTTCCAGGATAGCCAAGGCTACACAAAGAAATCCTGTCTCAAAATCAGAACCAAAACAAAAAGTTGTGAGTTTCATAAATATTTTTCATACTTTTTCATTTTTATTAATCCACTCAGTCTCCTCCCTGAATCCTGGCTACCCCTTTCCTTCCGGTTCTCACATCACGTGTATTCTGCTTTGCCCTCCGCTTTAAGAACTCCCCCCCCCCATCTAGCATTGAAGTCAGGAGTTTGAGGGGATCATTTAACACAGCAGGGGTGATCTTCAGCAATTTCCCCAGAAGAAATCCACAGCCCCTTGACACTTCCTCTCTACCAAACAGGAAGCCACAGAGTGAAAGAAACTCTGAGGTCGCTGTTTTTGTTTGTTTGTTGTCTGTTCTTTCCTCCAAATTAACTTTATTTTTCTGGTATGCATATTTCCACCAAAGGCCTAGTAACTTAGAAAGGCTTGGTCTATATGCTGTAAAAGCAAAATAAGAACAAACCTGCGATTCTAGGCTTTTCTGATTATCTTATCATTACGATATAACCATGTTCCAAATAAGATAGGACAGGTTGGTGGGCATGTGTATTGGTAAATTTAATATTTTTACAGAGAATTACATTGATCCTTTTTTTAAAAAAAGATTTATTTTATGTATGTGAGTGTTTTGCCTACATATATAGGTGTATCATGTGCCTGCCTGGGCCCACGGAGGCCAAAACAGGTCATCAAATCCTAAGGAACTGGAGTTGCAGATGCTTGTGAGCCACCGTGTGGGTGCTGGGAACTGAACCCCAGTCCTCTGCAAGTGCTTTTAACCACTGCGCCGTTTCAGGCCCGTGCAGTCATCTTTAAATTACAATAGACAACATTGGCGTGCTTTCCCTAACGTTTTTATTTAGGTTTAATTCTCCAGAAGCAAATGGGCGGCGTCTTCGCTTCAACATTAATCATTACAGCTCGTTTCTCTAAGAAACCAAATGTGCTCTGGACTTCATTTCTCTTCTGGATCCAAAAATATCTTTTTAGGGCAAACCAATCCGCTGTCTCCTGGTGACTGAACTGTTCAAGCTGCACTAGAGAGCATTCCATGAAGGAGGTGCTTTGTGAACAGAGTAATAAAGTCCACCCTCTCAGGCACAGCAGTCTCCTAGGCTTTGATTATCCTGTGCGTATAAAAGAGGAAAGAAAAGTAATTAACTGGAGGAGGCTTTTTGAAAAGAGAGACGTGCCCTCAGATGCAGAAGAATAATATGGCCACTTGATACAGGAAGTCCTTGGACAGTGAATAGCAGAGGAACCAGCTCAGTAAAATCCACACCGTCCGCACGCCTGCGGCTCACACGGCGGCGCTTGACGCTTCCACTCATTTCCATGAACGACATCAGAGCAGGCATAGACTGGTTTCAACAGGTTTTGTTTCCACGAACTCTTCACCTATTTTATTATTTATGACTTATTTATGTCTATGGATTATTCTGGTTATTGGAAAGACATTGCCTTCAAAGACAAACCACATTTGAAGCTGAATTCTCCCCCACAAAACCTTGAGTAAAAGGAAGTCAGCCGTGGAGGCTGGCTGAGCCCTGTGAAATCACAGCTCAGTGCCGGGCCTCTTGAGGACCATGGACTAAAGTCATTTTGTGACTTAAAGTGGCGATAGAAATGCAAGGCAGTGACATTTGCTTGTTTTCTAAGCAAATATGCCCTGGGAAGAACACACATCCCTTACAGAACTCTGTGGACTAAGGCAGACGGTCTCTATTTAGTGAGGCGGATTCTGAGTCCAAAGGTTTGATAATGTTGAAGACTCTGAGGCAAAGGGGAAAACCCTGGAGAACTTTAACCAAATGAGCCCCCACAGTTAATCTGACAGCCACCAGAAATACTGGGCTTTCCCTTTTAGACTGGATGAATGAGGAAAGACATTTCGTGTCAAATCAAAACTCATTAGTCTTGTTAGTTTACACAATGATTTCAAAATTAAGGCTCAAGATAGGAAGATGGCTCCGTGAGCTCAGACCCCCAGCCCCCACGGAAAAGGCGGGGTGGGAGGAAGGAGACAGAGAGCAGAATTACAAAGATGTTTTATTTTAAAATAAAGTATATTAGGGTAAAGTTTAGCTGCATATAACAGGAAGCAAAATAAGTGTCTCCGCTAAGTTTCTGTTGCTGTTCTAGCACACTGACCAAAAGCAACGCGGGGAGGAAAGGGTTAGGCCAGTTTACAGCTTACCATCGAGGAAGCCAAGACATGAGTCTGTGGGGCAGGAACGAAGCAGAGACCACGGAGAGCACTGCGTGCTGGCTCACTCCCCACGACTTGTTCAGTTTGCTTTCCTATACATTCCAGAAACACCTGTCCTGGGGCAGCACCACCCACAATGGTCTGGCCTTCCCACATCAATTATTAATCAAGAAAATGTCCCACAGGACGGTCTGATGAAGGCATTTCCTCAACTGATGCTTCCTTAGACATGTCTAGGTTCCTGTCCAGTTGACAAAAAAAAAAAAGGAAAAGGAAAAACCAAAAGCCAAAAAACCAAGCCCAACCAAGATAAGTATCTGAACAGAATAGAAGTGTGCTTTTCTCTTGTTAGAAGCTCAGGTAGGCCTAGTCTAGGGCGGGGCTGTGGAATCACAGTGTAAGTGGAGACTCCCTGCTGTCCTGCCGTCAGCGTGAACATCCACCTCTTAACGCGGCTGTCGGCCCAGCCATTATGTCCACGGTCTCAGCCTGCAGGCCTGGGCAATATGAATGAGGACTCCTGTCCTTGAGGCAGACTCTCAGAAGTCTCCCGTAGACTTCATGCCTCTGGTTCAGCAGCCAATTACCCCAGAGGCTGTTGAGTCTCGGCATTTCCCTTTCTGCCCATCGTCCTAAGCAATAACAGTTTTCTTTGGAGAGACAAAGCACCCATTTAAAAGTTATGCCGACCATAGCCTTGAAGGCAAGCACTGGCCTGTGATGTGAGGAAATCTTGGCCGCTGAGCAGAGGTGTGAGCTGTGAGGCTTCTGACAGCCCTCCTTAAGGATGCAAGTTACTCTTCAGACCTTCAATAGCGTGGGGTGCTGGGCCCTGCTGGGAGGGGTACAGTCCCTGGCATTTAATAGTTTGTTTTCTTCCCATGAGGAAGAAACATCCAGCAGCCTCTCCCCAACCCCTGACTAGCTAGGTTACACTCACCAGGGTTGCCAGACACTCCTCCACCCTGGTCCGTGCCCACGGAGGACCTCTGCATGACTTTGTTTCCCGTGGGTCACCAGGTGGGGAAGACATGACCTGTCCTTGCCGGGGATGCGTAGCCAACCTCTTTTCCCACCTGGTCTTTCTGGGGCTCTGTAGCTTCATAAATGCCCAATGAAGGCTACAGCTGCTATATAAACCCTCGCTCCAGTCCTTGGGAGCCCAACACCCCTCCATGTGTTTTAACTCACCTCTCCCCTCCATCAGATACTCCCCTGCAGTGCCAGGTATGGTGGTACCCTAGATCTGGTAGTCTCAGGCAGGAAGATGGAACATTTCAGCTCAATGAACTATAGAGTACAGAGCAGATGGCCAGACCCTGTCTCAGAAAAGCTCCAGGATTTAGGCCAGCAGGATAGCTCAGTGTGTAAAGGTGCTTGCTGCCGAGTGTAGCAACTTGAGTTCTATCACTAAGACCCGTGTGTTGGAAGGAGAGAAATGACTCCTCAGGGCTGTGCTCTGATGTGCCATGGAACACACATGCACACACACACACACACACACACCAAGTGTTATAAAAATAACAGCTAAAGGTTCAGGATGTAGCCCACTTGTAGGGTATATGCCTTTAAACAAGACTGAGTGAGATCTACAAGAAGCGATATAGTAACTATTATTATTGTGAACCCTGTCATCAGCCCAGATTGCCACCTGCCTCCTCTGGGCCCTTAACTGTTCTACATCATGCACTGGAGGCCCAGCCCAGTCGAGTTTAGTCTGATGCTGTTTTGATTAATGGCGCCTTTAGATTGTGCAAAGCCCCATCTGGCTTTGTTTCAGGGCATGCATCCGTGCTGCGTGGAGGATCTCAGAATTTACAAGTACATTTTATCTCCTATAAAATCCTTTTAAAAGCTGTGTTAAGCTACAGGATCCATAGGCAGCCACCAGTGTTAGACTTGAAGCTCCCTGTCACTTTAGTGACTTCATTCCTGCCACAGGAAGGGAAGGTAAGCAGATGAGAGGCAGGTGTGCAGATGCTAGACGGGTATGCAGGTGACAGACAGGTGTGCGGGTCACAGGCAGGTGTGTAGGTGCCAGACAGGTGTTCATGTAACAGACAGGTGCAGGTCACAGGCAGGTGTGCAGGTGCCAGACAGGTGTGCGGTCACAGACAGGTGTGCAGGTCACAGACAGGTGTGCAGGCCACAGGCAGGTGTGCAGGCCACAGGCAGGTGTGCGGGTCACAGGCAGGTGTGTGGGTCACAGGCAGGTGTGTAGGTGCCAGACAGATGTGCATGTCACAGACAGGTGCAGGTCACAGGCAGGTGTGCAGGTCACAGGCAGGTGTGCAGGTGCCAGACAGGTGTGCAGGTCACAGATAGGTGTGCAGGCCACAGGCAGGTGTGCAGGCCACAGGCAGGTGTGCAGGTCACAGACAGGTGTGCAGGTCACAGACAGGTGTGCAGGCCACAAACATGTACAGATGCCAGACAGGTGTGCAGGTGCCAGACAGATGTGCGGTCACAGACAGGTGTGCGGTCACAGACAAGGTGTGCAGATGCCAGACAGGTGTGCAGGTGCCAGATAGGTGTGCAGGTCACAGACAGGTGTGCAGGTGCCAGACAGATGTACAGATGCCAGACAGGCATGCAGATGTCAGGCAGGTGTGCAGATGCCAGGCAATTGTGCCTGCTGACTGGCAGTTGAGGGGTCATTGGGGGCATGACTGTGGAGGGGGAAATGTGTCGGTTAGTGGATTATTCATATGCTGGCTTCCTTGAGCTGCGCTGACATTTTGTAACCCATTTAGCAGATCGAAGTTCCAGAACAAGGCAGAAGTAAGAAGCAGCCGAACCAGGTCTGTGAGTAAAATGACGTCATGGATGTATTGTCATTGGATGCCTTTTCCCTGCTCACCTTCCAGCAAAGTCCTTGGCATTCAAGCTTAAGTAAAATCACTGGCTGCTTCTTAGAAGCCCCCCGTACAGACGGAGCAGAAGTGCAACCAGGTCCAGAACCACCTGTTTCTTCAGCTGGGCTTGCTTCAGGTTCAACGAGAGACCCTGATTCAAAAAATAAAGTGGAAAGTGAGGAACACATCTGATGTCAACCTCGGGTCTTCACGTGCTTGCACACGCATGCGCACACACTTGCACACGCACACGCGCGCGCGCGCGCGCGCACACACACACACTTGCATCGAGAGCTTATTAAGTATTGATAGCAAATAAGTTCTTAAAATGTTTTACATGACTTTTTTTTTTAAAGTCTCTGCTTCTGTG
Source organism: Chionomys nivalis (assembly GCF_950005125.1). Taxonomy (NCBI): domain Eukaryota; kingdom Metazoa; phylum Chordata; class Mammalia; order Rodentia; family Cricetidae; genus Chionomys; species Chionomys nivalis. Next base: position 3,194,244 of record NC_080102.1, on the reverse strand, counting down.
AGCAAGAAAATGAGAGGAAGAACTGAAATTCACAAGGAGTAGGGAGGAACAGGCGGGCAGGGAGGAATAGGGAGGCAGAATGTTGGTTCTGGGAGTCAGCGCTTCCTGAGCAGGCCAGCAGGGGGCGCCGTCCTCCGTCCTACCCCAGTGCAGGATAAAGGTACAAAGTAATCCTTGCTTACACAGACGTAACCTTTTGTAGCTGTTGTAACTATTTTGATGCTTTTTCAACCTCCTTGAGGTTTTCTTGTTCTTAGGGAAATTTACGTTTCTGATCTCTCTGTTTATTTTCTAGCCGAAAGACTATTTTAATTTTCTGAGAAAAAGCAAGACGAAGAAAGTTGAGGACGACTGTGTTTGGGGGACCCTCACGGAAGGAGGTCTCTGAAGGGAGTCTCGTCAACTGTCTCAAGACAGTGCCAGAGTTTGGGAGATGGCCTTCCCACCTCACTTTCTTTGACACTGAGGTGCCCTGTGTCCATCACTTTAACTGTTGCGTTCTGTAACTCTCAGGATTAAACGGTGTAGAAACCAGAGCTACAGCGTTGGCTGAAGTGGCAGTTGGCAGGTTCAAATTCACCAACGGAAGGTTTGTTCTATTTTCCCTCTGAGGTAGATGGGATTCGCCTCCTTTAAGCCTTTTGTATGTTCTGATTTTGAAGGCTTAAAAAGCTTATTCTAAACTATATTAATGCATTTATCATCAAGGTAGATTCACCATCTTCAGAAAAAAATATGACTTCTCTGACCTCGTCAGAGAGTAGGAAGAGGTGGCAGAATTCTGATCAACTTCCTCACCTTCTTGTGAGTTTACTAACACAGGTGACCCTAAAGTAACAACAGCTGCCCTGGCCTAACCCCCCTCATGGCATGGATGTAGTCCACTCTTTTGTTTTGTTTTGTTTTGTTTTTTTTCCAGACAGGGTTTCTCTATGTAGCCCTGGCTGTCCTGGAACTCGCTCTATAGACCAGACTGGCCTCGAACTCACAGAGATTGTATCCACCTCTAGATTGTATTCTGAGCCTGGAAAGATGGCTCAGTGTTAAGAACACTTTCTGCTTTTGCAGAGGACCTGGGTTCAATTTCCATAGTGCACATAGTGGCTCACAACCACCTGCAACTCCAGCTCCGGAGAAGCCGACATCTTCTGCCTCCTCGGGCATCCCCCCACACACGTGACATACATACATATAAATAAAAACAAACAAAACTGAATTATACCCAATAATCATGCCAATTTGAATATTTTTCTTTTGGAAATCAAAAAAGTCCTGCATAGACATCTAATATAAACCTCTTAGCTTTACAAATGTAAATAACTTTTCCTTATACAGTTTCCGGTATACCATAGTAATTAACATAATTATGTGTGGAATTAAGAGCAAAGTAAAGAGGGAAAGATAAATATGCAAAAAAAACTAGGTAAGAGTGTAATATTCTAATGTTCTTTTCTGAGTTAGCTAAATATGAAATAAATATAAAATCTAATGAACATGAAGCTTATTGATGAAAATTGTGTATTTATTTTGAAATGGTGAATCTATAAGAGTTCTCATATATGCTTACAGCCATAACTTCCTGGACATTAAAGATTTGAGTTTGTGTTCTAGGCTGTAGTGGGATCTCTTTAGAGACATTCTGCTTCACCCCTACTGGGTGGATTAGTGTGTCGCCATCACCCTCAGAGTCTGATGGAAGCTTATCACCAACTAAGGAACAGCCAGGATCCATCTAAACATGCACAGTGTAAGGGGCCATCTTAGACCCATCCAAACCTGTGCAGTGCAAGGGATCATCTCAGACCCATGTAAACCTGTACAGTGTAAGGGATCATCTCAGACCCATGTAAACCTGTGCAGTATAAGGGATCATCTCAGACCCATGTAAACCTGTGCAGTGTAAGGGATCATCTCAGACCCATCCAAACCTGCACAGTGTAAGGGACCATCTCAGACCTATCCAAACATGCGCAGTGTAAGGGACCATCTCAGACCCATGTAAACCTGTGCAGTGTAAGGGACCATCTCAGACACTGGGACCAAGGGTTTGTGTTTGGATTAGAAGATTAGAACACATGTGATTACTGCTTTTATAGGTTAATCTGATGCCCATTTTATGTTTCGGTTTGACATATGAGAATAAGTCATCCTAGAGAAGATGTAGTGACCCTGCACCAAGGGCTGCGAGAGAGAGAGACCTTGGAGAAAGAACAGATAGTGGGGAGGGGGAGGGGTCCCCTAGCAAAAGGAAAGGAGAGTCAGCGATGCGAAAGAGAATGGTGCTTAGGAAATGGGTGAAGCTACTCTTCTCTGGTGGAACTTCAGGCTAAGGCTGGGCAGGTGGCTCTCATCTGTAATACCAGCACTTGGGAGGCTGAGGCAAGAAGATCACAAGTTCAAGGCCAGCCAAGTGCCTGTCTCAAACAAAGCCTGTGTGGTTTTATGTTAGGGTAGTCTATAGTAAGTAAGAGGAGACAGTGCCTGCTACGCTACTCCTGCTTCCCAGCAGTGTTAGCCGAGCCTCTGTCTACGATTTCTGCCCCAAGCGCTGCGTTGTCTGCATGCAGCACCTGCCTGGAAGACAAGAAGCATTGCAAAGCATTTCAATCCCCGGCATCTGGTACCTCGGAAGTTCAGCTGATTTCAGAATCTAAAGACTTGGTCATCGTTCATGAATCTGCACCACAGCTATTGGAGTGGTCAGTCCTGCTGCCGGGCCCGGGAGAGCCATCGAGAGAGCTAAGTGATCACAATTTGTGGAAAACCCAACAGGGTTCAAGCTGTGGTGAGAAAACATAGAAGAGAAAGATCCTACAATAGCAAATGGGAGAAAACTGTGGAAACCTCGTGTGTGCGGTGCCAACCAGGCAAGCAGAGAGAGCGGCTGTAGGAGACACAGAGGAGATCACCTTTCCTTCAGGGACAACCTCATGCCTGTCCTCGGTGAGCCAGAAGCACCAAGGAAAAGGTGAGTGTGCTGTTGCACAAGACTAAAATGTGCTGTATGAACTTAGAAAACACTAGAGTTAGCGATCGTGGCTTTTGGTCTCCCCTTTACTTCAACCTTTACTGAGGGGCAACTGTGCTTTTCTTTAATATAAGAAAACACAGATGTGTCTTTTCCAGAGTTCTGGAAGCTGGGAAGATCATTAAAAAGATGCTGACACTTTGCCATCTCCTGAGGGTGCTCCCTGCATCCCAGAGGTACCTGCTTCCATCCTCACACAGATGGGGGAGTGTTATCATTTATAAAGACGTGTGAGTCACCCAAGACCAGCTGTCAGGGCACTGGTTGGGTCACCTGAGGCCTCAGTGGGTCCCTGGTAGGTGGCCTGAGGCCTTGGTGGGAGACTGACAGATACACCATGAAGAGAGAGTTTGGGTATAGAATTTATTTAGTGGGTTATGGAGGGGAAAGAGAAGAGAGAGGGAGGGAAGGAGAGAAGAGGGGGAAGAAGAGAGAGAGGCAGTAGTTACCTCTTCAGAAGGGGGACATTAAGAGAGAGAGCAGGCTGGAGAGGCGGTGGAAGATCCAAGGGAGAGGTTGTGAGTAGGTGGGGCTTGTCTCTTAAAGGGACAGATATCCAGGTGGCAGACCAGGTCAGTGGATTATAACCTGTCTACCTGTAACCTATCTATCATCTATCTGTCACCTATTGTGTGTGTAGGCAGGTGCATGTATGTGTGCATTGCAAGTTTTTTTCTCTCTCCTCTACCTATCTACCTACCTATCTATTATCTATCAATCATCTATCACCTATCTATCATCTATCTATCAATCATCTATCACCTATCTATCTATCTATCTATCTCATATTATCTATCTATCTATCTATCTATCTATCTATCTATCTATCTATCTATCATCTATCTATCTCTGTCCATCATCTATCTATCTATCACCTATCTATCTATCTCTATCCATCATCTGTCTATCACCTATCTATCTGTCATCTATCTATCTATCTATCTATCTATCTATCTATCTATCTATCTATCTATCATGTGTATAGGTAGATGCGTGCATGTTGCATCACAAGCTTTCAGAGACAACTTGTGGAACTTGGTTCTTTCCTTCCACCCCGTGAGTCCTGGGGATTGAACTTAGGTCAGTAGGTTTGGTGGTCAGTGCATTTTTGTCAGCTGGTAGTTAGCTGTTGCTCCCCCAACACTCCCTTCTAAACCTTCACTTCCCGAGCAGCTGGCACAATTACATAATGCAGCTCTCAGAACAAATCTTTTTATCTTATCGACATGTACAGTAGTTCCGCACCCCCGCAGCCTAGCATCTTCGGCGTCACCTGTAAGGAGTTTGCAGAGTGTTGGCTTAAATGTTCCCAGAAGGAACTTGCTCTTGGAGGCAGTTGGGTAGCCGTGGGAGGGAAATTAATTAGTGCCAGACACTTCTGTGTTCTTATAGAATTGTTTTGTCTGTGGTGAAGCCTGGATGGTTCTGGTGTGGCAAAGAAAAACGTTCTTTCTCTTCCCGGGGTTCCAGCTGTAGTTTTGTAATTTAAAAACAAAATCAAGTCCCAAGATGTTTATTTTGTAATTAAAAAGGGAAAGAGGTCTCATCTTGAACGTTTGGATTGAGACATTTTCTAGTTGCTTTGGTTCCTGGAGGAAAATGCTGTTCTCTTGGCTTTGAATCTTCCTCAGTTTTGCAGAGATGCTGCCTGGCATATATATATATTTTTTTCTTGTGGTTTAAGTGTTTCAGAGCGTTGGGGGACGAAGATGGATCCAGGTTTGGTGCAGACAAATGCATGCCGTAGTATGGCTTTCAGCACCTTGCTCGGGCTGTGGTTCTGAGAACCCAGGAACCTTCACACCAGACACAGCCTGATTCACGGTTGGTTACACCTATGGGAGCTACTCTTTTCAGGAGCATGTCTCCCTCTCCTGGCCATTATGCAGTACTACAAGAAACAAGACGACCTGGAACATAGACGTGGACTCTCTATGTAGCTCTGGCTGCCCTGGAACTCACATATAGACCAGGCTGGCCTCGAAATCATAATAGCTGGGTCTAAAGGTATATGCCACCAAGTCTACCTAAGGATGGGCCTCTTCTTTTCCAAGTCCTCAGTGTTTTAAAAACACCTCCCCTTTCTAAACGCATCTCTTCTTGCACAGAGAACTGGTTGCAACAACCAGAGGATTGTGCTTTTCTAATAATCAGTGTCTTCAGTATTTTAAAAGGTATTCTGCATTTTCTGAGACCATGTAAAAAGGCTTAATCAACACAGCACAGACTCTTATTTCCCCTAAGAAGAGGGAACCTCCTGTGTAAAAATCCTGCCCCGAGCATTCCTCCATCTTTAGTTCTAGTACAGCAGTCCCCGCTCAACCCTGTTCTCTGCTCAGCCCTGGTCCCGCTCAGCCCTGGTCTCTGCTCAACCCTGGTCCCCGCTCAGCCCTGGTCCCCGCTCAGCCCTGGTCCCTGCTCAGCCCTGGTCTCTGCTCAGCCCTGGTCCCTGCTCAACCCTGTTCTCTGCTCAGCCCTGGTCCCCGCTCAGCCCTGGTCCCTGCTCAGTGCTGGTCCCCGCTCAGCCCTGGTCTCTGCTCAGCCCTTATTCTCGTTCAGCCCTGGTCTCTCAGCCCTGGTCCCTTCTCAGCTCTGGTCTCCGCTTAACCCTGGTCCCCGCTCAGTCCTGGTCTCTGCTCAGCCCTGGTCTCCGCTCAGCCCTGGTCCCCACTCAGTCCTTGTCTCCACTCAGTCCTGGTCTTAGCTCAGCCCTGGTCCCGCTCAGTTTTGGTCTCCACTCATCATCCCTGGTCCCGGCTCAACACTATCTCCGCTCAGCCCTGGTCCCTACTCAGCCCTGGTCCCCGCTCAGCCCTGATCCCTGCTCAACCCTGGTCCCTGCTCAGTCCTGGTCCCCGCACAGCCCTGGTCTCTGCTCAACCCTGCTCTTTCAGCCCTTTCTCTGCTCAGCCCTAGCTACACGTTAGAAGTCCCTGAGCAGCAAAAACACAGACACCCAGACTCTGTTGCCAAACTGCTCTGAACTGGTCTCGACCAGGCACCGGTGGTTAGAATGTGCCACTCCGGTGGAGAGCCACAGGCAACCGTTCCGAACACAGCCCATGTGCTGGCACTCGGTGGACATGCTGAGCATTCCAGGGTGAAGATGCAACTGGACCACCCGGGTCCTTTGCCACCACCATGGTCTCCTTTAACTCCTCAGGGAAAATAGTAATTTGAGTCTCAGAATAAGTGTTTCTCCACAGACATGACTGCCCTCTGTTCTCAGGGGGAAAGGTTCCTCTTTTTTGTTTTCTTATTTGGTGAAAATTTTACAGTCAGAACTTGGGACAAAAAAAAGTCATGTTTTCCTGATTGGAATGAAGTTTAAGATCCAAGTCTTCATAATAAACAGAGGACAGTCTTTCAGATGCCCAGGTCCCCATCCCAGAACTTACACACATGCCACCTTGCCCAGGGCCTTGGCTGCTTTTTCTGTCGCTGTGATAAACTAACTGGACAAAGGCTTACTTGGGCTAACAGTTCAGGGCACAAACCATCTTCTCCGGGAATCCGAGGCAGCAGCAGTTGGCACAGCCAATCAGAGCGTGTCCACGGTCACCAAGGTCACAGCCAGGGAATGGTGCCACCCACAGTGGACTGCTCTGCCTTCCTTAGTTAATGTAATCCAGATAATTCTCTCCGGGCAAACCCAGGGGTCTAGATTTTATCTAGATACCATCACTCCTGGGAAGGGGCATTGCAAGAGTGATTCTCCAAAGATCTTAAGATGTGGGGTAGGGTGAGGTGGGGGTAAAGTGGGGTATCACTCTAGATTATCTAAATATGACCTCCTGACCTGTAAAATGACTAATGCAATTGCTTCAACAGTTAGGTTTGTGGTGGTATGTTACCATGACAGTGGGAAACCAGGTACAATCCTCTCTTACACAGACCCTGCTCTAAGCCCCTGAAGGGATTCTGGAAGTGTGTTCACATAACCATGTGTTTTGTGAAGTTAACAGTTCAGCTCCTATTAATTAAGATTGCTACTTGCTCTTCTGACTTCTGAAGCAATTCTTCCTGGGGAATCAGTCCTGGGTGGGTCCAGACATTCTGGGACTTGACTGAGCAAGAAAATGGTAGGAGACTCTTTAGTTTGCATTTAGTAGAATGCAGTCTTATGCTTTATGGTCACTTCCAGTAAGTATCAAGATATTGCTGGGGTGAAAAACACACCTATGGAGACATTCAGCGTCCACTGAGTACCAAGACACGGTGATGCGGAGGGGTCGTAAAACACATGCAACTTGCAGTGCCTTAATTCATCAGAGGAATAAAAAAAAAAAAAAAACTGTTTTCACCATCCCTAAATTCCTCCTATTGAACAGAAGCCATAATTCATGAAGAAGAAAAGTTAAATTAGAATATAAGCAATCAATAAACTCTCAGGTTGTTTGATGAGCCCACTAGGGAAGAATAAATTATATGAATATAACTACCATTTAAATTACCCAATGATTTGACGCAGTGTGAGGGCATACATAAAGATATTATGAACTCAGTCACTGACAAACTGATGAATGTGTCACCAATTTAAAGAATATTTATGATTAGTCACTGTACAAGTGTAAGTTAAATATGCTAAGATGATTTGTAGCTCTGGGAATTGCTGGACTTGGCCTCCCTGGTATCTTAGAATCATGTGTGTGTGTGTGTGTGTGTGTGTGTGTGTGTGCGCACAAATACGTGTCTGTGTGTACATGTATGCACACTTGCACATGGAGGTCAAGTGCTCTTGAGACGTCAGCCTCAAGAGCCAACCATCTTGTTTTTGAGGCAGGATCTGTCACTGAGGCCTGGGGCACCGTAAATAGGCCAGGTTAGTCATCCAGGGGACCACTGGGATCGAACTGTCTCCCACTCCCCAGAACTGGGATTATGGCATGTGACCACCATGCTTGGCAGTTTGTGTGGGTTCTAAGCATTGACCTAAGGTCCTCAAGTTCACAATGCAAGTCCTCTACCATCTGAGTTCTCGCCATAGTCCTTCGGTGAAGGAGATGGGAGATTTCCTCAAGCCAGGCCATAATCCTAAACATTTATTTGACATTGCCAGGAAAAAACTTAGACTGAATCTTGGTGCTGATGCCACCTTACAGGGTCCTCTGGTGGAATGGTTGGTGCTGGAATCCAGAGAAGAAACCATGAGCGTCTAGACGTCACCTCGGCTGTAAGACTGGAGAAAGGAACCTTGTGTGAAAGAAATGTTCCAGTAAACAGCGTGTCACCACTTTTTAGGTTTGGCTGCACACAGGTCATGGTAAGTCAAGTGTAAGCATTCAGTCCGAAAAATAAACAACCCATCAGGGTCCTATCTTAGAGCAGGACCGTTAGTCCTTATTGGCTAATGTGTCGGTTTGGATTTTAAACCTCTTCTCCGCAGTCAGAAACTAATCAGCTAATGCGCGTGGCACTTAATACATTTGGTTTTGTCTTCGAAATTTCTACTTGTGGAGAGTGGGTGTGCATTTAGGCGAAAGAACTCAAACTCGGGGGAAAAAACCTCTGCAGCAGCCTGATCCAGGGGCGGCCGAGTCGTCACGGGAGCCTCCCGCCTGCAGGGGGCGCGCCGGCACGTGGCGCAAGGCCGCTCTGTCCCGCGCGGGCTCCACCTCTGTGTCTGTCCGCGCTCCGCCCGCCGCCGCTGGAGAGGAGGAGGAGCTGCTGCTGCCGCCACCGCTGCTGCTGTCGCCGCTGCCTCGGGCGCAGGTACCAGGGCCGGGGCCGTGGGCAGCCGCTGGGCGAGAGCCGGTGATACCTGCCCTCCGGGCCCTGACGGCCGCTGGAGCCGAGCGCAGGTCCGATCGGCTTCCCCGCGGGCGATGCTGGCGGGAGGGCCCGGGCCAGGCCTGAGGGGTGGCGCCGAGTGTGCCCGCGGTTCTTCGGGAGTCCCTGGCAGCCCATGCCCCACCCCAGCCGGACAGCGACGTCCCAGCGAGCCCCCTCGGTGCAGAGCACAGTTAGGAAAAGGAAATCCTTAGCGGGTCACAAAGGAGTCCGCAGTCTGGGCGAGTGCAGGCGCGTGTGAGCTGCCCACGCTGTCACTGCCCAGGGTACCCAGGGTAAGACAGGGTTTGCACCCTTCCCGCCTGGGCCTCAGGTGATCATGAACTTTGACACTTGACACGCGTCGTTAAGAAAGCAGATCGTTTCGCTCCAGATTTCCCAAACTGCCGTGGGGAAGAGATTTATTTATTCCTTACAGTGTTCCACAGAATTTGGAATTGGCTGCAGAGTGTAGTGATAAGCATGCACCATTGAAGGGAGTAACACTGCTCAATTCTGCAGAAGGTAGCATTGGTACCTAGACACTTCCTAAGGCCGGGTCAGTGCTGTGACGGTTTTTGTTACAGTAACAGCTGACTGTCGTAGTCAGGTATAGTGCCCAGTGATGTCCCTTTTTTGACATCTTTGCCACAACACTAACGAGTAGTATTTCTAATTTGCGGATAAGGAGACTGAGGCACGGAGTCCAGATAGTTGGCACGGGATCCGAGTCTCCCAAGACCCCACCTCACATCCACTTCCTCATTACCTTCCAAACCTAATGCTCCTTAAGATTTTGTTTGTTCATACAATTTGTAGCCTGAAATGATTTCTTTAAGACTGTGTGTGGCAGTGTGGAGGAGCCTGTCCCTTTCGTTTAAAGGGAGTTTGGTGAGGAAACAGATTTGTCCTGTAAACCTTGTAGTGATAATAGAGTTAAACAACCCGGGTCCTCCTGCTTCAGTGTGGTCTGAAGGGAAGCAGGTCTGTCTGTTTACACAGGATAGCTGTAGTTGTGTCTCTACAGAAGTTCTAGTACGTTTACCTGGCACATGCAGTATTATGCCAAACCGAAGGATTTTTTCCCCTCCCACAGTAAGCTCATGTTTTACAGGACACTGGGGAGACATAGGAGAGGAGCTGCCGTGTGAGGAGGCGGGAAGGATTCAGGGCACATTCTGTGGAGCAAGGTCAAGGGTTTTCCGTGTGAGCCTGGAGATGGCTACTTCCTAGTCTCAGAGAGCGGGGCTTGTACAGTCTTCGTTCCTTAACTGTGGTCGGGATAAAATACCCCTACAAAGCAACATAAGGAGAAAGGAATCGTGAGGGTGGCAGGGACTTGAAGCGGCTAGTCTGTGACAGCCATGGTCCAGAGCAGAGAGCAGTGACCGGATGGATGCACGCTAGACTTCACCTCCCTTCCGGTCAGAGGCTCAGCTCCTGCAATGGTGCTACCCACAGGGCGGTCGATCCAACTGGCCTCACAGGGATGTCCAGAGGCCAACCTAATCTAGACACTTCCTCACTGAGACCCTTTTCCCAGGGGCTTCTTTATTGTGTTAAGCTGACCACTAATGCTAGCCATCATGGAGTCCCGACTCCTTAGCCGTACCCAGGATTTGAGTGTGTTGTCAAGGGTCATGAAGCACACATACAGCCTGTCTTCTGTGATGGGGCAATTCTAAGAACCAGGGGCATGAGGGTAACCCAAGTTATTGATCTAATGGAGCTAGCATTGTCTCAGAGAAAAATGGAGATATTTTATTATAGGGATATGGGAATGATGTTTTATTAAATATGGGGATATTTATTAATGGGGAAATATGGGGATCATTTTAAACAAAATTTTTTTAAAAATGGAAATATATTCAATTAGATGGTAACAATTACTAAGAAGAAAATAAAGCCGTGTGAGGGTAGGAAGTGCTTGGAAAGGAACGTTACAGTTTTACAGAAAGTCAGTACCGAGCGACTGCTGAAGTAGAATTGAGGGCGTGCAGGGCAGCCCTCCAGCTGTCAAAGGGAAAGTACCCGGAGAACATCAGTCTGTTAGCAGACTAACAAGGGGCCCACTAGGTCTGCGCAGAGGAAGGGACAAAGGGACAAAGCCTGAAGCCGAGTGGATGCTAGGGAAGGCTAGCTTCACTCATGTAGACGGAAATGCTAAGAGGGATTTGAGCAGAAGGGTGAGAGGGCCCGACTTAATGTGTGCAGGCCTGACTGTCAGCAAAGACAAAGTCAGAGAGGCCAGGTAGGAGCTACCGTAGTCATTCACTGATCCAAGACCCCCTCCTCCATGGATGCCTGAATCCTTCAATAATGCTGAGTCCTGAATACAGTGTGCTGTTTTCCTTTATATACATCATATGATGAAATTAACAAAGTAGGCACAGTAGGAGATTACTAACATTAATAAAATAGGACAATTAATAGCATGCTACAATAATCATTACATGCATGGTCTAGAGAGATGGCTCAGTGGTTAAGAGCACTGGCTGTTCTCCCAGAGGTCCTGAGTTCAGTTCCCAGCAACCACATGGTAGCTCACAGCCATCTATAAGGGACCCAATGCCCTCTTCTAGTATGCAAATATGCATGTAGACAGAACATACTCATATACATAAGTACATACATCTTTTTAAAAAATGCATGCATATGGCTCTGCCTGTTTAAAAGTACATGTGTTCGCCATCTCCTTGTGGGGTCTGAGGTGGTAAAATGCCTGCATGATGAAATGAAGCAGGGTGGAGGCTATGGCCATTGCAACATGGGTCACAGGCATTGCGATACCGATACCGCGGCAATCGATCTACGCTAGTCCAGGAGTCTGTCAACAGGACCTGCTGAACAGAGGGGTGAGTCATGCCTAGGCTGGGTCAGAGATGGCTGCGTAAGATTTTGTCACACTGTTTGGAATGGTGTGTGCTTTAGAACTTATGAATTCCTTCTGGAATTTTCCATCTCACAGAAGTTTGGTAGCTACAGTTTTGTTGACCAATTTTTATTCAATATGACAAAATTTCTGATATTTAAATAAGTTGAAAAGAAGAAAGATGTATGTTATTTCCAACTTAGAGATTTTAGTCCGTCGTCTTCGCTCTGTGGCTTCTAGAGCCTTTGTAAGACAGAACATCACAGAGGTGGGAGCAGGTGGCAAGGCTGCTCGTCTCGTGGGGACAGGCAGCTGAGAGAGTCACTCGCTTGCAGTGACTCACTTCCCCAGCTGGACCCACATGTGGAAAATCTCACACTCCCCAAATAGCCTCTCATCTGGGAAACCAGGCCTTGAGCCTTGGGTGGGAACACTTCATGCCCAGACCATGACAGGTTAGCGTCAGGAGCTGTGGCATCTAGACCAAGGAAATGAGAATGGAGCCGTGGAGCCTTTTACGTTCGGTGATTGATGTGATTAAGAACAGTAAAGTCACTGGGAGATCAGGCTGACCTGGGCAACACAGAGACACTGTCCAATTATATACGTGAACGAAAGGCCTTTGTCACAGACCCCATGCCGTTACATGAAAAAGAACTATACTGTGCCCACACTTTGTGTAGTCTAGATGACTGACAGCCAGAGCTAACTTTCTTTCTTTTTTTTTTTTTATTCTTTTTTAATTAAAATTTCCAACTGCTCCCCGTTTCCCATTTCCCTCCCCCTCCTCCCACACATTGCCCCCTCTCCCCACTCCCCTCCCCCATCCCCACTCCTCTTCTCCTCCCCCCAGTCCATTCCCCCTCCCTCTCAATACTGAAGAGCAGTCCAAATTCCCTGCCCTACAGGAAGACCAAGGTCCTCCCACTTCCATCCAGGCCCAGGAAGGTGAGGCCAGCTGGACTGGGACTGAATAAGCATGGGTTGAAACTGGACTCTCTGAACATGGCGGACAATGAAGGCTGATGAGAAGCCAAGGGCAATGGCACTAGGTTTCGATCCTAATACATGAACTGGCTTTGTGGGAGCTTAGCCTGTTCAGAGCTAACTTTCTAAACCAGTGCCAGGCCCAGATGGATGCATGACTGAATTCTGTCAGACATTTAAGGAAGAGGTTAACCGGTTCTGAGAAGCCTCTTTGTGGTGAATGCCTACCTCATTCTATGAGACCGCCATTCCCCTGCCAAAACCTCACAGCAATTAGAAAACTACAGGTGTACTAATCCTCCACAAGTATTAGCAAATGAAATGATCAGTTTATATAGGATTATACAGCAGCATCATTAGGCCAGAGAAGGGAAGCCCGGGGTCACAGTAGATGCTTAGCAATGCAGCCTTCATTGGCTGAAGGAACCTCAGTAAAGAGTAAAGAGGAACTTGTCAGTTTGAGAAGGAGCATCCACACGCCCTTCAGCCGCCATTGTACGCAGTGGTGAAGCTCTCCCACGAGGTCAGACACGGGGTAGACGTCTCTCTCCACTGCTTTTCAGTGCAGTGGATGTTCTGCCTGGCTAGCTACGGCAGGACATAAAGAGTACAGGAAAAGTACAAGACGGAAGAAATGCAGGTTGTGTGGTCATCTGTGCAGAGACTTGTATCAACCAGCTCCTAGAAGTGATGCACAAGGCTGGGATGCAGCCTCCGTACAGGAAAGCTCTGGGCCACCTTCCAAAGACAGCATGGAAGAAAGGAGTAAGGAGATGGATTTTATTAAAATTAGATTTTTTTTTCATGCCCTGGGAAAGATGCCCTCAAATGAATGACATCAAATGAAAGGCAGGTGGGGAAAGAACGGACTGGAAGGACGTATTGGTAAAAGATGCACGTGATAAAGGGCTGTTACCTGAAATGTAGGAAAATCTTAAAACTGAACGATTAGAATGTAACCCAGCTGAAATGGGCTAAAGACTGTGGCGATTAGCTTTGGTTTTGTGTGTGTGTGTGTGCGCACAGATGTCACACCTGTGGAGGTCAGGGCACCTCTGGAGCTGCTTTGTGTGTGTGTGTGTGTGCACATGTCACACCTGTGGAGGTCAGGGCACCTCTGGAGCTGCTTTGTGTGTGTGTGCACAGATGTCACAGCTGTGGAGGTCGGGCACCTCTGGAGCCCTGCGCTGAGCAGCTCTGTTGTTTCCTCTGAGACTGGGTCTCTGTGCAGCCCTGGCTGTCCTGGGACTGCCCTGTAGGCCAGGCTGGCCTCGAACGCAGAGATCCCCCTGCCTCTGCCTCCTGAATCCTGGGATTAAAGACGTGATGGTCAGTGGCATTTATTTGTTTGTTTTATGAGATTGTGATATAATTCCATCATTTCCATCTTTCCTCCCTCCAAACCTTCCCTGCTCTCCTTCAAATTCATATCTATGCATGCTGAGCCGAGGACATGTTTAAGGAGCATTTGATTAGTTGCAGTAGGAGGACCTCCCTATTGTGGGTGGCACATTTTCTAGGCAGATGTTCCTCTATGTGTAGGAGTGGAGAGAGCCTGCGTTAGTTCATCGCTGCTGCTCGTGGCTGTGGGGGCAGTGTGGCCAGCTGTGTCCAGCCCCTGCTGCCTGGAACGGCGAGGCAGATGACCTCTGTCCTGTAATTGCTTCGGTCAGGGTTTCGTTCCAGCACCAAGAAAGGACATCGAGGCAGAGACCTTAGCAAACACCATCCAAGAGGATAGAAACGTCCGATGAGCATAGCGTTGTCAAGGGAATGCAGCCCAAAGCAAAGCTTAGGCGTTGCTCTCCACCTAGTTAAATGCTTAAAATCCAGAGCGTGGATAGCATGGGATGTTGGCAGGAGCCTTGACCAGCAGCCTGCTAACATGGTGCTTGGTTGTAACCCCACCATGATGGGAGCCAAGGCAGAGACAGGAGCACCAGGAGGTCATGGCCAGCTTCCACTGCATCGTAAGGTCGAGGTTGACTTGAGCTATGTGGCAGAACTTTGCCTTAAAAGACGAAAGGCTAGGAACGTAGTTTAATGATTGCATGTTTGACTGTGTGCAAGACCCTGCACCACGAAACAAAGTATAAATTCCCAGGGTCGCATTCATTACTGATGGGAAAGTAAAATAGTAACAACCCACACTGCAAGAGTGTGACCCTTCTTACAGAACTGCGTATTTCTGCCACACAAGCCAGAAGTTGTATTCTTTGGTAGAACTTCAAAACATGTCCACACAGAAACCTGGACATGGGGATTTACAGCGCCATTGCTCAAACATGGGCAAACGTGGAATCAAGCAGTATGCTCTTCAGTAAATGAACGGGTTAGCTGACTGGTCCATCCACACAATGTCCTATCACCCGGTGCTGAAAACAGAGACCAGTGACCGGGTGAAACAATAGAAGGTGCTGATAAGTGTGGGGGAGGACCGTGCTGACCCTCAGAGGCCCACGTTGAGTCTGGCTGACAGGACCGTGCATTGAGGCCAGCTGACTGGAGGACTGTGCCGACCCTCAGATGCTGGCCTTGAAGCTGGTTGAAGAGATTTAGCACAGTTTTGCTGGCAGGTGTCTTGTTTGGGGTTATCGGGGGGACTAGAGCAGAGACTGGGGGATGTAAAAGAACCATCTGTAAAGTGGGGATTAGGAATGCTGGGTTAGAGTCTGGGTGGTGGGAGTTAAGTCCAGGAAGGGCATCGAAGATGGGAATGGGGATGTCACACACCTGAAGTCACCTGGTAAACAAGAATTAAACGCTAAACAGAAGAACGGTGGCATGGGGATCTGTGAGCACTGCCGGGAGGGGCTTTTACTGGTTGCCATGACCTGAAAGCAGGCTTTTATCTCTGTCTCCTCCAGGCTTCTGTAGACGAGGTACAAAACATTTTGATTTCAGATCATTTTCCAAAATCCAAAACTTGTGCATTTAGAGATGTAATTTGTTCCATGTATTTAAAAATAAGAAATGTATTATAACATTTGAAGCCTATGAGGTCATTGCCTTTTGAAAGCCTTTTGAAGAACAATTTTCGTGTCACGGTGATCTTTTCCGAACAATGTGGTTCTCTTGAGTGCCAGAACAAAAGTTGAAAGCAGCAGTTGTTCAGACTTTAAATAAAGAACTGCTGAGTGTTTTAGTTTGTCATGCCCTGGTGACAGGTCATACAGAGCATTTTAAAAGTGAGGACGTTTACCATGTTACCGCCGGCCTCCTTAGTGTTAGTCACAGAGCACATGACTAAATACTGGCTTTAGGAGATTGTGGGTAAGAACTGGAAGAAAGATGAAGTGTGTAAAGTAGCTCTAATTGGTGTCCGTGTCTTCACTGGACACCATGCGGGCCGGAGGCCATTTTTCAGCACTGGAGGATGCTTCCTGGAAGACAGTGGCTCTGAGTGCAGCTGTTGAACCGTGAGACCTGCAACTAGTGAGCCTTTCGCCCCTGTGCTGCCACAGTGACCGGTCTATAAAGATGGTTCCTAGGGCAGAGGGAGGCTGGGAAGATGGCTCAGTCCCATCCAGTGCCTCTGGCCTAGGTATACACACGCACACACGTCAGTCACATGGATTCAGTGCCTCTGGCCTAGGTATACACACGCACACACGTCAGTCCCAGGGATCCTGTGCCTCTGGGCTCGGTACACACATGCACACCTCAACACTACCCCACCTCATGTGCATCATGGGAGTAGAGGCCTGCAGCCTCTGCTCCCATCTCTGAAAGGTTCCCAGAGCTCTCTGGGAGACTGTTTGCCACCCTATTAGAAGAGACCTAGTAGGCCGGCTCTCAGTCAGAACGACATTGCCGTGGCTGTTTCTCGTCCACTTGAGATGCTTATCCTGCCGGAGAAACTCTGGAAACTCCTGGTCCTGTTCTGCCTCGGGGTCTTGGCATTCCCCGCTTTCCGCCCCACCGAGTATAGTACAGCATGTAGACAGTCCTGTAATCTTGTTTTTATTCCCATAACCTGATCTTGGAGATACAGGAAAAAGAAAAAAAGATTGTTTTCCTTTTTTTTAAAAAAATATTTATTTATTTTGTATACACATGTATGCCTGCATGCCAGAAGAGGGCGCCAGACCTCATTACAGATGGTTGTGAGCAACCATGTGGTTGCTGGGAATTGAACTCAGGACCTTTGGAAGAGCAGACAACGCTCTTAACCACTGAGCCATCTCTCCAGCCCCCTGTTTTCCTTTCTTAAATCCAGCTCGCTATACTCCTTCCTGCCTTCACTGTCTGGTACCCGCTCACCTCGGGCTCCAGCTGTAAACCATCCTCACCACCTGTGTGGAGGTCCTGCCCAACGTGGGGGTCGGTTAGTGATACCATTTTAAATGGCTAGTGGGCGAAGCTGGCTCCTCAGCCTCTGCTGCTTTAGGTGTGTGCGACCAACCAACAGAGGCTTCCAGGGCAGTGTGTGGCTCCAGTGGAATCTGTAAGAGTTGCTGGGTTTAGGGTCTGTGGAGGTCTCCTGATGGAGTAGAAAAGTCCCCAAAGCTGTGGAAGGAAGATGCCCCTTGCCCCCGTGTCATTAGGATGGAGGGTTTGCATGAAGGAGGGGGCCTCCAGCACCCATGTGTGTTCCAACTCTGGATTTTCACATTCACAGTAAGAATTATGAGTTACTGAGATGGACAGACAAACCCAAAGGCTCTTCCCTTGCTTTACGCTGGTGCCAGATATAAAGGTGAACTTGAAGATGAGGTGGGTGGCATACCACAGCCCAGGGACTCAGGAGGCAGAGGCAGGAGGATCTGGGGTCTGAGACAAGCCTGGTGTCTAAGGCCAGACTGCAAAACTAAACTGAACGGAGGACAAGATGGCCACAAGGTGGCGCTGTTGGGCCGTTTGCGCAGTGCTGTTAAATCTGCTGTTTGCAGTGTAGATCACGACCTGAAAGGAGTCCTTGCTGTGAGAATTTCAAACACCACTATGATTACATAGTAACGATTCTAGAAAACAGAGGTATTAAACGGTCCAAACTAGCAGTGATTACTTTTATGAAAATTATTTGGAACTTATTTAAATCTATTATCTTTTCTAAAAGTTGAGTTGTGAGTAAACTTTAGTCATTAAAGCAATAAATACTATAAATATTGCCAGATCACATCAGACATCCCTGGTTAGTGTTTTTGGTTTCTTGTTGGAAGCGGAAAAAAGTTGGGTAAGGGTTCAGTTGTTATCCCAGACAGTAAGAAATACTTGGGAACAGCAAGTCCAGGAATTCAATCACTTCCTGTAAAGTAGAGGATATTTCCAAAGGTTTTTTAGCTGTTTTTCCACAAAAACTTACTTTGTATTCAGTGACAACAAGGTTGCTTCGGAACACTTGTGCCCGGCGCTTCCTGTGGAGCAAGGGACACTGCAGGCCTCCATTGTTCTTGGGGGAAGGAGGCTTTGGAATGTGGAGGCCAGGCTCAGACCCTCTGATGGGAGGATTGCCAGTTCCTGTGTGAGACACAGTGACCTGATGTTTCATCAGACAGAGAAGTCATGCCCGTGTTTGACACGCAGGGTCTCTCTGCAGAGCACATGTGTTGTTTCCAAAGCAGTGCCTGCTGCATGATAGTTTAGTGCACGTCAGATGTTACGATTTGTGTGTTACTGGTGAGACGCGGCCTTTTGAAGAGTATCATTCAGGGCTGGAGAGATAGCTCAGCGGTTAACAGCACTGCCTGTTCTTCCAGAGGTTCTGAGTTCAGTTCTCAGCAACCACATGGTGAGCCTGGGCCACATGAGGCCGTGTCTCAGAAGGGGGAAATAGGACTAAAATGTTAGAAATGCCACAGACTGAATTCTCTACACATTTGGATGTAGAGTGAAAATATGTCTTGCCTGTAGATCTGTGTTCATCTAAACATTGCTTATTTTGAGTGTCCGTTTTTAATGTCAGAAGACAACGCTAATGTCTTCCTTCCCGTGCCTTGGGCTGTGCTCAGAGGACTGCCCAGTTTCTTCCCCAGCATGCTTATACCAGAACCTGCAGATTATGGTCAGCTGTCCCTCCTCTGAGCGCCCACAGTGGCTGCTCTTGCAGAGGACCTGAGTTTGGTTCTCAGGACTGGCTCAGGAGACTCACGGTCTCCTGTAGTTCCTGATCTAGGGTATCTGACAACCTCCTCTGACCTTCAAGGGCACCAAATGCATACATATTTTTTTTTAAAAAAAAAAAATCTGTTTTTAAAGGAAAAAAAATGAACCACAAATGAATAGTTGCATAATTAGCTTTATTTAGGAGAGATAACTCAGAGCTTACAAGTTCACATTTTAACCAACAGTAGGGTCGATCAATAGAAATTTAATCCCCAGGCACTTCTAAAATAAGAGTCCTAAAAATAAAAAAATAAGCTTTTAAATCAAACTTGGTTTAAGATGAACCACACACCAGACTTGAAGCTTTCACAGTGACACCAAGCTTGTTGTCGCTGTTTCGGCTGAGCCGTAAAGAGAGGAGCCGCGTTCACAGGCACAGCCAGCGTCACCTGGGCACCGAGCTGGCACCGAGCCTCTGCCAGGATATTCAGACAAATGGCATCCATTTCTTGCCCACTAGAAACGTGGTGTGAAGTTGTATGACCACCACGAGCAAGTTGCAAAGTTTGTTGTTCCTTCCACAGAACATGCTGGGGTTCGAGTCGGGGTCAGCGCTCCCCCAGAGATCCCCATTCCCTAAGCATGAGTTTTGCATGGATGGTTTGCTCTAAATTTCTTGACTGAATGTACAGAGTTGCATGGGCAGTTAGAAATACTGTAACCTAGGTCTGAAGCTCCACTCTGCCCCAGCAGGGCAGTGATGGACCCACTAACACGGCTGGGCCTTGGAAATGGTTAAAATCACTGTTAGGAAGAAGAGCCTGAGGAGATCGCAGAGTCCCCTACATGTTCCCTTGCCTGAGATCTGTGGATCTGTGTGGACGTGGGTTAGGAACAGTCGCTGCTCACTGGAGATCTGTGGATCTGTGTGGACTTGGGTTAGGAACAGTCGCTGCTCACTGGAGATCTGTGGATCTGCGTGGACTTGGGTTAGGAACAGTCGCTCTCACTGGAGATCTGTGGATCTGCATGGACTTGGGTTAGGAACAGTCGCTGCTCACTGGAGATCTGTGGATCTGTGTGGACTTGGGTTAGGAACAGTCGCTGCTCACTGGAGATCTGTGGATCTGTGTGGACTTGGGTTAGGAACAGTCGCTCTCACAGGAGATCTGTGGAGCTGTAGATGCAGGGTTATGGGCAGTCATTTGTTGAATTATCTTGTTTCATGAAATAACCAGGCTAGCTAACAGATAAAACAATTATATTTTTATTTATTATAAGGGGCAAACTCACCAAACTGGAACGGAACAAGAAGTCAAGGTCAGCTGTGCTGCTGGGGACCCACAGAGAGGTGCACCTGGGTCCCAGAAAACCACACCCTAACTTGGTCCCACCTCTTAAAGATAAAGGTTGACAAAGATTCCCATCAGTCATTGCACAGTGTCAGGATTTGATGACTTCCTCAGACTCTTGCTGGTGGCTCGTTAAGGTTATATTCTATCTGGAAGCCCCTGGATTCCTTTACAAGGATGACAGTAACTAGTAGGACGTAGAAAATCCAGGTGGGGTCGTGGGCCCTCCTGGCCTCCAGTCTTTGTTTACATTTTGCTCCTGTGTCTTAGCTTTAACCGCCTTGCAGTTGCCCGGTAGGTATGATGTCATCAGTGCATTTGGTCATGCCTTTCCCAGTGACTTTGAAAGTGAGAAACAAATCGATACAGTATTGTTGTTGGCTTGGGTATGGAAACAGATCTAAGGTCATCAGCACAGTTCGTACTAAAACAGAGCATCTTCCTTTGCTGCCTGACCACGGAGAATTTGATCCTAGACCTTCTCCACATTGATCCGAGGCTGCAGGTCCAGAGTTTGGGTTATAAATGGACAAGTGTATTGGGTGGAACTTTCCGTCAACCGAGTGCCTCTCCAGCTTCCACCCAGGACTCCTGCTGGGTTGTTGTTTGGGTTCAGGGTTCAGGTCAGAGCTGGTTGGCATGGGGGGCAGCTAGCTGACTGCTTCACCCCAGAGTGAGAGGCGGTCAGCACCGCACAGGCAAGAGTTCTAACTGTGAGGCTGCACCCCAGCCCACCCCAGACTTGACTCCGTACTCCTGTGACAGTATCCACATGTCTGTGCCCATCCAAGGACCAGCCCTTTAAACCAGGGCCCTCGTGAAGGGCGGGGTGCTCCCTGGGGCTCGATGCCTCCACTGCAGCTGCTCATGTTTTCAGGCCACCGTGTTTGACTCTACAGAGCCAGTTCTTCCCCACCCTGACATTCCCCGCCCCCGCCCCCACCCCCACTAGAAGTCACCTCATTGCTGGAGGCCACTGTTACCAAGAGACCAGTGTGCTTTGCCTCAGCTTGGAGGGCCCTGTGCTCATCATGGAGGGCCCTGAACTCAGCCTGGCGGTCATGGGGTCCGAGGGCCGAGCCATACGGCTAAGGAGCCCAGCTGGCTTTACTCCCAGGCAGCATAGTGCCAGGCACGTTCCATGGTGGCCAAGGCAGCTTCTAGTAGCAGGAAACCTGGCTCCGTGGTTGTGCGGTTGCCCCTCATGTGAGCCGGGCTTCACGTCTCCCTTCCTGACTCCTCCACTTCACAATCAGCCCTCGTTGTGTGGACTTGACTTTCAGGTCCACGTTCAGGGGTGGCATTCGAAAGCTGTGAGCCGACTGTTCACACCGAGTTGTGCCCCTAACTTTGCACTGGGATGGGTACATGCTTGGTCCTACAGAGCCCCATAAGTAGCTCGACCCTCAGAAAAACGACCTCAAAGATGGCTTCGTTATGTTCTTTTTTGCGTGGGAAAGATGAGACCATTGGACCCAGCAGTCTTTCAGTCAGTTTTTAGGTTTTCCTACACATCAGTGGTTATGTTCCTAACCATTTATCTAAGAGAAAAGAAGAAGCGGCTTCACACAACCTTTAATCAATTCTTCCAGCAGCTCCAGCGTGCGGGTGGCTCCATAAGTGAAGGAAGGGGCTGCTGCCTAGCCTGACAACCGCTTTAGACCCTGGTGGAAGGGAAGAACAGAAGTTATCCTCTGCTTCCCTCACGCACGCCATGGTGCTCCGCGGCAAATACAAATAAGGCAATACCATCCCTGAAAAGCCCTGCTGAGTAAAAACTGCTGTCGCAAACCGAGTGTCCTTCAGTAGCACGCTCATCGTGAACAGCCATGGTCTGTCTGTCACAAGGCTCAGCACTCAGAGTAAAAGGGCAGCCGCATGCACAACCTTATATGAAAGAGACTTGTGCCAAGTAAAAAGGAGCCAGGCAAAGGCCCACGTGTGGTGCTGTGGTGTCGCTTACGTCGTTCTCTCCAGTGATTCCAGAAGTGGAAGGCACACAGTGACTTCTCAGGCTGAGAAGATGGAAGGAAGTAGGAGTGGGCTGGGCCCAGGGTTAGGAGCATTGCTGCTCCCACAGAGAACCAGGATTTCATTCCCAACCCTCGTGTGACAGCTCACAACCATCTCTAGCATCCTCTTCTGGCCTCTGTGGGCACCATGCATGTAGGTAATGCTCAAGCATGTATGTGTGCATACACGCAGACGCATGTGCACTCAGGCAAAAACATTTATACACATAATAAAAATAAATAAGTCTTAGAGACAAAGCAAGAGCAGCATGCCAGCCCCTAGGGTTGTGAACACTGTGTTTGCACTGTGTCAGTGCTAACTGTAATGTCCTGCATCCTGAGTGAGATGTCCTACTGCGGGTTTGTGAGGTGCTGCCGTCAGGGAAACAGGAAAGGAGACATGGGGTCTCCTGTGTTATCTTACAGGGGTCTATAGGTGTCTCCAAATAAATTTAATTATAAAGTCCCAACCCCTGGGACAATAGTTAACTTGAGTTCTGGTTTTTATTCAGTTTTGGGGAAGGTACACATTTCTAGTGGTTTATGTATGAATTGAGGTTGTTGGGGTAGCTGTTCTCCTGTAATTCAGGCTGATGTGTTCATGTAACATTAAACTCACCTAGTTCCGATCTGCAATTTGGACGGTGTACTTGGTTACCAGCACTGGTATGCCAGAAAGGCTGACCTGGCTTTTCCTGTAGACCAGAGGGGACAGTAGGATGTCTGGGATGTAACTGTGTGGTTTGTCATTGTCCTGTGATATGAGTTCACTTTAGAACATCCCCTCTTACCTTTCACCCTGAGAACTCAGGCCGAGTCCGTGCTCGAGAGACCACAGGTGACAGCCCGCTTCGCCTCTCAGGACGAGCGATGAAGAGCGCTCAGAGCAGTTGTGCGAGAGAATCGAGTGAAGTGGAGCAGACAGGACGTTTCTCCAAATTCATATGGAGCCCAGAAAACTAGAAGCAGCGGAGGGCCCCGTGTACTAGCGTGTCTTCAGAGTGTCATCAGGGTGTCTCAGGGTGTCTTCATCATGTTTTCAAGGTGTCATCAGGGTGTCTTCTTCAGGGTGTCATCAGGGTGTCTTCTTCAGGGTGTCTTCAGGGTGTCTTCTTCAGGGTCACCATCCAGGGCCTGGATCCAAATTCTGTGGCCCTGGAACAGTGAATGAGCCAGAGTTAAAGGTTAGCCTCACATATGTTGATCGTTCTGGGTGCATTGCTGATTTCTTTGCCAAACCTTATTAGGAATTCAACACAGCTCTGGGGGCCACCAAGGAACTATCTTACTCTCACCTGAGGTGTGTTCTGGGGCAGACTCCTTCATAGCGTGTGACCCTCACTGAACTGCATCCTGCACTAGGGCAAGTCCCCTCCCTGACCAAGGGGAAGACGCTGTCTGCCTGTGGAGTCTTAACTGGGGCTGAGGTCAAGCAGTTCCTCCAGGACAGAAAGGGACCAACTTCCCTTCCCACCTCAGCAGACAAGAAGGGCCACATCCTTACCCAGCCCTGGGCTACTCCAGAAGATTCCCAGTGTGCATGCCTGAAGGCCTGAGTCAAAACACTAAGTAGATAGGTTTTAAGGATCATTTTTTTTTTTTTTTTTTTTTTTTTTTGGTTTTTTGAGACAGGGTTTCTCTGTGGTTTTGGAGCCTGTCCTGGAACTAGCTCTGTAGACCAGGCTGGTCTCAAACTCACAGAGATCCGCCTGTCTCTGCCTCCAGAGTGCTGGGATTAAAGGCGTGCGCCACCACCGCCCGGCTAAGGATCATTTCTTACAGGGTGTAGCCAACATGCCTTGTCTTTTGGAAAACACTTGGAATATACTCTCTTATTACCCAGACAGTTTGTGTTAGGCTTTGTTTGTTTCTGTGACTAGTGCAGAGGGAAACTAGAGAATGCGCCCACAGAACTGTTAACTGTTTTATTAAATGAATTCTTAAGATGGAATTAAGTCTTTCATCTGAGTGAGAAGACAAGCACTATGTGGAAACTATGCCTTTTTAAGTTTTTAAAATACTTTTCTAGACCTATTTTAAGTGTGTGACTGTTCTACTCCCATGTTTGTCTGTGTACCACGTACGTGTCTGATGGCTCACAGAGGTCGGAAGAGCGCACTGGGTTCCCTGCAGCTGGAGTTCTGGATGCTGTGAACCACCACGTGGGTGCCAGAACTGACCTTGCTCTTATTTAAGAGCAACAAGTGCTTTTTTTAATTTATTTTTATTTTAGGTTTTGTCTGCAAATGTGTCTGTGTGAGGGTGTCGGATCCTCCAGTACTGGAATTACAGGCTCCTGTGAGCTGCTGTGTGGGTGCTGGGAACTGAACCCGGGTCCTCTGGAAGAGCAACCAGTGCTCTTAAATGTTGAGCTAACTCTCCAGCCCTGGGGATTAATTTTTAAGAATTTATTATTTCATCAGGGTGGTGGTGGCGCACACCTTTAATCCCAGCACTTAGGAGGCAGAGACAAGTGTATCTCTGGATTTGAAGCCAGCCTGGTCTACAGAGTGAGTTCCAGGATAGCCAGGGCTATACAGAAAAACCAAAATAAATAAATAATTTATTACTTCGAGCCGTTAGGGGAGGCTGAGGCAGGGAGGGTTTGAGGTTGAGGCTAGCCTGAGCTACATGCGTCACGAGACTTTGGTCCTCATGCTGTGCTACAGCCAGTGTTCTTCATCTTGACCTCTGTCCAGGGCTGTCCTTACCAATTGCTCAACCTTGGTGTTGTTCTGTGTCCCTCTCCGGAAGGTCCCCTCTTCTGTCACTGTTCTAGGTCAAGATCCTATCATTTTCTGTCCATTGACTGATTGCTTGCCTCTAGTCTTTCCTGTCTGACCCTCTACATTCCTGTCCAGGTCATCTGTCTGAAAGCCCAGGAAGACTGCCGTCCCTGTAGGGACTATCATGGGAAGTCGGGTAGTAAAGCTTACCTTGATTTTGCTATGGTCATGTAGCATTCAGTAAACATCCCATGTTGATATCTGCTCAGAATAAATCCTCAGGATGTATGGGCTGATGCCTGCCTCAGAGCCAGGGGCAGCCACAGAGCTCTGGAGTCAGGCATTCCAGGCTGGAGAGCTGAGAACCCTGACAGACTCAGTGCCCATGGGAGAGGAAGTTAAAGCTGGTCGAGTACCCTGTACCATTCGTGTTCCAGAAAGACTTCACCTGAGAAACTGTGTGAACGGGCCTACTCTCTAGGGGCTGGCGAGATGCTTCAGAAGGACAGGTTGTGCACAGCCAAGCTTGGTGACCTGAGTTTGGGGCCTGGGACTCACGTGGTAGAAGGAGAGCACCAACTCCCACAAGTTGCTCTCTGACCTTTACACACGCACCATGGCGTGCACACATGCATTGTGCACAGATATGCACACACGATAGATAAATAAATGTTTTCTAAAAAGAGCCTGCTCTGTAAATGCCCTGTCTGCCTGTTTTCTCTTCAGAAGTTCAAAAAGTGAAGCCGGAGCTTGAAGCCAAAGTGTCACGTGGCTGAGGCACACCTGTGGCTGAGGCACACCTATGGCCGAGGCACACCTGTGGTTGAGGCACACCTGTGGTTGAGGCACACCTGTGGTTGAGGCACACCTTGGCTGAGGCACACCTGTGGCTGAGGCACACCTTGGCTGAGGCACACCTGTGGTTGAGGCACACCTGTGGCTGAGGCACACCTTGGCTGAGGCACACCTGTGGTTGAGGCACACCTGTGGTTGAGGCACACCTTGGCTGAGGCACACCTTGGCTGAGGCACACCTGTGGTTGAGGCACACCTGTGGTTGAGGCACACCTTGGCTGAGGCACACCTGTGGCTGAGGCACACCTTGGCTGAGGCACACCTGTGGTTGAGGCACACCTGTGGCTGAGGCACACCTTGGCTGAGGCACACCTGTGGTTGAGGCACACCTGTGGTTGAGGCACACCTTGGCTGAGGCACACCTTGGCTGAGGCACACCTGTGGTTGAGGCACACCTGTGGCTGAGGCACACCTTGGCTGAGGCACACCTTGGCTGAGGCACACCTTGGCTGAGGCACACCTTGGCTGAGGCACACCTGTGGCTGAGGCACACCTGTGGCTGAGGCAGGGCAGTGCCGGGCTCGGCTTAGGCCTTCTCAGGCGTGGTGTCTCTGGAGCACCAGTGGGACTTGGTGCTGGAACTGCATGTCGCGTGCCTGATCTCCAGGACATTCGGGCTACAGGACCACGTGGAGTGGGGATTTGGGTGGGACTGGGAACAGCTGCTGCTTTGACCTGTCCTCCTCATCGCTGTTCTTAGATACCAGGAGTGTGATGAAGTCAAGTACTGAGATGATGGTAAAGCAGAAGATGGTTCATTCTGTAAAAATCTTTTGACTTAATGATGATTTTAAAATCTGTCTGTTTATCCCTTTAGCTTTTAAAAATGGCGTCTTAAGTTTTGCCTGAGATCTGACGTGCTCTGGGTTAAAGGCGTCACCATGTCGTGTCTCCTGTAGAAGTTATACAGCACATGCGTGAAGAGCAGTCACCGCTGCTGGGCGAGGCGCCGCAGTGTTGCGCTGTGCTGTGTGGACGGCTGCTTCAGAGCTGACAGCTCACGGTGTCTCTGACAACGAGTTCTCTTTTAGCTTCAAAAATATTTCAACACCTTTTTGAGATTAAAAAGTAAAAGAGAACTTTACAGTAATTTAACACCATTTTGATCTGGCAGATGTGAAAAAAATAAAATAAAAATCTTTTAGTGGGCGATAAAACGTAATTGGTGATTTTGTGGTTGTTGTTGTGTGGTGAGGAAGAGGCTAGGAAGCGCAGCCATGTCTCTGACCGGCTGTCTGACCTCGGCGATGTCACCTTTCTCATCTCTCGCTGCAGGAGTGTCCACCCGCCACATCCAACCATGTCCTACGTTTTTGTCAATGATTCTTCACAGACTAATGTGCCCTTGCTTCAAGCCTGCATTGATGGGGACTTCACCTATTCCAAGCGGCTTTTGGAAAGTGGCTTTGACCCCAATATCCGAGACAGCAGGGGCAGAACAGGCCTACACCTCGCCGCGGCCCGAGGGAACGTGGACATCTGCCAGCTGCTACATAAATTTGGTGCTGACCCACTGGCCACAGATTATCAGGGCAACACTGCCCTCCACCTGTGTGGCCACGTGGACACCATCCAGTTCTTAGTCTCCAATGGACTCAAAATTGATATTTGGTGAGTTCTTTGCGCCTCTGAAGCCGGGTCATTTCTTCCTGTGAGCTGGGGTCTCATCACCCGCTGGTCTGTTGTAACAATGAGTTCAGAAAGTCATCGAGGACTGAAGCCTTTATAGGGGAGTGTGGGTATACCAGGCCAGCCCTGGAGCGTGTGTGCATGTGTGTGCGTGCGCGTGCGTATGTGTCTAAGAAATAATAGCTGGTTTCTGTCAAGTAACTGTAAAGTGTAAGTCAGCAGAAGCAGGAGAAGGCTGCTCATCAGCTTGTTATAAACTCACGGTAAGTTCTGCTCTAGTCTCATCTTCATTTTCTATTCATTATTTTTAAAATTTTTTCATCCGATTGTTTCTATGTTGAGCACTTCCGCCCCTGCCCCAGCCCTTCCCTTTTTCTTTTTACACATGGAATAGGTAGGTCAAGAGGTCACCCAGGTTGTAAAAGGATGGGACTGAAATTGGACCTAGTTCCTCTGCAGAGCTGGCCTCATCGGAGCCCTGGGGCCTGCATCCTCCTCAGGCTGCAGTTTGATGACACGGTGCAGCTTTGGTTGTTTGACCCAGTAAGCCTGCTCTCTTGTGTGGGAAAGGACAGTTCATCTCAGCAGAGCTTGAACTTTTAGCTGCAGCTTCTTGCTGCCCTGGTGTGCTGCGGCCATGGCCACCTGGATCAGCGTGCCCCCAAATATTTCTATGACAGCAGGCAGAGTGGGACAGGAGCCAGTGTGATTTGAGGTCTGTTCTGTTTTTCTTAAACATTTTATATATATGTATATAAGCATGTATGTGTGCAAGTATACATGAATATATATGCATAATGTATACAAAGACTGAGTCTAGAGGTATGTGTGTGCACACATACATGTGTGTACACATGCATATACTCACAATGTGTACAAAGACTGACTAGACTTTCCAATTCATCCTTAGGGTATTCTCTTTTCTCTTTTATTTACTGACATTTGTTCTTTATTTTTTCTAAATGTTCCTTTCCTGGAAGGACAAATCCAGTAGTTCAATGATCAGTTTCTGGCTTGCTCAGGTCTGCTCTGGGGTTGATTTCTGAATCATTGGCCCACGCTTTCCTCGCTGATAGCGGCCAGTGGGGGCTAGCCGCGTGGCATGGCCACCGCGCTGACTTTCTCCTTGTGGCCTTTTTCAGCAACCATCAAGGTGCTACCCCTTTAGTTCTGGCCAAGCGCCGTGGCGTGAATAAAGATGTCATCAGGTTGCTGGAGTCTTTGGAAGAACAGGAGGTGAAAGGATTTAACCGAGGTGCACACTCGAAGCTGGAGACCATGCAGACCGCAGAGAGCGAGAGGTACGGAGGGTGCAGCTAATCAGCAGCCCTGGGCCCCTCTGTGCTCAGGCGCAGAGCTGTTTCCCTGAGCTGCTGCCTGTCACTTCATCTATGTGCTGTGGCTTCAGATTACAGTTGCAAAACTTGACCAGAGTATCCGTGGCCACAGTGTTCCGTTAGCTTCGGCACAGAGCCCGTGTTAGAGAAGAGACAGGTAAAAGGGTTAGAGGGAAGGGGCTTCCAGATTTGAAGTGTGGGTCACAAGAGTGGGATTTATTAAAGAGAGGTAGACAGACTGGCGGGGTAGCATCCGAGGAGCAGATGGTCATCTCACAGGACGGTGGCGAAGCGCTGGGGGGTGAGCAGGGAGGAAGACTGCGAACACTGGCGATCCTGTGCCAGACGCACACCTGTACACAGCGCTCACAACTCAGATGAAAAGAGTAACTTTCGCATGAGTTGGAAGTGATGAAATTTGGGCTTCTGTCTATAACCAGAGCTCAGATGTGGTGGCCGGTGAGGTCCCCAAATCTGACCACTTTTCATCTGGTCATGTGTGGTGGGAGCAAGGTTAGGTCGGTCTGAAGGGCTGCAGGGTGGGCTGCCCTCTGGCCGGACAGCTTGGCCGGCCCAGCCAGTCGCCTGACCATGGAGTGCCGTGGAGTCTGGTGGGCCGCCGTGGTGTTTCGGCTTTTTGCAAGTGAGGTCAGTGCTGTCAGCTCGATGGTGTAGTACACACCGTCCCCTCCCAGCATACACGCCGTCCCCTCCCAGCTTCCAGAGGGAACAGCGGAGAACTGGTGTCCGGTTACCCAGGCCTCCAGTTGTGGGTCCCATACACCATTGGGCCACGACGGCCAGCACTTCACGGCCCACCTCTGACGCCTTCGCAGCCAGGCCACCTTCCTTCTTCCTGTGCTGCCTGCCAGGTTGCACACTCTCGCTTAGCTCTGCTCTGTTAGTTACTTAAGTGCTTTCTGTTGCTCTAAAGGAGCTGCAGGGTCCTCACTGAACTGGTGAAGCCCCGAGCTTTCCAGAAGCCAACAAGCAGGGAGCGGGGAGTCAGACACTCCTGGCCCTTCTCACTCTGCAGGGAGGAGAGTTCACAGGCCAAGGGCACTTTTAGCAGTGGTTAACTCTGCCTCTGCAAAACAATGGGAGACGTAATTTCATCTTCCTGTAAAATAATAGGTTACTTTAAGCTTCTTTTAAAGATTTACGTGTGTGTCTCTCTGTCTGAGTGTGCGTGCATTTGTGTCTGCTGCTCTGCATGTCTGTGCACTAGTGGAGAGGCCGGAGAGGTTCTGGGTGTCCATCAATCGCTCTCCACTCAGGGCCTCCCCTGAACCCAGGGCTCGTGTTTTCTCCACTTCTCCCTTCCCTTGGAGCTAGGGTTACAGGCACGTGTGGGGTGCCTGGCCTGTTGGTGGGTGCAGGGATCTGAGCCCCAGTCCTCATGATCTCACACAGTGCTCAGAGTGGCTGTACACTTCTCCAGCCCGAGCTTCTCGACGGTGAAGAGCATGCAGAATGCATGTTTCTCTTGATGTGTTTGGAGAACCCATTTTTGATACTGGCCAGTAGGACTCTTTATCAGAAACACACCTGGCCTTATTTTGCCTGTCACGATTGCTAATTAACTAAGGTGTGATTAGTTGTGTGAGCAGCTTGGGCGCAGCGTTGATCCCTGCCATCCAACTGCCTGTCAGGGGGTCTGTGTTAGAATCAGCCCTGTGCACACGGAGCTCCCGAGTGTCGGTTAGTAACACTACTGCTGCACGGTTCTCTTTCCTGCTCCATTCCAGTGCCACCAGAGCTGAGATTAATTCCATTCAAAAACGACTTTATAAAATACAAATCAAAAGCACAGGTTTTTTGACATAGAACTTAACTGCGGACAGCTGCAGTGGGCTGTCAGTGGCACTGTGAGGCTGTGGGGAAAGTAGACCCCTCTGGAGACAGCATAGGAGAGTGGGCCACTGTGGAAACCGGTCTGACCGCTTGTTAACACTTACACAGTTACCATGTGACCCAACGGTTCCACTTCTCGGCACACACCGATTGCTCATCAGCGAAAGGAAGCATAAACGTTACCTGTTTACCCAAGAGAATGTTACTCTGCTGTAAAAGTGAGTAACGTATTGGCAGATGCTAGGGTCAGGATGGATACCGGAAAATGCTCTGTGGGAGAAGCCAGACATGAAAGGTCACAGCCTCTTTATTTTGTTGGTGTGCAGTGTCCCAGATAGGGAAATTCACGGGGGGAAAGTGGGTTAGTGGTTACGAGGGTCAGGGAGAACAATGAGGGTGATTAATGGGTATAGTCTGAGCCCAGCAGTGGTGACATGCCGAGAATTAGACGGTCCACACTGTGAAAGTCTCAGAACCACTGAGTTGCATAATTAAAAGATGAATTTTAGCCAGGCAGTGGGGCCATGACTTTAATCTCAGCCCTAAGAGACAGAGACAGGAGGACCTCTGACTTCCAGATCCTCCAGGGCTACATTAAAAAGAAGAAATTTTTAGCATGAATCCTGTCACTAGAGTGGAGGGAAAATACAAAGGGATGAGCCAGGCAGTGGCCTTGTCGTGTAACTGTGACCACCTCCAAGGCGATGGATTTACTGTGCTCTTCTCCACGGGCTCTGGGAGACATAGGGAGACTTGTGTGGGAGGACCTAAAAATCAAGTTAGCTCCCCTTCTCTGGATATTATTCTAAACTCAGTTTTCTTCCTTTAAAAAGGTATTTTATGTGTATGAATGTTTTGTTGCATGTATGTGTGTACATCACGTGTGCAGTGCCAGCTGAGGCCAGAAGATCCCTTGAAGCTGGAGTTCCAGCAGCTGTGAGTTGCCGTGTGGGTGCTTCTAAAACAAGAGCTTGGGTTAATGTCTTGCTGGAGACAGGCGTTTGACCTATTTTACTGTCTCTGCTTGGGGATCTTTCAAAACTTTTTTTTTTTTTGACAGCTTCATACATGCTTGCAATGTATCTTGATCATACTCATTCCCCGGTCCACTTTAGTAATCTTTCAGCTCAGGCAGACGAAACTTCAAGGCCAAACTCAGGGTCTTTGTTTTGACTTCTCAAAGTGCACTCCACTCCCCGACACCCTTTGGGACATCCTGACTAGGAGTTTTAACTTGCCTGCTGGAGTGAACCAGGGATCCAGTCATCGAGGTTTATCAGTTTGTGGCCTAAGACTGATACACGGATTCTCAGGAATTTGTGGGCAGTATATTGCTGGGCCAGTGTATCTCTGCAGAAAGTTCTCCAGTACAGCACCAGAGGGCTAGCCTTCTCGGACCGTAGCTTGTCTTGCTCCATGCTTTACGGGTAAAGTGTGTTTTCACGCCCCTTTCTCTTCCTCCCGCAGTGCCATGGAAAGCCACTCTCTGCTCAATCCCAACCTGCAGCAGGGCGAAGGGGTCCTGTCCAGCTTCCGGACCACGTGGCAGGAGTTTGTGGAGGACCTGGGCTTCTGGAGGGTCCTGCTCTTGATCCTGGTCATTGCTTTGCTGTCCCTGGGCATTGCCTACTATGTGAGCGGGGTACTGCCCTTCGTGGACAACCAGCCTGAGCTGGTGCACTGAGGGCCCAGAGATGAGGCAAGGCCCGTCAGCGTTGGTTCTTAGAGTATTCTCAGCGCAGCAGCGAGGGCTGGTTTTCGTTTGGATTTTTACTTACCGTGACTCTTCAGGAGAATGAAGTGTTCCTTTGAACTCGCCCTGTGGTGGGGTTACCCTGCATCCCAGTGCTACCTCGGACTGCTGCAGCCTGGGTTTAGGGACCATCTGCCCCAGGCTTGTCACACCGGGGACCCCACCCTGAGGGAGGAGCAGTGACCCCCAGAAAGCAGATTGGTTTTTTCTTTGATTCTGTTTTGTCCATGGATTTTGTCAGAGCCGAAAGTGAAACTTTTGACTTAAATTTTGAATTTTTTCCCTCACAACCTAAATGGCAAATTAGAGCTGTCAGACTCTGAGTTTTAAAGACTGCTTTCAAGCTACTCACACGGCCAACATGAAGTCTTTTCTTTAACATGGATGATTTGATCTAACATTTGGTTGCCGTGGGACAATTCTGATTCATTCTAAACTGATGGCAGCATCTGTAAAAATCAGCCTGTAGAGTTCACTACTCAGTCCCCAGACTCCTCCCACTTTAGTTTTGAGATGTCCTACTCAGAAACCATCAGAAACCCTTTGTAGTGAGTGATCAGTAGAGGAAGAATCCTACCCTCCACTGTCACCATAACGTCTGTCCTGTCAGCCCGCTGGGTGTCACGGTTCATCACAACTAACCCTTGGTCCCAGGGAACGCCGTCTAGGTCAGCGAGTGTCTGACAGCGGAGGTGGAGGAGTCTGTCTGCCTCCAGAACCCTGAACGATGTCATGCTGAAGTCAAGGTTCCTGTCTGCCGTGTGTAGGTGCACGGTGCTGGAGTCATGGTTCCCGTCTGCCGTGTATAGGTGCACGGTGCTGGAGTCATGGTTCCCGTCTGTGTGTGTAGGTGCACGGTGCTGGAGTCACGGTTCCCGTCTGTGTGTGTAGGTGCACGGTGCTGGAGTCACGGTTCCCGTCTGTGTGTGTAGGTGCACGGTGCTGGAGTCACGGTTCCCGTCTGTGTGTGTAGGTGCACGGTGCTGGAGTCACGGTTCCTGTCTGTCTGCTGTGTGTAGGTGCACGGTGTGATAGGGATCTGGACCCCAACTACATGGTGGCCTCTTAGAGTGTTTGGAAGCCCTTTGCCTGCGGTTCTGTAATATACAAGTCATGTTTTATGTTATTATTGAGGCTTAATAATTTTTCATTAAGTAAAATCTGAAACCCAAGGTAAAGACCTGGTGGTTTTGCTTTCTGTAGCAAAGATGCCACTAGTTGACTCTGGAAAGTGGGCCCGTCCGCCAGCCTCTGGCTTGCTGGTGTTTTCTCCTCTGCTTTTAGACACCAGGTATCGACACTTCCTCTCACGTGGCTGTGTCCTAGCTAAAGGAACTGCTTCCCAGCCCCTGATGTCAGAATCAGCCTGCAGAGGCTTACTCCGACTTGATCCTGTTTGGTGGGATGCAAGGAGGGAGAGCAGGTGTCTGCCTGGAGGCCAGTAGAAGTCAGGTTCAGAGTGCGTCCAGAACAAAGCACTTTAGAAGTAGCTTCCCTTAGATCTGGATGTCTGGAACATGTAATGCGCTGCATCTGAGGTCCCTGCTTCCTGCCCCATGCTGGTTTCTTTGCATTGTGTATTCTGCATTATTTGTTCAGTAATAAATAATAAATTTATTGCACCAATAAATGCAGTTATAAGTCCTTGGTCTCCACCCATTCAGTGTATCACGTTTTGGGATTCGGGAATGGATTGCAGTTAGCTGTTTTCAAAGCCAAGTGTTTCAAGCCCTGGTGTAGACACACAACAAACGTAACTGCCTCAAGTGTTCCTTCAGACACAGCCTCGGTCTATGGCCTGTGGAGACTGTTCACAGAACAAAGTGTGTCAGCCACAGGAACCAAAGTCCAAATTGAAAGCTACATGGATCAGGAAATGTATTAGTTCATGTCACTAGAAGGCCAGCAGCTGGGTAACCCCCAACGCACGCACACACACACACACACACACACAAAATCTTTAACACACACACACACACAATCTTTAGCTTATGTGCTCTGGCCTCTGCCTTCCTGTTGCTGGGTCCTCGGGCTGGTTCTGGGGTGTGGGCCGAAGTTTTGGGTTGCACCCATGTCTGAGACTAGTCCAAACTCTTTTACTTTTAAATTTTATTTTATGCATATAAGTGTTTTGCATGCATTTACATCAGTGTGTCACATATATGACTGGTGCCTACGGAGGCCAGGAGGGAGCATTGGGTTCCCTGGAACTGGAGTACAGGTTGTGAGCCACCATCTAGGTGCTGGCAATTGATCCTGAGTCCTTTGAAAAATCAGCCAGTACTGCTAACCACTGAGCCCTCCCCAGCCCCAGTGGGGTATTTTCTTGCACACCTTAAGCTGGTTAAGAGCCCTCTGTGGCCCCATTCCAGTTCCTGCCTCAGCTTCCTTAATTTATGGGTTGTAACCTGCAAGAGGAAACAAACCCAGTCCCAAGGACTCTGAGACAATTGGCTCCCAAGTCCAAGGCTAACCCAAGCCGCATCGTGAGACCCAGACACCAAAACAGACACTCCAGACCTCCCCTCCATTGCACCTCAGTGCCTGGCAGAGCCCTTCCTGGTGTTTCCCCGTGTCCTCCACAGCTTTTCCAGCCTCTGAAGAGACTGTGAGTGGAGGAGAGAGCGCAGCACACAGCTGGCTTGCTCAGCAGCCACTCCCTGGGGATGGTGGTGTGTGCAACAGGCTCCTCCTCTCTCTGTAAAACCCCTTTCTTGTTCTACCTTTTCTCTGTAAGGATTTATTCTCCTCTCCTTCCCCCACAATGCTGCTACCTTGGCTTGGGCATCGTTTTAAAATGTCTGGATTGGTTTAAGGATCAATTTAAAAATAATTTTTTTAGGAAAATGATTTTCTGGACTTATTGCAAATGCATGCATTACTATTTCGCTGGCTGTGGTGGTGCACACCTTTCATCCCAGTGCTCAGAAGACAGAGGCAGGCAGATCTCTGCGAGTTCAAGGCCAGCCTGGTCTATAGAGCGAGTTCCAGGACAGCCAGGTGTTGTATGTTTTACTCCTTTGACTTTTTAAGGGGCCCGCCGCCCAGCTCGCAAATATAAACGCCCAGCCTTAGCTTGTCTTGTTTCTTACCAGCTTTTCTTAAATTATTCCGACTAACTTTTGCCTCTGGGCTTTTCTCTTTCTCTATTTCTGTAGCCCTTCCTTTGCTTCTTTCTCTGTGGCTGCTGTGTAGCTGGGGAGCTGACCCCTGATGTCCTCCTCTCTTTGTTCTCTGTTCCTTGCTTGCCTTGGTTCTCATATTTGTCCTCTCTGCCTGCCAGCCCTGCCTATCCTTGCTCCTGCCTGGCTATTAAACCATCAGGTGTTTTTGACAAGCACAGAAACAGCTTCACAGAGTTGAACAAATGCAGCGTAAACAAAGTCACACGCCTGAAAGTAATATTCCCCAACAGCAAAGGCTGCGTAGAGAAACCCTGTCTCAAAAAAACAAAAAGAAAAAAAGGCAGATTTCAGCTAATTTCTGTTTTTTCTTATACAGACTATTATTATTATTATTTTATTTATTATGTATACAATATTCTGTCTGCGTGTATGCCTGCAGGCCAGAAGAGGGCACCAGACCTCATTACAGATGGTTGTGAGCCACCATGTGGTTGCTGGGAATTGAACTCAGGACCTTTGGAAGAGCAGCAGAGGGCGTGAAGAAGGAAGGGCAAGCTGGCCAGGGCGTGAAGAAGGAAGGGCAAGCTGGCCAGGGCGTGAAGAAGGAAGGGCGAGCTGGCCAGGGCGTGAAGAAGGAAGGGCGAGCTGGCCAGGGCGTGAAGAAGGGAGGGCGAGCTGGCCAGGGCGTGAAGAAGGGAGGGCGAGCTGGCCAGGGCGTGAAGAAGGGAGGGCGAGCTGGCCAGGGCGTGAAGAAGGGAGGGCGAGCTGGCCAGGGTGTGAAGAAGGGAGGGCAAGCTGGCCAGGGTGTGAAGAAGGGAGGGCAAGCTGGCCAGGGTGCTTCCCAGGCTGCCAGTTGCGCACCCTATTGTGCCTTTCCAATCCAGGCCATCAGTTACACAATAGCAGGGGCCGTCACTGACCAAAAGGCAGAGACAGAGACCTGAACACCAGGGACAGCTTTTAAATTTTTTTAAATTATTTACTTTATGTGTTCGGGTGTTGCTTGCATCTCTTGTTACACTGTGTGAAGGTCAGAAGAGGGCATCCTGTCCCCTGAAACTGGCATTGCAGGAGTTGTGAGCCACTGTGTGGGAGGTGGGAACCAAACCCATGTCCTCTGAAGCCACAACAGGTGCTCTTAGCCTTTGGGCCAGCTCCTCAGCCCCCAGGGGCAGCCTTGATATAGATGATGAATTCTACAATGTAATATTGGTGTGGTGTGACTGTAGAATCCAGGAGAAAAGCAGGGAGTCTCCCTAGCCCAGCCCCTCCTTCCAGGATGTCTTCAGAGGCCAGGACCTGCCAAGCCACCGAGCTCCTCACTGGGTCTTCCCTGTGGTCTGCAGCTGCTGGCTTTGCCAGAACAGCCTCTGGCCTGGACCAGGCATCATGGAAGTCGCAGCTCCGCTGTCCCCAAGCTCTCAGAGCTGCCCTTTCCTGACTCCCACAGCGTCTCAGCTCAGTCCCCAGACTGATTCATGGAGTCAGCATCCTTGCCCCTTCCTCTCGGCCCACAAAGTGCACAGCTTACCACTGTTCCACACAGTGCCTGCCACTGCTGGGGAGGAAAAATCTCTTGGGTTCAGAGGGCTGGTTAATCAAACAGAGAGAGATTAGCAGAAGAAAATTATTTTTATTCCTATGTGTATCTATATGAATGGTCAGCATCCCCCCCTCACTCACACACACACAGAAGTGACTCAGAGGCAGATAGAAGCTGGGGCCCACACGCCACTTTAACATGGGTGAGGGACATAAGGGGGCACTTGCAAGAGGACAAATGGCTTAGGAAAAACACATGGTTCTATAGGGGCCGCCTTGGGAAGCAAGGTGGTTTAGTCAAGGTGATTTCTTGATCCTGTGCTGTCTTCTCAGGGATAAGAGTCCCCATTTCCTAATGGCCTCTGGAAAGAGTCCTATAACTGTCCCTTGAAGTAGGCAAATTTGCTTCTCAGAGGGCAGGGCTTCCCAGAAGAGCCTCTGCAGGGACCGCGTCTCCGGCCAAAGCACTTTCAAGGGGCGTGCCCCATCCAGGCTCCCAGAGCCCTGAGCCTCACAGCCACATGACCCACCTAGCACAGAGTTGGGGGCAACCTCGAGGAGGCAAACAGAACTGGCTTTGTTTCCCTGCCGGGGCAGAAAGTGGTGTTGGGTTCTCTGAGGCAAAATGATGGAACAATAAAAACAAAACACTATTAGGCCAGTTACAGAGCTCCCCGTGGGTGGGCTTTTGTGATTAAAGGAACCTCAGTTTGAATTTAGGGAAATGTGAATTTTTCAGGGTCCTGGGATTTAAATTTTAGATGTGACTATGTAACTAACACAAGCCACGTATGCCGCTGAGTTTTCTAGTTCCATATGTGTGTGGCTCAGTACCATAGGTGGGGCAGCTGTAGGCAGATGCCGTCTGTACGCTGTTCCTGGACCATACAAGAATCCCTGTGGCTGGGCGGTGGTGGCGCACGCCTTTAATCCCAGCACTCGGGAGGCAGAGGCAGGCCGATCTCTGTGAGTTAGAGGCCAGCCTGGTCTACAAGAGCTAGTTCCAGGACAGGCTCCAAAACCACAGAGAAACCCTGTCTCGAAAAATCAAAAAAAAAAAAAAAAAAAAAGAAAACAATCCCTGTGGCTGGGCGGTGGTGGCGCACGCCTTTAATCCCAGCACTCGGGAGGCAGAGGCAGGTGGATCTCTGTGAGTTAGAGGCCAGCCTGGTCTACAAGAACTAGTTCCAGGAACCAAAAGCTATGGAGAAACCCTGTCTTGAAAAATAAAAAAAATAAAAAAAATAAAAAGAATCATGGGGTGTTTACTGCTCTAGTAGGCGTTGAGAACCCGGGAGATCAGGAACTAAAAATGAGGTGAACTGAAGTCTCAGGCAATAGCCAGCTTTTTTCAGATGCTCTGAGAGTTAAGAAGAATCACGTGAGTAAGGTGTTTAGTCACGAGGACAGATCACACGTGACAAACATGTTTTTCCTAGAGGCACACGAATAGCAACAGCTGAAGTGAACTCACTCTGCTGAAGTGAACTCACTCTGATCCGCTACACCTGGAGGAGCGCACGAACTCCAAGGACAGTTCTGTTTTGAAGAAACTGAGGGAGAGTGGAAGCTCTGTCTTTGAGGGGGAGGGTAGAGTTCTCTTGTGTTATAGGAGGCTGCTTATTTGTTTCCGGCTGCTCAGCCCCAAAATAATCACACAGAAACCATATTATTTGCAATATTGTTTGGCCAATAGTTTAAGTGTATTTCTGGCTAACTCATGTTTTAAATTAACCTGTCTATTAATCTGTACATTGCCATGAGGCTGTGGCTTAGTGGGCAAAGTTCTGGCGTCATTCTCCAGTGGGGCTACATGGCTTCCCACTGACTCTGCCTTCTTTCTCCCAGCATTCGGTTTAGTATTCCCTGCCTAGCTCTGCTCTACCTTATCACAGGCCCAAGACAACTTTCTTTATTAACTAATGGTATTCACAGCATACAGAGGGGAATCCCACATCACCCTTGGAAGGGAGATTCCCCTCCCCTTATTAATTTTTTTTTTTTTTTTTTTTTTTTTTTTTTTGGTTTTTCGAGACAGGGTTTCTCTGTGGTTTTGGAGCCTGTCCTGGAACTAGCTCTTGTAGACCAGGATGATCTCGAACTCACAGAGATCCACCTGCCTCTGCCTCCCAAGTGCTGGGATTAAAGGCATGCACCACCACCGCCCGGCTCCCTTATTATTTTTAAAGCCCATTTATAGAGAAGGAATTTTGAAAAATGATGGGGAAACAACAGGAGATTTGTATGTTGCATGTATTTGTGAACATCTGGGTGCTTGTGTGGATGGAAATGATCCAGGAGAACATAAAGCATTACAGTTATTAAAATTTGTTTTAGCAAATGTTGGATTTTTTTCCCACTAGGCTTCTCTTTTTTCTCCTTCTTCCTCCTCCCACAGGGTCTCACTATGTAGCCCTGGTTGTCTGGAACTCAGTGTATAATCCAGGCTGGCCTCAGACTCAGAGATTCTCCTGCCTCTGCCTCCCAAGTGCTGAGATTAGAGGTGTGTGCCCTGTTGCTGGCCCTTTTGCTTTATTCTTCTGAACTGGAGATGTGGCTCAGTGGTTAAGAGCACTAACTGCTCTTGTAGAGGACCTGGGTTCGGTCCCTACACCACATCAGGCAGCTCACACCTGTCTGAAACTTCAGTTGTAGGGGAGCTCACACCCTTTTCTAGCTTCCACAAGCACTTATACTCCCATGCCCATACCCTACAGAGACACACACACGTGTACACACCCCTACAGTGACACACACACATGCACACAGCTCCACAGAGCCACACACATGTACACACCCCGCAGAGACACACATACACACACCCATACAGACACACACACACATATCCCTACAGAGACATACACATGTGTACACACCCCTACAATGACACACACACATGCACACAGCCCCACAGAGACACACACATGTACACACTCTTACAGAGACACACACACATTCACACAGCCCTACAGAGACACACACACATGTACACACCCCTGCAGACACACACACACATGCACACAACCCCACAGAGACACACACACATGTACACACTCTTAAAGAGACACACACATTCACACAGCCCTACAGAGACACACACACACACAGTACCCCTACAGAGACATACACATGTGTACACACCCCTACAGTGACACACACACATGCAATGCCCCTACAGAGACATACACATGTGTACACACCCCTACAGTGACACACACACATGCACACACCCTTACAGAGACACACACACATGCACACAGCCCCACAGAGACACACACATGTATATACCCCTACAGAGACACACACATGTACACACCCCTACAGAGACACACACATGTACACACCCCTACACACACATGTATACAGCCCTACAGACACACACATGTACACACCCCTACAGACACACACACATGCACATACCCCTACAGACACACACACATATACATACTCCTACAGAGATACATATACATGAGCAGAATTAAAAATGAAGTCATCTTAATTCAGCACTCTTTGGGGCTAAGGATCACTCTCAGAGCTCCGGAACTGATTCTCTATATAAACTGGGGACGTGTCACACACCCATAATCTTAGCACTTGGGAGGTGGAGGATCAGAAATTCAAGGTCATTTATTGGCTACGTGGTCGTTTGAGCCAGTCTGGGATACAAGAGAGCTTATTTTGTTAAAACAATAATAAGATAAACTTCATTCTTCCCCATGATCTAGTTTCTTTTGGCCCATGAGAAGTCGAAAACATCTGGTGTGGGGCAGACCTGTGGTCCAGCAGAGGCCCTGGAACTTGACGCCCCTCCCCCAGCTTCCCCCATACTTCCCACCATCCACCTACAGGAGCCCAGAGGGGAACCCCAGGGCCGGGAAGAGCCCATGTTTTCTCTTGTGTGGAGAAAAGCAGGCTACCTTTCTGGGGCAGCTGGACTTCAGGTGTGGGCTTGGGGCTGTGGGTTCAGAGAAAGGAGGACACGGGTGCAGTTCTTGACTTCAACTCAGAATCCAGGACAGCAAGGCTGCGGAGGGCAGAACTCTGAGGCCTGGTGGAGCCTGGGGAAGAGGTGTTGCCATCCTAGTGGGATCTCTGAAGGGAGAGATGGACACTCTCTACGCAGGAGCTGGGGACCCCCCTTCCCACCACAGACCTCCAGTTGGGAACACCCAGCCTAGTAGCACGTGGGTGCAACAGAGACAGCACTGGTGGTGACATGGTCTGAACTGGGTGGCAGAGGCTCCCAGGCATGTGGCAAGCTGTATGTGTCTACCGTTGACACCAGACACAGCTCTCGCCTCAAGGGGAATGAAGATGGTTCCTTCTGAGCTGTCCTTGAGTGACTGTGGCCCAGGAACACAGACTTGGGTCCTGAACTAAAGCTACAAATAAAAGAGTCATAAATCTAGACAGGTCTTCAAA
Source organism: Chionomys nivalis (assembly GCF_950005125.1). Lineage (NCBI taxonomy): Eukaryota > Metazoa > Chordata > Mammalia > Rodentia > Cricetidae > Chionomys > Chionomys nivalis. The sequence continues at coordinate 3,152,937 of NC_080102.1, read as the reverse complement.
TGCATTATGGGAGGCCACAGGTGGTCACAGCGTATCAGGGACACTGCCATGAGTTTCAGTACCACTGGATGGCGGTTTTGGCTTTGGGCTTGGTGGCCATTAGTGTTCTGCTAATTCCGAAATGTTTTACCGGACAGCCAAAAAGACGTTTAGTCCGTGTTGGAGGTGAACAGTGAGGGACTAAATGGAACTAAAGATGGCTCAGCAACTTTCCAGCTCTTCACAAGCACGAAATTCGAATCACTCAGCGTGTAGAGTTTTTCACACAGATGTGGCTCTTTTCCTGCGAACACTCTATTACGTGAGTGTGTATATCTGTATATGAATCAGTCTACGCCCCGCAGGGACACCAGAAAAGCTGTCACCACTGAGAGGAAGGTGGTAACGCTCTCGTTCCGAGCCCACGGGTTTCTCATGAAGACAGTAATGCATCCTGCAAGGACGGGGACTCTGCGGAAACTCGCACTTCCTCCAGAGGACAGCACCGAATCTCCCTCCTCACAGCTGGAGGCTGGAGGCTGAGGACAGAGCAGGCTCCTCCACCACACTGATTGGTTGGGGCAGGTCCTAGCTTTCGGTTTGTTTGTTTTCCTGCCCAGCGGCTATCCCCAGCCTCCTTCCAGCTTTCCTGGCGGGGGAAACAGCTCTTCCTGCTGTCTGTCCTAGGCATTCTGTCAGAGAGGGGTGCATGGCCCAAGACTGACCATCACAACTGTGCATCTGGCTAGACAACCAGACAGTTGGGCCACAGCCCAGGCCAGGCCTGTCGAAATCACCTTGGCAGGCACAGCCACTGAAGCACGGAGCTGATGTGGGGGCATAAATATCCCTAGTATCCTGAAAGCAGCTGGGGCTCTGGAGTCCAAGCCCCCACCCCCATCCCCACCCCCCACCCCATGACTGCTTTTGGTTACATACAACATACAGAAGGCAACTGTTTGAGCTGAGTTTCTGCCCTGACCACCACGAGACAGAACAAAATGGAGTTACATCAAATGCCACGCACTCAAACCTCCTGAGAAATGAGGCAGCCACACAGGGCAGAAGGCTGCCTCTCCCATGGAGGTGGAGATATCCTAGGCCATTCAAACCAGGCAAGGCCCAGAAGACGGCCGAGCTTTCCACTTACTGTGGTTTCCTAAGCACGAGTCCTTGTGCACATGGCTTTGGGGATGACTGCATGTTCCCACATTTCCACATGGGAAGGCGGGGTGAGAGCACTCCCAGCCTTGGCACCTTAGCAGCAAGGGTGTGAGTGACTGCCCCTCCCCTGCTTTCCCTGAGTCTTAAGTGACTGGAGGAGAAGTTACAGCTTTTCCTTCGAAGGGGTCAATGACAGATCAAACCAAGCACGGAGCCTGCCCTCTGCAAGCTAATGGCCTGTGCAAAGAACAGAACAAATTGAGACATGGTAATCAGCAAGGGTGTGTGTGTGTGTGATCTGCTTGTCTGTGTGTGTGAACGTGTGTATGTGTCCCTGTCTGTGTGTATGTATGTCTCTGTGTGTATATCTGCCTGTCTGTGTGTGTATGTATATGTGTGTATGTCTGTATGTCCATGTGTGCATCTCTGTTTGTATGTGCATATATATGTATGTATGCCTCTATGTATGTATGTATGTATGTATGTATGTATATGTCTATGTGGTGTGTGTATGTTCGTGTGTATGTATATATGTGTGTCTCTGTGTGTGTGTCTGTACATCTGTATGAGTGTCTGTATGTCTGTCTGTGTCTCTGTGTGTGTGTATGTCTATGTGTGTGTCTCTGTATGTATGTCTGTGTGTATATGTCCATGCATGTGTCTGTGTTTGTGTGTACATATATATGTATGTATGCTTCTGTGTGTGTATGTCTGTATGCATGTGTATGTCTATATGTCTGTGAGTGTATGTATGTATGTGTGTGTCTGTGTGTCTGTATATCTCTGTGTGTGTGTCTATATGTCTATGTCTGTCTGGGTCTGTGTATGTCTATATGTCTGTGTGTATGTATGTCTGTGTGTTCCTGTTGTCTGTGTGTATGTATGTCCGTATGTCTCTGTGTGTGCCTATATGTCTCTGTATGTCTCTCTCTCTCTGTGTATATATGTCTGTATGACTGTATGTATGTATCTGTGTGTATATGTCTATGTCTGTTGGGAGCAGTGAATTTCTTGTTTTCCTCTTATCTGAGTGCCTACAGCTGCTCTGAACACGAGACCTTCAGGAGTTCCTGATGGCAGGGGAGTGGTTTCTGGTGGGTCTGGCTGGGGCATAGCTATCTCCATATAATCTGCCCCTGAACACAAGAAAGGGGGCATTCTTGGGGAATTCAAGAGTGAGCCGTGTCGCTGTCTCTCTGTGTGTGTTTGTGTATTTTAACCTCCAGCCCCCTTGCCCGAAGCTCGGTAACTGGGTGCCAGCACACAGAGAGCAGACACGGGAGCGCGGTGCGCGGCAATTGGAGGTCTCCACCGAGATATCGATATTGGCAATTGGAGGTCCCAGCCGAGATATCGGGAACTAGGGAACGCTGAGAGGTCACCCTCATAAGGTGAGGGTGGATTGGGGTATGTGTTAATCCTGACATCCTTCGCTTGGTTTGGCAGCAAGTGGAAGTCAACCGAGAAAGAAGGGTAAACGAACAGGGTTGTCCCTGGCCGGAGGGACGTATGTATTGGGAAAAGATAGAATGTATATAGAATGTATACAAATGTATGATATGTTCATTGTGTTGTATATAGAATGTATACAGATGTATGATATGTTCATTGTGTTGTCTTTTGTGTTCTGGACTGGAGAAAGACATTTGATTCTAGGAATTGCTAAGAAAGGTATCTTGACTTTAAAATATGGGCTTAAGAATTTGATGTTTTAGAAAAGAGGTTCTGTTTTTGTCTCCACAGACGACGAGAGCCTAAGGATTTATTCGATATTCATGTGGTTTGAATCCCCGAGACCTCCTGAAATGTTGCAGTGGAGTGAGAGCTGTGGGGGAATCCAAGGCCAAGCGGCTCCAAGCGGTGGGCGCTGAGGGGCTGCGAGGCTTGCAAACCCCGGGACCTGCCTCGAGGACCAACAAGGCTTCCAGCGTGGGCCTCAGGGTGCAGAAGCGCAGCACGACCGACTGCGACAAGGCCCATTGGCCTGGACCTCTGTCCCAGCCCGGGGCAACCGGGGATCCGCCCCGCCGCTCTGCCCTGCTGCGCCTCCACCTTCCAGCTTGGTGGGGAGGTGGAGCCTCCGCCTCTTCCCCCGTCGCCACGACCGGCAGCATCTGAGTGCAACTGGAAAATGGCAGTAAATTGCAGTAAATACCCTTAAGAATGCAGCATCCCCACTCAGCAGGAAATAGCCAGATTGACAACGCCCAAATTCCCTAAAAGATAATTTAAGTGGGGCCCCTTCTGTGGTTGCAGAGCAGCAAGCCTGCTTTCCCGAGTTCCCCTCCACTTCATGCACCAGTTTGGACCCAGAACAAATGCAGCTGGGGCTAGAAGGCAGCTGGAGCAGAGCTTTGCTAGGTGGCTGTGGTGGAAGGCACATTGCCTCAGCCCAGTCGGTGCCTAGCCTGGCGGATGCCGCAGCAGTGCCAGGAGTAACAACAAGTGCTGGAGCTGAGACAAACTGGAGCACAGACCCCACTGGGCTGCCCGAGAACGCAGCCGCGGGGCAAGGAGAAGGCAGTGGTAGTTCTAGGCTCTGCACGCTGAAGAGTCTGCAGCAGAGCGAATTTAAATCAAGAGACTGCCCTATTGTAGGAGCAGGTGGACTTACAACAAATGTCTTGTTCATTATTTCATTTGTATGACATCTGTTAATATTGCTACTGCCTCTTATGTGGTGAAACAACTCGATGGTTACTTGAATAGCCCTTGAAATGTTACAATCAGCTCACCAGATTGTAACTGTTTAGCCAAAGGGATGGTTGAACACCACAGCTCAAATGGGAGGTTGGGTCCAATGACGACTGGGGACCCTACTGCTGGCAATCTTAACGCCTGTTGCCATGGGCATTCGTCTTTAAATCCTGTGTAAGATCAGACAACCCATGAGAATGCAGCATTTGGTCACTTAGCAGAAGCAGGATCAGCTGGGCTGCTAGGGAAGCCAAAGAGGTGCACGAGGGAGAAGGTGTCTTCCGTGCACTCAGCTGACAAGAATGAATGTGCCACGGGGGTATGGCAGCTGGAGTATGTTATTGAGGGGACTGCTGAAGGAGCAGTGGTTTCTGACTGCTCCTGGGGTCATGGCAAAGCCACTCCTAAAAGTCCCGAGTCTGAAATGGTCACACACCCCTGTTCACTTGAGGGGAAGAGGGTGTGTGGGAAATAGTATGAGGAACCAACAGTCTCTGGGATACTTGAATCTACCTGTCTTACAGGTTAAGTTGCTCTCTTGTGTTCCCTAACAGCCAGTATTCTGAGGAGAAGCTGTCACTCTCTCCTGAGTACAGGTTCAATAGAGTGCTGGCCAAAGTGAATGTAGTGCAGTAGAGACCAAAAGGCTGTGTGGTCAGGAGGGTCTTCTGCTTTATAAAAAATTTAGGGGGGAGATGTTGGGAGCAGTGAGACCCCAGATCCTGAATTTCTTGTAATCCCCTGATCTGAGTGCCTACAGCTGCTCTGAGCACGAGACCTTCAGGAGTTCCTGATGGCAGGAGAGTGGTTTCTGGTGGGTTTGGCTGGGGCGTGGCTACCTCTATACAATCTGCCCCTGAACACAAGAAAGGGGGCATTCTTGGGGAATTCAAGGATGACCCGTGTTGCTGTCTGTGTGTGTGTGTCTGTGTATTTTAACTTCCTGCCCCTTGCCTGAAGCTCGGTAACTGGGTGCCAGTGCAGACACGGGGGGGGGACGACACATGTGGTGCGCTGCATATGTCTGTGTGTCTGTATGTATGTCTCTCTGTGTATATGTTTGTGTGTCTGTAAGTCTGTATGTCTGTCTGTGTCTCCTGGTAGCTCAGAGAAGAAGCACAGGCTAGCAGTGGGGGGGGCGTGGCAGCCAGGACAGTTAGAAATGGTCTAACTGCTGAGGCATAGCACAGGCAATGCCAAGAGGTGCCAGCAGGGATGCCGTGGAGGAGGATGTGGGTGGAAGGCAAGGGGAGACCAGGCCAGGCAACCCAGATGGAATGCACTCAGGATGCCCTGTGATCTCTGCTCCTAAAGCCAGCTGAGAGACAGGGAGGACTTCTGGCCAGTTCACTCAGTGGAATGTTGTGGTTTCTCTGGTTCCTCGTCACTTCACTGCAAGTGCACACATCTGCTCAGCCAGTCTCTGCGGCTGGGCTAGGCCAGGCAGACGTGCCTGGCCACCGTGGTGACTCCTGCACCTGGAACCTTGAAGGTCAAGGGCAACACTGTTGTGGTTGGACAGTAAAACAAACCAACAAATCTAGAATCAATGCTTCAAATGAAGGCATTTTCACTCTGCAGATTGCCCTTGGTTCCCATGGTCAAGGTCAAAGAGCAGCCTGGGACCCAGCAGTCTGGGCCTTGCTGAGAGCTTGCTGCTCACAGAACCAGTCCTGCTCCAGCCCTGTGAACCACTGTCGCTGTCCCAGGGCGAGGGCAGATGGATCTGTGTGCCTGTTGCCTTGGTGAGGGAGACCACCGAGCCACAGCTTGTCAGTGCAAGGTGTTTGGAAGGCTGCCTAGGACCGGGCTTTGCTTAGATCAGTCAAGGAGGGTCTAAGGAGGCCAAGTTTGTTGTACGAAACAGACAGTCCCAGGAAGGCACATTTTAGTAACGGGGGTCATCAAGGGCGATCAGACAGAGGCTGAAGTTGGAGATAAAATCGCGACTGTGGTGGTTAATCAGCGGGGGGGGGGGGGGGGGGGGGGGGCGGCCTGTGTTCCGTGGGGCTTGTCTGTGCTAAGAGGAAGTTGTTGTTTCCCATTAATTGCAGAGGAGTCTTGCCTGGTGGTGGCTCTGTGTAGGTGATCAGCACAGCAGCCAGGCCAGCCTCTGGGAAGACTGCAGAGATGCTAGGCCTGCTCTAAGGGCCCACTTAGATTGTGCCTTGCCTTTTCAAGATTGCTGTGGCTAAAGCTTCAGCCATTACATTTTTGTTCTGGTGTAAAGAGCGGGTAGGGAGGTAGATAGCACATTTCCCAGAGTCCTCTGGAAAGCCTTTTAGAAACCCCCCTCAATCACTGGTTGTTCCTACTTGGTTTATTTTTAAGGTTTATTTATGTTTGCTTTATGTGTATGTTTGCCTGTATACATGTATGTGCGCCACACACATTTGCTGGTACCTGAAGAAGCCTGAAGAGGGCATCAGGTCCTCTGCAACTGGAGTTCCCGATGGGGTGTGAGTTGTCATGTGGGTGCTGGGAACCAAACCCAGGCTCTGTGCACAAGCAGCAGCCAGTGCCGGCTGAGCCATCTCTCCAGATCCCCGTCTCATCTCTCCAGATCCCCATCCCTCCAGATCCTGTACAGCCCTGGGTTTAGGAGCCAAGCAAGAGTGTTTTAGCTGAAAGCTTTGGCTGTCTTACCCTTCAAATGTGGAAGGCAGGAAGGAAGAAACTGTCACCTCCAGGGTAGGGCAGCCGGTGCTCAGGAATGGGGAAACAACTGGCCTGGGAGGGTGGCAAGCATTTATCTTTATCAACTCTAGCAGTGGGGGAAGGGGGCAGCACAGGTGAAAGCCTTTGCTGGCTTAGGAGGTACAAGAGTTTCCCATTGGTAGAATTGCCTCCCAGGTAGTCCCGACCTTGAGTGTGAGTGTCAGAGGTGTGAATATCTTGAAGGCTCGGTCTGCAGCTGGTAGCACTGTGTGAAAACTTGGAGTCTTCAGAAAGTGGGCTCTGTTGGCAGAAGTCACTCGGGGCAGGCCTTTGGAAGCCATGTCTGCTTCTGAATGACTCGCCCGAGCTGTCTTCCTTCTGACAGGGCCACGGGAAGAAGCTACCACTATGGGTATGGCTGCTCCTGTCCCCGTGCTCTTCCTGCTGCGATGGAGGAACTGAAATCCCTCTGCAATTGTGAACCAAAACCAATCTTTGTTCAGTGACATTTCTGCTGGGTATCTTGTCATGGCTGAGGCGACAAAATAAATTCCTTAGAACTGAGGGGTAAAGCTGGGAAGAAAGAAATATATCTGTTCCTTCCCATACATAACGGCTGGGGCCAATGTGTGTGGCTGTCACACGCTGTAGCACACAGGGCCCCAGCTCAGGCACAGCTCTATCCCTTCTGTGCCTGTCACCATCTGTGAGTGCCCCCAGGGACGCTGCCGATGCCTGTGTGGAAGTGTGCCGCTTTCCTGGCTCGTCACACACTGAACACATCTACTGAACACTTGTGAGGTCCTAGGTCCTGTGGGTTCTGACAAAAATTCTGTCACTAGCCAAACTGCTTGGGTCCCCTGAACTATTTTTCAACTAGGCCTGAAAGTCTGGGGCCACATCTGTTGTCCAGATTTAACATGAATCTCCCTAAGTCAGTTTGACCAGAAATTTTCACCCTCAGTAGCATGGCCCCATACCTTAGGTCTGAACATTCTCTCATGTCCCCTTATGTCCCCACATGATGATTCAGTATGATCTCTGTTAGATGGGTGTACCTCAATCCCTCCTGCCCCCAAGGTTTCTTCTTGGTACCTTCCCATCATGATCTTAGGCCCTGTTACCTCCAAACATGGTATCTGGGCAACAGGGCAAAGGGCAGAAGCTGGGACATTTTCACCTCCTTCCTGCCATTCCTCCACAGAGGCCATGAAAGAATTCTCAGACTTCCTTCTACACAGGTCACCAGAGGGAGAATGTGTCTCCGTGTGTCGGAGCAAAGGAATGTCACACAGGCTGGTTCCCCTAGTTTATCAACACAGGGCTGTTCTTTGACCTGTACCTCTGCACAAAATACAAACAGGCAAGGCTTGGGGATGACATCTCAGCCAGGGGAATATTTGCCATCTAAGCGTGGGGACCTGAGTTAGATTCCCAGGATTCATGTAAAACAGACAAACAGGCATGGTGTCACACAGTGGTAATCCCAGCACTGAGGAAGTGGGGAAAAGCACTGAGGACTCACGGGCCAACCTAGGTTAGGTGATGAGCCCCAGGTCATAGCGAGAGACCCTGTCTCCAAAGCACAAGGTGGCAGCTTGAGAAGATGCACACCCTGCACTGTGTGCACAGGTGCCCTCCAGTCCTGAGAGTGACAGCCTGCGCTGTGTGCACATGTGCCCTCCAGTCCTGAGAGTGACTGACAGCCTGCGCTGTGTGCACAGGTGCCCTCCGATCTGTGCCCTCTGGTCTGATACCAGGCATGCAGTAGGTGGCACCCTGTGCCTGTGCAGGGGGGCTCTGGTCCTAACTCCCTGAGGCTCATCTCAGACCCGCAGGACTTCAGCAGCACAGGTGGCTCAAGTGACCTCAGAGTACCCCATCTGACACTGTCACCATGATGTTCCAGTCAGTTTAGATGAACTAAATCGCACAGGGTTGCAGTGCCGTGAGGGCCAAGGCGACTTGGTGCGGGAGATCGAGGCGTTGGGGCGGGGGGTGGGCATGGACAGAGCTATCTGGGGAACCCTGGAGCTCAGAGCTTTTGCTGAGTTTGACTTGTCCTAGGCCACAGTCCAGCCTCCAGTTGCTCACCTATGAACAGAACAGGCCATGTCTAGAATTCAAGAGCCTGATAGGAAAGCCAGAAGGCTCACCCCTACCGGAACCCAGCTTTGTCATTTTCTCCATGGGGACGGGAAAGACTGCCACCCACTCCCCAGGAGAGGTGGGTGTGGGACAGGAGACTACAGACCAAAGTGTGTGCTGGGTTCAGGGGCACTCACCTGCAATCCCAGCACTCAGGAAGCTGAGGCAGACCATGGTATGTCCCAGGCCGGTCTGGGTTACATGCTGACATCCTGTCTCAAACAAATAAACAATACACATGCTTATAAAGAAATAACAATTTTAAAAAGATGAAGAGGAGAAGGAGGAAGTAAGAGAAGAGGAAGAGGAGGCGGAGGAGGATCTGGCTAACAGAATGGCCTCTTGCAGTAATTTGTGTCAATTTCCCCTAATTCAGAGGACTTCGTGAAAAAGGCACCCCTGAGCTCGTTACAGAGAGTGATTCTTTTGAACTGCTGATGGTTTTCCAGAACTCACGTGACTATTTCACTTTCACCTATTAAAAGTGAAGCTTACATTCAACATATTCAGAAGCTTTCTGACGCAGAGACAGCCAGCAGGCAGCCGGTGGGCTGGCTCTCAGGCCTGGGCCATGGGTCACCACCCTGTGGAAGGAGCGCCAACAGCAAGCTGCAGGCTTGGGCTCAGACCAGAAGCCATCCGAAGGAAAAAGGCTGAGAGAGACCACAGGGAGTGATTAATGTCTATCATTGCCTCTGCTTTTCTGTGGGGGCTGCAGGTGGCAGTCAGAGCTCAGAGAGAAAGCGGACCCAGCCAGGAGAGAGTGACCCCTCCACATACTGCCATCCCTAGCTCCTGGGGCTCTGCTAGTAGAGACCAGACCGTCAAGGCGCCCCACACAGAAGCCATCCTATCAGGGATGGAAGTCCCTGACGCTATATTCTCCAGCCCCTGGCTGCCATGGAAGTAGGATTTTTTATGCTCTGGGTGCAGAGGAGACCCTCTGTCTAGGGCCAGGCTCAGCATGCCCAGTGTCTCTGTGTATGTGTCTGTGCCTGTGTGTCTGCATGTGTCTTTGTAAGCCTATATGACTGTCTATGTGTGTATCATCTGTGTCTGTGTGTGTGTGTGCTGTGCCTGTCTCTGTGTGTGTCTCTCAGTGTGTATGTGTCTATGTCTTTTTGAGTCTGCAAGTATGTGTATCTCTGGGTATATGTCTGTGTGTGCCTGTGTATGTCTCGATGTATGTGTGTCTGTGTGTGTCTCTGTGTAGATGCCTCGTGTGTGTGTGTCTCTGTTGATATACCTGTGTGTATCTGTGTATGTGTGTATATGCCTGTGTGTGCATGTGTATCTCTGTGTGTCTCTGTGTTTATACCTGTGTGTGTTTGTGTGTATCTCTGTGTAGATGCCTCTGTGTGTGTATCTGTTTATGTGTGTGTGTGTGTGTGTGCATGTGCGTGCGTGTTTAGGGACTCTGAACACAGATCTCTTTGCAGACAACAGGAAATCTCAGAACCCCGCCTTCCTTTCAGGGTGACTCAGCAGTGCTTTCTTCTCCCAGGGCAGAGGACAGGTGAGCAGCACAGGGGCCCTGAGAGGCCCTCCCTGCCATGCAACCCTGTTTGCTCTCCCTCAGCTCTGCCTGTTCAATCGCCTGTTTCCAGACACCGCACATCCCGTGGATCAGCAGAACAGACTTTAGTCGCCCACCGTACAGAGCACTGATGTGGGCGCAGGGCCCCTGCCAGGAGGCTGGCAGGAACCCTGACTCTAGTTCCAAGCCAAGAGGTGCTCTTGGCCGCAGCACAGGGGCATCTGGGTTCCTCAGATCCTCTCTCTAGCCCAGAGAGCCATAGACCGGGGAATGCCTCCTCAGAGCCCGGCTTCCTGATAATGTCTACCTTAGGCAGCAAATAAAAGTTATCGCGGGTGCTTGAGACCAATCCCACTTGGCCTGTCGGGACGCATCACACAGCTCACGGATCTCTTCAGTCTTCATTGGCCCTTTGCAAAGCAGCTCCCTGCAGTCCTGTTAGGAGGGTCAGGTGACACAGAGGCTTAGAGAGCCCTGTCTGGCTCACTGGGAGCTCCAGGAGCTGAACCAACCTTACCTTTGGTTCCCGTCCTCTTCCCATCTTCCCACGACAGCAAGATCCACCGCTCTAGAGCTCCTCCTTCCAGCACGAATGTGGCCTGTCGATTTACACTGGGACCTGTCTGGATGGCTGAACATTTGCCTGGAAGCCACGGAGCAAATGCCCTCTCCCTGCATGGAATAGTGATTGCGACATCATGGGCCCATGTGCCAGCTGTCACTCCTTGTACTGTGTCCCCTCGCTTCTCTCACCCTCACTTTTCTCGTCTATAAAATGGCCACAAGGCAGCGACTCAGCCACACTGGCTGCTGAGGGGTTAATGAGATCAAACCAAGCACTTTCTTTCCACAGTGATTGCAGGGAGGAGTGTGTGGCAGACACATCCCAGCCCAGGGTCCTTGGAAATGGTCCTTCCCACAACTCCATTGTTCTTCCAAGGAACAAACCCAAAGCTGATGTCCTCCAGCCTCGGCTTCCTTCCCTACTTCCTCTCGGGTCCATCTCTTGAAGAGCCTGCGAGACTCTCTCAAGCAGCAGCTCCTGAGGCTGGAACGACATGAGGTCACCAGCCAGATGTGGAAACCTGGGTCTGACAACCTTGGGCTGTTGAGTGCTCTGTGCTCAGGGATGTAGGACCTCGGGCAAGCCTTCGCTTTGCTCAATTACTAACCAGAGCTATGGGACCAAAGCTCTCTCCGTGATGCTGAAAACCTAGTAACCAGCTGTGGCAGTCACCTACTAAGGATGCCAGCAGATTCCAGTTGGTCTCTCTACACACTAGCTCTGCAAGCTTCCACTACAGAGGCACTGTGGCACCCTGCATTAGTGAATACCCCAAACCTCAGCCACCCTCTTTGACCGGTAGGGCTGACCTCATCCATTCCCTGGCCCAGACCCTGTAGAGGGACAATCAAAAGGGGAATGGTTGTCAGTGGGCCTTGGCTAACTGAGGCTGCCTCCAAGGGCACCTCCCTCTGCCACGAGAAAGTCACAGGTGTGCCAGGGATGAGCTGGGGTCTCGGTGTTAGATGTCTCATGACTCAGTATGGTCCTATGTCACTTGAGCATGGGAACTGTTTTTCCATGATCTCTGTAGGTCATCAACGTGCTACATAAGACATAAATTCCTCAGTGCCCTGTCTATTACCAAGTACACATTCCCTGTTCAAACCAAGCCAGCAGCATACATGGGCCCCTTCCTGTCTGGAAGAAATGCCCTGAAGAGTTTTATCAGGCTCAGAGCTTAGACAGGCTTTCCGTCTGTCCGTCTGTCGTCACTCTTTGGACACATTGTTTGCAAGACTTCCAGTGCCCTCAGATGCAAAACCTCCTCCACAGCAGCAGGGAGATAAGTCTGGTCACCTTCAAGCCACTTCCTAAACCCCTGCGCTGCAGAGCTGAAACTGTCAAGGATACCAGGCCCAGATGGCCAGACTTCCAGGTTATCTCTGCCTCCAGGGAAAGCCTGGTGAAGTGCAGGCTGCTGAGGAGGACAGATGGTCACTCAGGGAGGCGTGGATTCCTGCTGGAGCTGTGAAGCCTGCTGACTCCCACTGTGAGGGGTAAAAGCCACCATCTCATTGCTGAAACCGTGGCAATACCCGGAGCAGGAAAGCCTCTGTCATCTTCGTAGAAGTTCCTGCTGAAGAACCCCAAGGTGCTAGTCACCCAGGAAGAGAGAGGGGCCAGCTATCTCAAAGTCCTGACTGGGGTTGGGGGTGTCTCTAAATCATTTCTATCCCCATCAAAGAAACTGGAATGCTAATACAAATGGCATTTGTTGGTATCTATTTTATCAGTGAGTTTATTTCCTTATTTATTTTAGAACTGCTCTCTTTCTGAATACAGCCCAGTGGGACTCCCCAACCCTACCCCGGGGGGTGTCATTAGGCATTTGTTCCTGTCTCTTGCTGTGTTAGCACCACCCCAGTATAAGAAGTACTGTGACCATAAAACTGTTCCCTGCTCTGCTCTGCCAGGAATTTATAGGAACATCCTCCCCTATGATTTATTCCTTATCAGAATCAGTGCAGCAGGGATCAGAGCTATAACAAACCGCCAACACCTGTGAAACTTTCCAAGTGTGCCTGGTGTGGTGCTCAGTACCAGAGAGCCAATGCCTCCTTATTCCCCCAGGAGCCTCTGGTGAGGTACTGGGTCTCCTTTCTGCTGCCTCCAGAGCCTGTTAGTGATCCCTTGCTCCCTCGGGTGCCCTGGGTTAGTCGTTCTCACTCATTCTCTGCCTGGGGCAGGCAAAGGCAAGGGTGCGAGGACCTCCCTCTCAGCTTGGGAAGTCAAACTGGCCAAGTTCCAGCAGACAAACCCTCCTGATGTCTCAGTCTTCCTTCTAGGTCTCCGCCTGCCCTGGTACAATTGGCGGGCTGTTACACTGGCTACAGCTGCTGGTGGCTCACCACCATGAGCCCAGGTCCGTGGATGGCCGTCGCAGGGGTCACCCAAGTCCACGGACCACCCCTGGCGGGATCTGGTGAATGTGTAATGGCGTGTCTCTTTCTATGAATGTAATTGAGCAGAGCACGTTTTATCAGACTCTGGACCTTTTCAGTTCTTCCTCATCCTGACATTGTTTTGTCTCTGGACTGTCTCTCCTCTCAGCCCCACATCTCTGGTTTGGAAGCCAACGCTATCTTTTATCAACTGAGCAGGGCAGGGGGAACCCTTGTCTTTGTGGTACCTAAGGGAATGTTTACTCAATGACTGTTCCTTCCCCAAGAGCATCTTGGGGTTTTTTGTTTTTTTTTTGTTTTGTTTTAGCTTTAGTCTGACAACATTTTTCCGCAGATCTTAATCTGTGGGTGTGGGACCCATGAGGTCATGGTTAATGTCGTGAGTGTGTTAGCCATTAGCAAACTGATCTCATATTTATTTAAGGGTGTTTGTGGCTGGAGAGGGGGCTCAGTGGTCAAAAGCACTTACTACTACTTTGACCTGCATTCAGGACCCAGCACCCATGTGGGGCATCTCACCACTGCCTGTCACTCTGGTTCCACACATGTAACTCTCTTCTGCACACATGTGCTAAACATTTTTACACATACATACATAAATAAAAATAACAGTAATACATCTTTTATTTATTTTATTTATTTATTTTTATTTTTTTTTGATTTTCAAGACAGGGTTTCTCCATAGCTTTTGGTTCCTGTCCTGGAACTAGCTCTTCTAGACCAGGCTGGCCTCGAACTCACAGAGATCCGCCTGCCTCTGCCTCCCGAGTGCTGGGATTAAAGGTGTGCGCCACCACCGCCCGGCTAATACACCTTTTAAAAAAACCAAACTGATAAAGTACTTATTTTCTTTGCCAGGCCAGGGTCTTGGAAAAGACAACCGGGTATGAGCTAATCTCAGGGGTGAGTTGGGGGATGTGGTGGTTTGAAGGAGAACAGCCACCATAGGTCACCAGAGAGTGGTACAATTTGAAAGGATTAGAAGGATTAGAGGGTGTGGCCTTGCGGGAGGAAGTGTGCCACTGAGGGGTGGGCTTTGAGGTTTCAAATGCCCATGCCAAGCCCAGTGTCTCTCTTGACCATTGGTGGATCAAGATGTAACTCTCAGCTGCTTCTCCAGCGCCGTGTGTGGTGCTGTTCTCTCCACTGTGGTGACATGGACCAACCCTCTGAAACTGTAAGCCAGTCCTTATAACTCTTTAGTAAGAGTTGCCATGGTCATGGTGTCTCTTCACAGCAGTAGGACAGTGAGACAAGGAGTCTCTGTTTTTGTTGTTATTGCTGCTTTTCTTGTTATTCTGTGGGTTCTATGAGTGGACTCAGCCCTGTGCTTTCAATGAGAGCTTTCCACCAGCTGAGCATCTCTCAGAAATAAAACCTGACTCCAGGTCCTGGCCTTGACCTGAGGGTCCTGTGACTTCCACCCGTACCCCGGATGAGACTGGTCCAACCTGGCTATCAAGGAGGGTTGAGGTGGCCGTTGGAACTTGTTTAGGACCACATGGAATGACCGGAGCTTTGGGCCCTGAGATGAGGGAAGGAGAGAAGAGGGGACTGAAGGTGTCACCTTCAGAAACGGCGCAAGGTTAGTCATCTGCCTTGTAATGAGTGCTCGCTGTCACTCACTTTCTGTCACAATGAGTCCCTTTTCTCTTCCCAGTTGTCCTAAGGGTCCCCTGTCTCTCTCTCATTCTCTCTCCTTCCTCCCTCCTGCCCTCACTCTTTCCTTTGTGTCTCAGGAAAACCATCCCGATCCTGTCTATGACTTCCTGCGGTTGCTTTTGATATAGATTCCTTGAATAAAAGTCTCCCACCTCAGATTTCCCCTCAGGTTCTGGGTGGGCAAAGATGGCAAGAAGCCCCCACTAAGACTACCCTCAGCACACCAGATACCGTCCAGAATGGAGCAGAACTTGATTACTCTGGGCTTTCTACATTTCCAGGAAGGTGTTGATGCTGGGCCAAGTCTCGCTGTGTGGACTAGTGACATTAATTCAGACATGTGGGAGACATCTTGGTTCTTACAAATCGACCTCCTCTGGCATATGGTTGCTAATGGCTCTTTGTTTACTCACAAGGCTCCTTGGCCTCCCCTTCATCTCTGCTACTGTTCCATCCCCTCGTAGACTCTCATTAGGACTGACCTCACGCTCCAGTTTGGTTACACATCCTTGTCCTTTCCAGTTTAATTTCATCAGACTCTGGGACAATGGTTTCTTGGGAAATGATCCTAAGAAAGAGATGACAGTTTTCTGGCTGAGATATGTTGGAGCATCATAGCAAGGATTGCTAAAGAAAGGGACAGAGCTGGGAAGGGCTGGGACTGGAGCTATGGGGACAACCATCTGAACACCTGTGTGGTGGAGAAGAGCTGGGAAGTGTATAAATCATTGTGGTCACAGTGGCCGTGTGAAGGACGCATGACTCCAGGAGCTCCCGGTCAGCAGTGCTGCCCCGCTGGCTGAGACGCAGTGTGGGGTACGCTCCGTCGGCTGAGACGCAGTGTGGGGGAACCGACAGTCACTTCCCTGATGCTTCCTTTATCTTCTCCTTGCAATGGAGTCCCCTCAGTTCAACAAACAAAACTCTTTGTCAACTGCCTCACCCATCAGACTCCACAGTGTGAACCTAGTCCCTTCTGGATTCTTCTTGCACACTCTGTAGCTCTGTCCATCTTGGCTTCAGGGTTGATCCTGACCACTGCTGCTAAGGATGGTAGCATCCTGTCCTTGCTTTAGGCTCCAGAGCTTTTGTTACCTTGAACTCCTGAGAGTGTCTCAGATGACAGCTTTTTTACTTTTCCATTCTCTGGGCTGTGGGGTCAGTTTTTTTTTTATTAAAATACTAAATAATAAACAATTTAAGGAACAAAAAGGTATGGTTCCATCTGTAGTGAGCTGCCTCCATTGCTTTTAGGACTGTAAGGGAGATGCATTACGATGGGAGCATCGTGGAGGAGAGTGGACCACTTCACAGCAGCCAGGAAGCACTCATATAGGGGCTGGAGACCAGTTACCTCCTCTGAAGGCATAATACTCTCTCTAGGGGGTTAACCTCCAGTCTACACCATCTCCTAATAATGAGACCAGATTATGACCCTGCCATGGATTCATCTTTGGTTAGGTCGGAGCTCTCAAGGTTCCCTCAGCTCTGAATGATTAGATCCACTAGCTGGGCCCACCGTGTCAACACCTGTGCCTCTTAGGGGCATATCTTTCCAAGCAGTAACAGGAACGGATTTCCTCTATCTACACCCTGGGAATGCTCTTTGACCCTAAAGTCAGGGCTGCCACATACATCTGAGCCTCTGCCTGCTTTTGCAAGCCACTAGTGCCTGATAGAGGTTCAGCTGGAAGTTCCCCATTTCAAATGCTGTCCCTCTCAGAAAGCCTGCCAGCTGGCAGGCAGCTCCTCCCCCTGAGCTACTCAAGACCACAGCTACAGTCCCTAGACCCGCTCTGCCCTCTGGTGCCTCACCTCTGGGGGCTTGCAAGTCACCCAAGAATGTTTTGCTCCCTTACTTTTTAATTCTGCTTGATCTGGTTGACTGCATCAATGGAGAAACCCACTACCCGGGAAACAAAAGTTCCTATGGATAGATTCCCACCCCTCTCACTGAAGGCCCGCTTTCTGCCGCTGTCCTGACACCTGACCCTTGTTATGGGCTTGGGGTAGCTCAGACATTCACCATGACTGTGAACACGTTTTAACAAATAAGCAGCTTTATTAAACATTGGTCAGGTACAAAGGACACTGGCCAAGTCCATACCCGAGAATCCTGCCCCAAGCGTGGCACTGAATACCATCGGTCAGGGGTTTATAAAGGCAAAGCTCACAAGGTTACGTACTTCCTGCCTTCGTGCAATCAGAGGCAAGCACACATCCTGATGGACTTCCTGTTGTGTGATCAAGCACATCCTGAGCGGTTGGGGCAACCAAGCTTGTTTACAGAAGCGAAAACACAGTTATCGTACGTGAACAACTGCCCCAGCACTCCAGGAAGTTGTCTGTCCTCGGACAAGTGCGCCTTATGGGTTAGAGGCACTTTTGTTTTATAGATTTCTTAAGTACAGTTATTTAAACATAATATTAGCCATCAAACCCTCACTAACCCAGGGCTTGTGATTCTAGTGACGTTCTGGGGTCTAAGCTTTGGCAGGTAAAGGTCTCTCACCTCCAGATTCAGTGCTATCCAACCTGAAAGCGTTTTACCTGTGCCTCTCCATGTTCCCTGTGAGAGCCTCCCCATCCCTCTTGTCCCTCCTGTGACCCTCCCCTGTCCTTACTGTGAGCCACCCGTCCCTCCCGTGAGCCTCCCTCTGTCCCTCCCGTGAGCCTCCCTCTGTCTCTCCCGTGAGCCTCCCTCTGTCCCTCCTGTGAGCCTCCCTCTGTCCCTCCTGTGAGCCTCCCTCTGTCCCTGTTGTCATCCCTAGATTGGACCTTCATGGGCCCCAGTGCCTGGACCACTTCCAGCATCTACGCTATGGTGGCTTGGATTCCTGCAGGTTCTCCCCTCCCCCTCCTTGGCTCCTAGAGCCATCATCATTCAACTTCTTTCTTTGAGCCTGGAACCCCTTTCACTGTCCTCTTCCTTGTCCCAAGCAAGAAAGAGAAACTGGGGGACATGAGAGGGGAAAGGGTCTGATGAAAGTTTTTCATCCAGAGTCAGATCAAAGTCTTTCATCGACTGAGCACAGTCAACCATTGCTGTGAAGGCTTCAGTCTCCAAGCTTAAGACCTTGGGTGGGGCCTCATTCCTTTTCCCAGACCTTGCCTGGGAATCTCAAACAAAACTGTTTACTTTGTTTATACTAAAGATAACATACTTCCTGTCAGCCCAGGTACCAACCCTTTACCTTATTGACAGAAATCCTTCCAGGAGCCTCTCAGCAACAACCTTGTGATCTCAGGTAGGTTGTTTTTGTTGTTGTTGGTTTTCTGTAACCTCTTTAAAGACAGTAACTTCAAACCTTACCAAAATCCTGAGTATGACTGAAATGAACAAGCGTTATAAAAAGAGTTGTGACGTTGCTTTGGGGAGCCCACATGGGTGCTCTCGTTTATCTTACCCCATCCTGACCACCTCTCTTTTAATCCTTTGAGAAGTCCTACTGAGTGAGAAGGCCTGAGGGCACAGCCTGGGAATCTGTGTCCCTATCAAAAACTGGCTCAGCTGCAGCTGCGTGCTGAGCCCAGAATGATGGCCTAGGTCTTTCCATGCCTCACAGCAAACTCTGGGCTTCTCAGGATCTCACGGCTTCTGGTCAGTTGTTACCCCCTCCTCAGACCTCTCTGCCTGTGTGGGCTTTCTTAAATTTTTGTTGGATGTTAGCATCTTTGGGAGCAGCCTCCCCCACTTCTGTTTTGTTGTCTCGCTGACAGGTGATGGACTAGGTCACATCTACGAGAAGACGGAGAACGGAAGTGGGAGTCACTGTTAATGTCTGGCCTCCCTGTCCCCTTAGGTAAACCGTGGAGGATGAAGTTGTGCGGTTCTATTCGTGACACACAGGCTCTCAGCGAGTCAAAGGCACCCTCTGTGAAGCAGGAAGGCCGGGTGCCCAGGGTGACGGGTGCCCAAAATTGACCTTGAGTGCCCTGAGGACGGGTGGCTGGGCTGGGGCAGCTTGGTGCCCAGCTGCCGTTCATTCTAGCGATAAGAGCCACGTCACTGTTCCTGGTGTGCTCCATGGGTGATTGACAAACACTGGGAGAGGCCTTGATGAGTGTCACAGGGAGAGACTGTTCCATATCAGAGGTCACAGTCACCACTGTGATTCACAACTCCCAGGTGATCTATGGAGGTCTACGGTGACAGAAGTGGGTGCTTCCTGTAGCTGGAATATAAGTCGAACTTAATAGGAACTTGCAGGGCTTGTGAGGGTATTATCACCAGGGAAAAGCAAACCTC
The DNA here is from genome assembly GCF_950005125.1 of Chionomys nivalis. Lineage (NCBI taxonomy): Eukaryota > Metazoa > Chordata > Mammalia > Rodentia > Cricetidae > Chionomys > Chionomys nivalis. The sequence goes on along the minus strand of NC_080102.1, from coordinate 3,133,873 downwards.
TTTCATTAGTGTCCCAGTCAGCCCATAGCTACTTACACAGCCTCAGCTCCAGACCAGCCTCTGCTGGAGCACAGCATTCAAAACAGACCCAGGGCCTAGGTATATATAGCATGGATGGAGACCTAAGAACTCTCAGAGCAATGCTGGTGTCAAAGTTCAGGGTTAACCAAGTGACAAAATCACCAACAATGAAAATGGTCTTTATTTTATGTTAACTATTAATTATGCATCCTATCTTTCATAGCATTCCAAAGAAGCAGGAAGCAGTTATGGCCTCATAATCCCAGCCCTGGTAGACATCAAGGGTCACCCAGCAAGACTTGAAAAACAATCCCCAGGTCTGCAAAGCCCCAGGTCACTGGGGCTTTAAGAAGGGAGCTGAGATCAGCTGGGAGGGGGCTCGCTCAGTTCAAAGCCTAGGCTTCAGTCCCCAGCAGTACATAAAAGTAGACACAAACCAGTAACCCTAGCACTCTGGGTAGAAGCTAGAGCGTCAGAAGTTCAAAGCCATCCTTGGCTATAGGAGATAAAGCCAGTCTGTGCTACATGAAACTGTGTCCTTCCAAAAGGAAGTTGAGATGTCTATTTTTTGTAAGAGTTCCACGATATTTTCATGATCCATGAGAGTAAGAATCAATGTCCTAAACATCTCGATCTGCCTGAGTTTCCCTCATACATTCCTTTGATTATAGAAATCTGAGAGTCCCTTTCACCTTTCTTCCCATCTTCCCGGATTCTTTATCCTTCTCTACCAAGATATTAAATATTCTGTCACTCACCTGCCCTGTCTCTAGAGCCTACACATGTCAACATTTTATGTTTGCTTTCTCTCACATCTTCCCATCCATCCTTTCTGTCCATCTGTCCATCCGTCCACCCATCCATCACCTATCCATCCATCCATCCGTCCGTTCGTCCTTCCATCCATCACCCATCCATCCATCACCCATCCATCCATCCATCCATCCATCCATCCATCCATATGTCCATCCATCCATCTATCCATCCATCCATCCGTACATCCGTCCATCCATCACCCATCCACCCACCCATCCATCCATCCATCCATCCATATGTCCATCCACCCATCTATCCATCCATCTATCCATCCGTATGTCCGTCCATCCATCCATCCATCACCCATCCACCCATCCACCCATCCATCCATCCATCCATCCATCCATCCATCCATCCATCCATCCAAGCATCCCTTCATCTTATTTTTTTATTTCTTTCTAAGCTAATTGCAGACGACAGTATCCTTTACCTATAAATGTTTTAGTCTGTATATATTAAAGTGGAGTATTGGCAGATAATTATGTTTGAAAATGTTAAAAGAACCAAAACCAGACATCATAAGTATGCTGATCATTGTTCTTGTTTGCTTTGCGCAGTCTTACCGTGTGGCCCTGGTCTGAAACTTGCTGTGTAGACAAGGTTCGCTATGATTTTGCGGGGGAGAGACCTTGGGGTGAGAGCCCATGCAGCAGGCGGGTGAGAGACAGATGTGCCAGGCAGACAGAGCTTCCGTGGGAAGTTTGATTAAGAGAAAGAGGATGGAAAAGGCGGGGAGGGGAGGGGAGAGACGAGCCTCTGGGGATGGGAGCAGCAGAAGAGAGAAACTCACTGGGGGGTGAGGGGTGAGGTGGAGGGGTGGAGAGAAGAGGTAGAAGTCGGTGGAGTTTGGGCCTGCTTTCTCCTGTGCAGGGGTGAGGCTCACTGCAAGATCGCCAAGGGGCGGGGCCAGGTGTGGCAGGACGCTAACACCAGGCTGCCTTCAAATCCACGTAAATGCGCTACTTCTGCCTCTGCCTTCCAAGTGCTGGGATTAAAGGCGTGTGCTAGTGTACAGCACAACCCTTCACCATCATCCCCATCACCCTGGAGCTCCGAACACTGTCCCTGCTCCCAGAACAAATGCCACTCTGACTTCTTTTTCATCTTAGATTTGCCTCTTCCGGAACCTCAACGTTGGGAAAGTCCAGCGTGTGCTCTTTCTCTGTAAGGCTCTTGTCGCTGAGAGTTGTGCTTGAGAACCTTTCCTCTCGTCGCGCTGGTTGATTCCTTTGCCGCACTGACTTTGCCCATTAGTGTGGGCATGCTGTGGTGTGTCTACTCATTCTTGACATTTGGGCAGTTTTCCACGTTTCAGCTATTGTAAATAAAGGTGCTATCACCAGCAACAGGCTTTGTAGGCTAGCGGGGCTTCCGTGGGTGTTTTTATTTTTAACACATAAATACTTAGGGGTGAGATTGCTGTCGTGTCGGGAGATCTAGTTTTACAGAAACTGCCAGAAACTTTTCCCGAAGTGGCTGCACGGGGAATGTGTGAGGCTTGTGGTGGAGCGACACCCTAAGGACACACGTTATTTTTGTCATCCTAATTTTAGCCCTTCCGGTGGATATGTCGTTCTATTCAGCATGAGTTTAATTCTTGTTTCTCCAGGGACTGATGAGTATGATTTAAACAAGCTTACACATGTGGCTGGAGAGATGGCTCAGTGGTTAAAAACACAAGCTGCTCTTCCAGAGGACTCAGGTTCAATTCCCAGCACCCACATGGCAGCTCACTGGTGTCTGTAACTCCAGTTGCCAGGAATTAGATGCCCCTTTGTGTCTTCTCCTCCCGTTGGCACTCACACAGATACCTCATACTCATAAACAAATAAATAAAATAAGTCTTTACAATAGAACAACACAATCTTCCACATGCTTACTGGACCATAGTAAATCTTATCTGTGAACGTTGATGGTCTCTGCCAATGTAGAATGGAGCTGTTGGTGCTTCAACCTTTGAATCTTTACTTGCTAACGCATAAGGATTCTTGCAACCACATTAATGAAGAATATTAGTGAGTCATTTATTTCATCAAACTAGCGTTCTTTGGTTTTGACATCAAGATCATGACAATCTCATAAATAAATTTAAAAACACTCTCTCCTCTATAAACAATTCACACAATTTCTTTTCTATTCTCCTATTGACAGTTCACCGCTGACCTTGTATTCTGCTTCAGTAATATTGACGCTTGCTTTTTAAAACCTATCCTGATAACTCTTGACTTCTTAAACGGAACATTTTGGTTTATTTTTAACGTAATTGTTGTAGTTATTTTTATGCATCTGTTTTTTTCCAGCCTGGGAGTCCCTCCCCTATTCTCTCTTCCTCCTGCTTTCTTTGAAGCTAAATGTTTTTCTAACATATTCTTCTCAATTTACTTACCCTCTTTGTGCCAAAGACGCTGAAACTGTAAATAGAAAGCAGACATTAGGCTCCCTGGTCTCTTGCCCTCTGCCTTCCCTGTCCGCAGCACCCATCATTAAAACCCTCCAGTAAATGTGCCTGCCTTATACGGTTTTCACGGCCTCATCTCCTGCATCGAGAGCCCTGGATGTTGTATCCAGCAAGGGCATCATCCCCTTGTGAAGCTTCCCACACCTTTCTTGTCTGAAGGGCTACAGCAACAAAATAGCTTTGTGGGGAAAGCCAGCATTCTCAGTTACTTCCCCAGCACCGAATTCTTGTTTTGAGCGGTGGCTTCTAGGTATTTGTTTACTAGTAAGATTGGTTATGCACCCTGCAGAGCGTCGTTGTATATTCCACAAAATTCAAGTCTAATACAGCTTCATGCGTAGGCAGCAACCATAAAGAACATACCTGGGTGGCTCTTGTACAAGTTAGAAACAACAGTCTTCCAAGACACCATCAGGGGGCAGTGGCAGAGAACCAGCCTTCAGAACGCAAGCCGGTGGGTTGTTCCAACCTAAACCATGACACCATGATGACAGCAAAGCCCAGCTGATAATGCAGGCCAGTGCTCATCTTAGGAGCCTTCGTTTGATCACACCAGCAAAGCCCGATTTGCCACCTAATAGCCGCACAGGTTCAGAGCGTCAACCACACCGCCAACCTGGCAAACCCTGTCTCCTCTTCTGTGTTAGACTTAATTTTTCTTCTCTGCAGGGCTTCCCTAACCACCAAGGCTATGCCCTGGTCCATTCTTCTCCCCCACGGACTCCTGTGCAGAGCCTTTGTTGTAGCAAGAAGTATCCAGGGATGTAACTAATCCTCTTTGTCTCCCTTCTCTCAACTCCGACAAGCAACTGAGGCGGGGAGCTCACCTTTTCCTTCCTCCCAACTCCCCCGATGTCAGGCACATTCATACATGTTTGCAGGGAGGAAGAGGTATCTTCTGGTCAAATAATTCCCCCCAAAATGTAACCCAGTGAAATAGCAACAGGGGTTTGCTATTCAAGGTGATCCAGGGGCTAGAGGAAGCCGAACTGTGGCTGGGTGTGCTAGGTAATGAAGGTCACGTGACATCCCAGTGGCATTCCCCCTAGACGAGATTGTCAGGAACAGTCCCAGTGTGTCTCTGGCCATTTCCACTGCTCACCTGCCACCTTCTTGTTGCCCTGCTCAGGGACATGGCGAGTTTGGAGTTCACCTTTCAGGACATTGATTCACTTTTCAGGAAAGCACAATTGTTAGGCAAATCCCATACCCTATCCAGGAAGATATAAACAGAAGCGAACATTAACCCAGACCTGTGGCTTCACAACCCCCATTTGCCCTTGGGTGCATCGGCAGTGACTGCTTGCCTTTAGTTCGGGTTAGCTGCTTGGTAGAAGGGAATGAAACACACAATAAAAAGCTTTCTGTTCGTGCCAGCCGGTAGTGAATATGACTCCCGGAATGTGGGGTTTACGAATCAAGCAGCAGACACAAACACTCATGCCTCCCAAGGCTGTATCATATCATAGAGCACATGTGTTTGTCGACAGGGATAACCTGGTTCAAATTATTTGCACTAAGACTTCGAGCTGCTGAAACATTCCTGCAGACTGGGCACAGAGGACATGAGGTCTGAGGACCGTCTGTGGTAGGCAGTCTGCTCCTGACATTTGCTGCCCACAAGCTGGGTGTTTCCTGGGGTGTCCCCTTGCTGTGTGGTCGCAGAAGAGTGGGTGTTGGAGGTGTCTGTGTTTCTGTTGGATGGTTAAGGGTGAGAACAAGCTGGGGAGTTTTTAGTCAGCCCTCAGAAGGACACATCCACCCCGTGGAAAATGCAAATGTAGTCTGACCCATGCCTGCAGGAAGTCCACAGGAATACCTCAGCTCTCCCATAGATGGCAGCGCTGATGGATGTCACCGTCTGGAAGTCACAATCAAAGCAGTGGGTCCTACCTCATTAGCCCCTCCTGTATGGTTCAGCTGCCTCTGTGGTTCCTCTATGGTTCAGCTACTATAATCTCCCCTGTGCCTCCCTGCAAAGTCCTCTCCCACCCTCCTCCCTCCTCCCTCACTCCCCGCCTCCCGCACCTCTTAACTCCCACCCTGTTATTTCCTGTTCTGGAATCCTCAGTGACACCAACCGCTGGAGCAGGCGAGGACCAGATGAGAACCCTGTACTTGATTCTGACATGACATGTGACCACCATTGGTTATAAAGCTTGGATTTCAAGGGGCTGGAGCATGGCTCAGGGTTCAGAGAACTTGCTACTCTTGACAGAGTGCCCAAGTCCAGTTCCCAGCACCTATCTCAGGCAGCTGACAACGGCCTAAAACTTCAGCTACAGGGGAATCCGACAACGGCTTCTGGCCCCTTCAGGCACCTGGGCTTACTTGCACACGTCCTCAACACAGACACAAACACACATACACATTTTTAAATAAATAAATAAAGCGGTGTTTTTATTTGTTTGGTTTTGTTTTTTTCCTCTCTGTCATCAGTCCTAACTTGTCATCAGCCCTAACTTGACAGGCAGTTTGGGGCCAGGAGTAAGACCCTGTCATTTATATACTACATGCAACTGAGCAAGGCGATTTCCCTAACATCTTCCCTTTATTGTAAAATGAAATTACAGTGATGTCTACCTCACAATTATGAGAGAGGAAATGAGGTCATGTGTGTAAGAGGCTTCACAATTCCTTGCCATACACACCAGGTGATCAATAAACCTTAGTTTATTAGTGACAATAACAAGGTTGTAAGGGAGGGCTGGGATACATCAGTGGGTAGTATGAGCATGGTTAAGGCCCTGGGATTGATCCCCAGCACCATGTAAACCTGATGTGATGGTGTTCATCTGTAATCACAGCATTCGGTGTGGAGGCAGGAGGATGGCGTATTTAAGACCGTTCTGGACTACTTGTAGTGACGCGTAGGGCGGCTAGGACAACCTAGTGGGGTTTGTCTGGAAAAACAAAACCCAAAGCCTGAAGAGAAGATGAGAACAGTGTGTAGGAAGTTTGGTCACAGAAAGCTGGGGAATCAAGCATTGTGTTATCTGTCTTTTCAGGAAGATCAGAAGACAGCTCCTGCATGGATAGGATTCTAGAATCCCCCCCGCCCCCACCCAGACGCTTCCTGGGATGGGAAAAGTCGTAATTTGTGCCTGAATTGCTTTTGTTGCACATCCACCTAAGAGTTCTACGTAGGTTTCTCACTCTAAGGGGCTGACCACCAATCTTTGCAGCCCAGGAAAAAGAAGGAAATGAATTAGGGACGGCTTTGACTTCGTGAGTTCATAGCCAGATACATGCTCCTTCCTGGAGGTCTCAGGTCAGGGCCTTTAGGGAAGGAACTGCTTGGGTAGGAGCTATTCAGAGCTGAAGTACCTACAGACAGAAGCTAGGGATTTGGGTGGCGGGGCACGCTTGTTCTACACTATGTCTAGATGTCTAGGTTGTAAGGCATCGACTACTAGCATCAAAAAGCATTGATAAATTCTTAGCTGAGCTTCATCGCTGGGTTAGGGACAGACAAACCAAACTGAAACCAAGGTGAAAGCCCCACCCTTGTGAGGCAGGGATAGAGTCAGGCCCAGGACAAGAAACCAAGAACAATGAAATCAGACGAGCAAGCAAAGCTTGTCAGTGTTCTCAGTGGCTTTCCAACCGCAGGGAAAGCAGGAAGCTCTAGATGTTTCCTAGAGGAGCCAGAAGCCCCTTCCCAAAGGCAGAGGGCTGGGAGTTTAGGGAGACACCCTGGTGAGATCCCTTTGTCGGTTAGAAGGTGAACAGGCTACTTCCCGAGGAATGACCTTTTTCCTGGGCTTTCTGTAGAAGGTAGCATTGAGAGCCCCTATTTGGGATGACTTCCTGTTCTGGCAAAGACATGTAGTATGTATATAAATGCACTCTGGTGTTGTCTACAACCTCAGGTTTGTATTTTTAGGTTTGACTTTGGGTATTGGAACAGAGGACAAGAGCTTTGATATCCGATCAGCTTGGGCCAACATTAGCTTTGCTTCTTAGAGATGTGTTCTGTGGATTGTTCTAGAGCGTAAGATCTCCACAAAGTCATTCCTGTGAACAAAAGAAGAATGCATAGGGTTTCAGGCAGGAGCCTCCCTCGGCTGACTCACCGCCAGAAAGGTCTAGCCTGATCCTGTGTCAGGGTGGCGACATGCCTGGCCTGAGGGCCTGAAACTCCCCCAGCTCAGTATCAACTCCATGGCTCAGAGACCATCCTCATGAAAGAAACTTTTACACTCCATTCTTAGTTAGACGAATAATGGGGAAAGGAATTGGAAAACAGAGGTGGACTTCCCTCTGCACACTCATACCCCATACTTCCCACCAATATTTAAACTGCTCAGAGCAGCATTCTTTTTGTTTGTTTTGTTTTGCAAGTTAGGGTTTCTGTGTAGCTCTGGCTGTCCTGGAACTCACTCCATAGACCAGGCTGCAGAAAACCCATCATCTGAGACTACAATTTGTTTATTTTTTTCCTTAAAATAGTTTTTAAATTATGTATATGTGTCCGTATCTGTGTGTCCATGTGTATCCATGTGTCTGTGGGGGCCAGAGGAGGATGCAGGATCCCCTGGAGTTGGACTTACAGGCAGCTGTGAGTTGTTAGACACCAGAGCTGAACCAAGGTTGTCTGCAAGAGCAGCAGGTGTTCTTAACTTCACGCCACGCCTCCTAACTCAGCCAACTTTTCAAAGTCCACAATTTGCTTCCCCAGCCATCTTTTCAGTCCACAGTTTGCTTTCTTTATGATATCTATCAGAGCATCTTGGAGGGGAGACAGGAAATGATAACTTCCAGGCCCATCTAAGCTGTAGAGTGAGACCCCAGTATTTTTGTGTTGTTGTTTTTTTAAGTTTCAGATATGTGAAGGCAGCAGTTAAGCAGAAGACTGTTCCCTGGGCTGCTTGATTCTCGTGGTGCGTCTCATTGACGAAGGGTCGGGAACTTCTGTCTGGGTATGGCAAGCGCCTTTGTTGCTTTCTCCTTTATACAAAGCGCAGGAACCAACCCTCTGCTCTGCCAGTTGAGGATACTCAGGTTTACAGGCCCCTGGTTCAGCTGAGCTGAGTCAGACTCTCGGTTCCACCATCCACCAGCAAGGACTGTAGCGTTTCTGCCCCTCCCCCACTGCGTTCCATATCTGTCCAGTGGAGATTATCCGTGGATTACGCCTTCCTAGGTTCTTAAAGGATACACGAGGTGGAGGCATGGATAAAGCTTTACCATGGCATTGGCCACGGACTAAAATGTACACAACAGAAGAGACTCTTGAAGGCCAAAAGGCCACTATCTCCGAAAGGCTACATGTTGCCCTCATTAGAAGGTTTGTGTTTAGCCCATACGGGTTTTAGTAATCACGTTCACCTGGACATAAAGCTATGCTATTGTCTTAGTTAGGGTTTCCTCTGCTGTGATGAAACACCATGACTAAAAGCAACTTGAAGAGAGGGTTTATTTCATTCACACTTGCAGTTAACAGTTCATTATCAAAAGCAGCGAGGGCAGGAAGTCAAATGGATGAGAGGCAGGAGCTGATGCAGAGGCCATGGACGAGTGCTTGTAATGGTTTGTCCTGTCCCTTTAAGAGACAAGCCCCGCCCACTCCTTCCCCTGTCCACCACCAAGGCAGGCAGATCTTCCTTCTGCTTCCAGTCTGAGCTTCCTTTCCTTTCCATCTCCCTCCCAAAGAGGTAGCTGCTGCCGCGACTCCTCTCCTCCCCAACCCCTGTTTCTCTTTCTCTTTCTCTGCCCCTCTCTGCTCTTCCCCCTTCTCCCCTCCCCCTTTTCCCTTTCCCCTCCATAATCTACAGACAAGCTGCCTGAAATCCCAACACCTTCTGCCTCAGCAGACCTGTGTACAATAACAGAACCAGTTGACAGACCAAGTGTCCCAGGATGGAGGAAACAGGAGCATCGCTTCCTCTGAGAGGAAGCTGCCGTGGATGCCTGGCTGGAGTTACCAATGAGAAGAGAAAGAAGAGTGCCAGGGCCATGTGCCAATTGGAGGCAGCCAGTGTGCACACCCGTTGTGCTGGACCAGTGGTTCCTATCGGCAGTGTAATCAACCAACGTGAACCCTGTTGATTGCCTGCTACTTTACACAGAATATCTTTTATTCCCGTAACCCTAGTGTAAGGTGTTCTCCCTCGCTTACAGAGTGGAAACTAAACCCAGAAAAGGAATTATTTGCTCAAGAACTCATGTTAGTCAGTAGTGATGCTGGGATTTGAACACTGAGTCAGAAACACAGACCCCGTAGAGCGTGGGTGGGCCGGTGCGCTCTGCAGAGATGGGGGAAGTCCTACTTGATAAGAAGAACAGACTTGGCATTGCTGAGCAGGCCCATCTCAGCCAGCCCAGGCAAATGTTAGGACAAACAGCCAGACATGGGGCCTTATACCAAGGACGCACAGACTTGGCATTGCTGAGCAGGTACATCTCAGCCAGCCCAGGCAAATGTTAGGACAAACAGCCAGACATGGGGCCTTATTCCACGGACACACAGACTTGAACCAGACCTAGCTGGTTGGCCCTCCTGGGTTCCTTTTCTGCATGGTGACTCAGGTTCCTTGTCCCTTAGTGACACAAAGTGGAGAAGAAAGAGAGATGAGATGCAGTAGATAAGGGGCACCTCAGCTAAAAAGTGACGTGGCACTAAGGCTCCTACTTCACTGGTCCAAATTAACAAGGGGGCACGGGTTAGGAAACACAGTCGCTGGCAGAGTCAGCTGCTTCCGGAGTCAGCAAGTCTATGCCCTGCAGGTCAGCGAGGGAACATGCTCATGGCCTCTCAAGGGTCAGCTGGACCTTTATATCACAATCACACTTGAGATGGAGTGGGTAGTCACATGATAGCCTAGCAAAGGCTGGTGAGTAGTGGGTGGATCTTGGGTTGCTTGGGCTTCACTGGAAGGGGTCCTCCATGGACGTGGACTGGTGCTTCTCTTACAGAGCAGACCCTACAGGTCAAGACCAGCCCCCAGGTGTCTGTGGCCTAAGTTTATCGTTGGAGGGCTACCCTGGCATTCGAGTCAACATCACTGAAATCTCCTCTCAAGCTGAGCCTGGACAGGGTCCCAGTCTTTGAGAGCAAGCATCCTTCTCGGGGCTTTAGCTAAAATCAGCTGTGTCTGGTCATGTGACTTGTCGAGGTTTTTTAATAAGTGCCTGTTAACTGGCTGGCCATGTGGGAATTCAGACAAGGAGTTTCAAATCTCGTCTCTAAATCAGTGGACATCAGATGTTTACAGAAAGAATTCAAATAAATGCGGTGTTTAGAATAAAAAATGGACCAGGAAAAGAGAGTGGACAGATTCTAAGCAGAGGAAAACCACCAGACTAATCTCAGTCATATTTCAGATTTCAAGTTTTTCTCCCAAATTGACATTAATTATGGATTGTGTATCCCTTGGATACTTGTTAACGTTATTAGCTTTGGAACAGCATTTCCTGCTTCACTTCCAGACGCGACTGTTTGTTTAGCCAGCTGGCTCTTGTTTCTGAGTGCAGGTTCGGGGGTCCAGCTGAAGGACAGTGGTCTTCAATGTACCAAATGACACTCGAATAAATGAAAGACAGGAGTGGATGAAGACAGTCCTCATCCTTGGGGACTAGCCTGGCCTCCCTCTGGAACAACACTCCTCTTTGAGCTCCATCTGAGCTGCATATTTCTGAAGAGCCAGCTCTCCCGACGGTGTGATGCTGTTTATGGAAAATGGCCTGTGACTTCCCTTGGAAATGTCCCTCGGGGGAGACTGCAAGTGTTTCTGCAGTTCCCAGACAAGGAGAGAGAGAGAAGGGGAAGTCGGGGTCTTTCCCAAGGTCACATGGAGCTTTGAGATCCCGACTTCCAACTTCTCATCTCAACAAGGCCACCTTCACGGAGCCTCTTTTTGCACTCAGTGGACAGGCATGATGTCATCAGTGTCATGGATCATCCTCCCCCGATATCAGACTCACACAGGAGACAACTAGGGGTGTTTCCCTCTGACATCAGTGTTGGGGGCTTCACCGATGTCTTTACAATCCTATTTAGAAATGCTCCCAAAGCCACACCTGATCCTCTTTCGCAGCTCTTGCTGTAACTCCACCAGCCTCTGCGCCGTTTGCCCCTCTTCAGCATCTGCCATCTTCCTGCATTTTGCAGGTTGACATCTTGGCTCCCTTGACTTCCTGCTGCTTCCTTCCCCCGCGAAACCTCTCCAACGGACCTGTCTTCCTGTCTGCATAATAAAGGCCAGTCTGATTACTCAAAACTGAAGCAGACCCAGATTCCAAAGGTGTGTTCTAGCCCAGATGTGGGCTCTGTGGGCAAGACTGGGGTCAGCTCTTTCAACAGCTCCGTGGGACCCAGGATGGCTGGAGGTCTGCAGTCAGGATGCAGGGGCAAGGGAGACACACCAGAGCTGGGGTCAGAGGTAGCTGCCGTGCAGACTCCGCTGATGACATGTAAAGGACTCCGGGATAGAAGTCAGAAGTCCTGCTCCAGGACGGGGTGCCGTGTCTAAAGAGGACCTTGTGTTATACAATGCCACACACAGTAGAAACCCACATAAGAGTGGCGAGGAGCACTACTTATGAAAGAGGACTTCCTGTATGACGATGCTTACAGTCGCTCTTTCTGTCCCAGGAGACCCTGCTCACTGCCGAGACATAACTGATGTGGGAGTCCCCTCTGTGTGCTGTGATTACCACTGAAGAAACAAGAATCTGCTTTGGACCTATAGCAGGGCAGAACTTAGGTATGCAGAAAAAGCTAGGCTGAATGTTGGGAGGAAGAAGGGCGGAGTCAGAGAGACGCCATGGAGCTGCTGCCGGAGATAGATGTGCTGAAACTTTGCTGGTAGGCCATGACCTCATGGTGATACACAGATTAATGGAGATGGTTTAAATTGAGATGTAAGAGTTAGCCAATAAGAAGCTAGAGCTAATGGGCCATCAGGGATTTAATTAACACAGTTTTTGATGTGATTATTTTGGGTCTAAGCTAGCCAGGCGGCTGGGAACCAATAAGCAGCCCCCACCCCCCCACACACACAACACATAACTTAGTCTCTGAAGAAAGACTTGAAGGTATCCATAAGAGGAAATCTCTCGGGGCACAGTTAGCTCCCTCCTGACACCGCTGCACTGGGAAGTGAAGACTTGACTTGGATTTTGTTGGGGACAAACCACAAACCCTAGCAGGAGGTCGCCACAGTATCTGCCAACACTTGCATGTGGCCAGATCCTGGCTGGATCTGTTCTGAGCACACTGCGGCGGAACTCATCAGTCCTCACCCCCTGCCTGACAAGTTTGTTAACTTGTCCAAGACCTCGGAACTGCCAGGAGTTCGGCTGGAATGAAACCCTGGCGTTTGACTCCACTGTCTCGTAGGGTTGATACGAGACAATCTTTGTCGACATCCTGGTTCAGGGCCTGGCTCAGGGTCAGTGCTCTAAATATTGAAGGACCTGTGACTTGGTGTAGAAGACAGAAAACGTGTCATCAAACTCACGACACGGTATTGACATTCAGTTCACATATCTCCCCCACTACCACCCGTGCCAGAGGTGATGGCAGGCTGTCCATACTTCTGTCCCCAGGACTGGCATCCAACCCAAATTATAGTGTTTGGTCATCGTAGCTGTATTTATGTAAATTAATTAATAAGCATCAAGCTCAGTGTGTAGCTGGACAGTAACATTCCTGCCTGGAATCTAAACGTTTCTGTTCTCATAACAGTGGGGCCCACAGGGAAGGCTGCCTGCCTTCAATCTCACTCCAGATACAGGCTGATCATGTGTGGGCCTGCAGGAGTCTGTGAGGATGACCAACAGATCACATCGGGGCCTGAGGAACTGCTGTGGGAAGACATGCCTCCAGCTCAGTCACCTTAGCCACCTGTAGCCTGGACCTAGGCATTGCCCAGTTGTAGCCTATAAAACATCTGGGAAAGGGGCAGGGGAACCATGCCTGCGGAGCAGAGCAGATCCTTCTGCTCAGACCCCCCAACCTCCTAAGGAAGTTTCCCTGATGTCTGTAGCAGAGCCCCACAGAAAGCTCCTGGACGACAGACTTCTCAGCAACAACTTTTCTTCCCAAATGCACCCGAGGTCACCAGGCCATCTCTGAGGCCCTTTCTCCTCGGTTCCTGCTCAGAGCTCCTCTCTCTCACAGGGAGGCCCCCAGGAGATCATCCAGGGGAATTCTGAGTGGGCAGGACAGCCTGCCTTCTGAACTTGGCTCCTCCCACAGTTGCTCAAGAATGCTGGCACGCAAATTGGGAGGCTAAAAACAAAACCCTTCACTTTGAGTTTTCTCCCCTAATACTGTCACCCTGGCCAACCCCCAGGACTCAGAAATGGGCCTGGTTATGTAAGCTAGAAGCAGGCAGGCCAAGGTGGAAGAGGTTTTGGCCACAAGTATAAGATCAATACGTAATTGCCTGGCAAGCCCAAGGTCACTGTGCTGGGAGGGACAATGGAGAGACAGTCCCCAGCAGGACTCTCCCCAGCACCGCCTCACACAGGGAAAACAACGGACTTGAGGCGCGTACCCCTCACCTGAATTCCCTGTACGTTTCCTGTGTGCAAGCTAGAGCAAGAAACTCCATCAAAGCCATCATTGTGCCAGATGCAGGGGACTGTTGCTGACAGAAATAAAGACTTCCTGCTAATCCATTCACTGCAAAGTGCGGTGCCCAGAACATTCCAGGCACCCCTCAGGTCAAGTTCCCCACAAATGAAATTGTTTGGGGGGGGGGTAGTGTAGCCAGAGGTTGGCCCAGCTGCCTGTGTAGGTTTAGTTTGCTGAACACGTGGCCGATTTTCAGAACGCTCCTGGTCTGTCAGGCCAGCCCATGCTTCCTTGAGTCTCCTCAGCATGGTCTGAGGACAAGGGACATGATGACACTCAGAAGCCTTCGGAAGTCCAGTCCACTTCCCCGTCTACTCCTGAGACCTCAGCAAGTCTCTGAGGAGTAAAGGGAGGCTGCACAAGGCGTCAGGGTGGCATGAGGTTGAAACCAAGAGGCAGCGCACATGCGTGCATGTGTGCGTGAGTGCGTGCGTGCATGTGTGCGTGCGCGCGGTGGCTATGAAGACTGCGTTTCTCAGCTCTGAACCTCTCTCTCCACTGTGTTATGGGGACAGGGACACCGGTAACCAGCTAGGGGCTCCTGGTAAATGCCGCCACCACCACGGGAGGCAGGAGCAAGATGGAAGCAAAGGCCCAAAGACGTCACAGTCACAGAAGTACGGAGCGCCTGAACCGTCCCTTGGAAACGTCCCACTAGGTAGAGGACTGAGATAGAAACCAGACAGGCCGCTGAGGGTGGGAGCGGCGCTGAGAACAGCAGTCAGAGGTGTCCTTGGTTCTCTGGTCACGAGCCCTCTGGTTTCCTACTGCCTTCTAAATGAGCTCTGTTGTCTCCAGGCTCTGTGTGATGGGGGTGGGTGTGGGGAGGGTGGGGGGGTAGGGAGGTGGGAGGGTAGGGGAGTGGGGGGGGGAGTGTGGCTAGAACTCCAGTCCAGACATCAGTCATTCTGTGTAAGGCTTTAGCACTGTATCTCTGGACTTTCATAAAGCATGGGTTATATCTATTCCCGATCTCAGCCCATCTTGTAAATGATTTTAGGGTTACTTTTTCAGTATGCAGAGTCACAATAAAGAATGGAATCTACTTTCGGGGGAGACATGCTATTTTCTTTCCCAGTAAGAGTTAATTCGGGTGTGCAGATTCATTCATAATGCACCGCCCCTCAGGAAGATGGGGTCACCCATAGTCCTGCGACAGAGATGGAAGGAATAATTATTCCTTTAATAAGATAATACACACCTCTTCCCAGAGTCCTCCTCTGCCTCTTCCTCAGCACAGTCTTTACAAGCTGCTTCGAGGTTCTGTTGGATCGACCCGCTTTTCTGTCGACATTTTTCTTCTTTTCCCTCCCTTTCCTTCAGATGTTGGCCAGAGTCCTGTGTGTTTTATTTTCGGAACTTAAAGCTGTCCTCTGCATCATGTAGCTTCTATTTGAGTCCATTTAAAATTTCTTTGAGTCATGAGACGAAGTACACCAAGACCTTCGAAATATTCCCTGATAGTTACTCCAGGGATCAAAGTCTTCATGTTCCTGCTAATGGCAACAGAGACATGGAGGAAAAGCCGGTTTGGCTGCAGACATGTCAGAGGAAGCGGGCGGAATGGAAGACCCTCGTGTCCCGTCTCCAGGTCTGGGGAGCCTGGACTGAATAAAGGGAGGACTTAGGTCTGTGGCTTCCAGAGCTTGCCTGCATCTACACCTATCCTATCTAGGGACAGCTGAAGGGAGGGGACGCGGCACAAACAACACAGAGGGTAACTGGGCAGCCAGGGAGAGTTAACGGATTGGAGACAGCACTGGAAGTGTGAACTGCCGAGAAGAAAGTCCCTAGGAGTGGTCTACCAGGAACAATCAGCGATTCATGTGGCAACCGTCATCCCTCACCCCCACATCAGTGAGATCATGACTCCATCTGGCTGGAGGAAAATAGTCTATAGTGTTTAATAATTTCGTTCCCATCGCCCTAAATGAACAAACGTCTTTAACTCTGTTTGGAGGAAAACACAAATTATTCTAGCCATGCTATTTAAGTATAAGCTCAGGTGAATTACCTTTGCCTCCCTGACCTCAGGTCTAGCGCTCTAACCAGTGCTGACATAACAGAAGCTCAGCCATTAGCCTGTTGATATTCTGAAGCATCCCAGTTAAACCACCCGGCACACGGTCGCCGTCTGTGTTCCCTCTAAGGCCTGACTCCTGGTAGCCAAACCCACAGATGGCAGCTGAGGGACAGAGAACAGAACATGCAGCTTAGAATTTTTTTTTCCCTCATGCAAGAAAGTGGTAGAAACAGACTAAACCCGGTAGCCTCCAGGAACATTCCTTATCTAGCACTGCTTAATGTGTGATTTAGAAATAAACTCTTTCTGTTCTTTACATGCCTTTTTAAGGACTGCCATAACAGAATGCCACAGACTAGGTGGCTTAAACACCAAAAATGTGTTTTCCATTTCTGGAGCTTGGAGGCTAGGATCAAGCTGTCAACTCCTTGAAGCCCCTCTCCTCATCTTGAGAATGGAGACACCTCTTCTAGTGTCTTTGTAGGGTTTTCCTTCTACATGGTTGTCTAACCTCCTGTTTAATAGGGATACACACTATATGACATGAGGACCCATCCCTAAAGACCTCACGTCACCATAGCAACCCCTTGAGAGGTGTTGTCTCCAAATATAATCATATTCTGAGTTATCTGAGTCATAAAGATCAATATATAGAATAACCTACAGCTCAGCGTTTAGCCAGGGACATCATACCACATGGGCTTCATGAGTAGGTGGCATTGGACTGGACATTCAACTTGAATTTAATCCTTAAACCCAACCCATCTGGTGGTCACCATAGTCTATCCTATAAACCAGTAGTAAAGCTTTAGGTTAAATGACGTGTTGAAGCTCACACAGCTGTGGAGTAGAAGGTTGGAAATACAAAGCATGATACAATACGAATTCAAGACTGTCCAACTCCACAGAGAGCCAGGCTTTGGAAAATCCTGTAACAATTTCCGTTCCTAGCAAGTTCCTAAAGTCAAGGGTGTTGTAGCACTCAGCACAAGGACAGGGAAGAGCAAGGAAAATATTTTGGAAAAGAAATACTGCCTTCGATATTCAGGTCCCGTAGGATGGGAGGAAATGCGATGTTGTCCAGCGATGCCTATTTTCGCAATTGTAAAGCAAGCTCCAGACGAGGCTGAAGAAAAGCAATGAATAATTAAACTTTGTTAGTGATGTTCTTGGCACTGTGTCAGAGAGCCAACGCTGACTATCCGCTTTGGAGAAAGCCTCAGTTCTCAAGAACACATTTTGTTCTATGAAATTTGAGCTCTATGGAAAGACAGGAATGTGAGCTAAGCGAAGATAAGGAACATCTAGGTTGACCTTCCTCTGTCTTAAATATACAATCGCATAATTTTTTCACTGATAGACTGGACCTACAGCTAGATTATCTGGCCTAAACAGTTTATCAATGACCCCCCCTCCCTCTCCCTCTCCTGTGCTAGGAATCAAACCCAGGCCCTGCACATGCTAGACAAGCGTTCCACTGTTGAGCCACATACCCAGTTCTTGATTTTTTTGTAGTGGGATCTGGTTTGTCACCCAGGCTGGTATGGAAGTCTCGATCCTCCCGCCTCTGCCTGGAGGAAGAGGTTATAGATGCGCAGCATTGTGGTTGGCACTTTCAGTCTCTAGTCTACCTGTCTGTCTTCTCTGCCCTCCTCTTCCACTCACTTGAGCCAGATCATCTCAACAGGAAACAACCACAGTTCGAAATGATTCCTGAACTAGACATTATAGACCAGATAAACACGAGCTCCTGACTTCCTCCACGATAGTAGGATGGTATTTGAATTTATTAGCCATATTAGCCATAATCCTGCAGTTAGCAGCAATGAAAACATTACTCTTATCATAAAAAGATGTACTTCCAAATTCTATAAATGGTTTCATCAAGTTACTGGAGCGCGCCAGCTGGGGGTGTTTAGTTTATGTCTTTAAAGGGGCAATATGCTAAGATCAATCATTTACTTTTTAAATATTATAATTAAAAAACAAAACCCTCATAAACTGATGTTAACCTGGTAACCTTTAAGTTAACGGCAAAGAGTGGCTCACTGCCATACAGAAAATACACATCATTTTAAATCCAAGTCTTCAATCTAATCTCAACACAAATCCACTTAATGCCGAGTTTCTAAACACATAATGTGTAGCAGTTAATAAAAGAATTTGCTTCAAGGATCCAAAGACCAAAATCAGCAGTGACTACATTGAAACTTAACTGCAATAAATGAAAATTAACAAAATCCTACAAGGAAAGATAGTTTCTCTGTAATGAAAATTGATACTGTTTTTTAAAAGCATAAATAATGCAAAGCAGGGCCACTGTGAACAGCAAATTTCCCACAAACACAAAGATACACAGGTTCATAGTCATAACCACAAAAATACCATTCTATACAGCATCTCTGGGTAGATGAGGCTTCCTGCAGCTGAGATGAGCTCTCCTGAGTGCCAGGCCGTGTACTGCACACCACCTCGGCACCGTCCAGACAAAGGAGCCCTCCTAGGTTCCTCCCACCTCAGTTTCCCCTTCATGCCATGATCACCACATACTCCTAATGTTGTCCTCACATACAGGGTTGTCCTATCTCCTTGTGGACACTGTGAGCTTTAGAAAAGTCAGCAGCAGACATTTTGCTAACTTTTCTAGCGATACAGTTGAGTGTTACAATAAGTTTGTACATATTAGCTTAATAAATGAGTAATGACAAATTCTAATGTCTTGGGGGGCTGTGCAGTGGTTCCCAACCTTTCCAATCTGTTGTTAAAGACTGAATCTTTTGGTTTATATGTGATTTCTTTCCTTGATAGCATAACAAAATATATTCCCGAATGCATTGCTAGATCCTTGTGCGCGTTCTGCTACTTTATGGAATATAACTCCGGAATGGTTAACAGGGACAGCCAATTTGGCAAAAATAAAAAGACAAAGCCTCTGGGAATGGCTGTGAGAGGTCATCAGGATGAAATTAATCGAGGTTAAGAGCCACCCTCCTGGGCTGAGCGATGGACCAGCAGTCAAGCGCTTACTCGTAGCTCCTGCAACAGACCTGGCTTCAGTTCCCAGCATAAAAATCAGCAACTCTGGTTCCAGGGGATCTGATGCCCTCTTCTGACCCTCATTGTAACCAGGCACATAGATGGTACACATACATCTGTGTAGGCACTCATACACATAAGGTAAAATAAATCTTTAAAATTTTGAAAATATATATTTGATTTATTTTACAGCCTAACTACTGTTTCTGCTCCTTCCTTTCCTCCCAGTCCTTCCCCTAATCTCCCCTCTGACCCCCTACCCACTCCTCTTCTGTTTCTGTTCAGAGAAGGGTAGGTCTCCCATGGGTATCAACCAAACATGGTATATCAATCTGAAGGCTGGGCGAGGCAACCCAGGATGAAGACAAAGGCTACAAACGCCAGTAAAGGAGTCGAGACAGCCCCTGCGCCCACTGTTAGGATTCCACAAGAAGACTAAGACGCATGCGTGCTGAGGGCCTGGGTACCCTGTAGACTTCCTGGTTCAGTCTCTGGGAGCCTGTGTCAGCCCAAATTGTTGATTCTGTGGGTTTTCTCATTGTGTCCTTGACCCCTCTGGGCTCTTACAACTCTCCCCCTCTTCTGAAGGATTCCTTGAGTTCTGCCTAATGTTTGGTTGTGGGTCTGCATCTGTTTCCATCGGTTTCTGGGTGAAGCCACTCCAATGCCAACTGGGCAACAACCTATAAGTATAGCAGGATATCATTGTGAATCATTTCACGGATTTTATTTGTTTGTTTGCCAGTTGTGTTTGGCTCCATCCTAGGTCTCTGGGTTGTCCAGCTCCTGGGTCCTGACCTTCCAGACAGTATCAGGGGTGGGCTCCCTCTGATGATGTAGGTCTCACGCTGGACCAGTCATTGTTTGGCTACTCCTCCTATACCCCAGCACATCTTGTAGACAGGGAAATTGTCCCGAAGGTTATGTGGCTGCGTTGGTCTCTCCACTGGAAGCCTTGCTTGGTTACAAGGTCTTAGCTAGGGTCACCTCTGTAGACTCCTGAGAATTTCCACTGCACTAGGTTTCTAGCTCAACCCCGAGATGTCCCCCTCAACACCCCCTCAATCCCAGTTGTCTCTCCCAGACTCTCTCCCTCCATCCCCCCTCCCTACCTGATCCCTCCTGTTCCCATCCCGCCTACCCCTTCCTCCAACCGTGATGTCTATCCCATTCCATTTCCCCTTCCCAGGGGCTTCCTAGTCCCCCCTTGTTACTCAGCTTCTCTGGATCTGTGGATGTAGCATGTTTATCCTTTACTTTATAGTTAGTAACCACTTGTGAGTGAGAACACACAAGGGAAAGTCCCTCTGCTTCCTGACCATGGGATATCGAGTGAGCAGCCCCCTCAGACTCATTGCCGCCATGATTTCCCTGCCAGATGGACCGTGAGGCATAATAAATGCTTTCTTCTCTAAGTTGGTTTTTACCAGGTATTTTTTTTCACAATGACAAGACAGAAGACTCATACATGTGTGGATTAGAATCAGATACAAACATTTTCAATAATCTCGAGTGTACAACTCCATTATCCAAAGAAAGCAAATCAACAAATGTTCTTTGTAACATTTAAAGATGCTTCGGGGACATAATTGCTGAACTATTTATACTGTATCTCACCAAGTGACTCAGAGGACAGGAACAACATGAAAATTGACTGTCATTGGGAAATTCTTCAGAACCGGTCCTCTACAGTCAGGCAAGTGATTACCTCTGGAAAGCTGTGCTCCAGTCCAGGTGGATGGCCTTGTGACTCTATGGCCAGCAAGGGCTGTCAATACAACCCTTTGAGTCAGCTCAGAAATTCTTTCATTTGTGTCCTTGGAGGGCGTACAGTGCTCTCTTCCTGGGTCATTATCTCCTTGGAGTCAAAGGAGATGCACTTAAAAGATAGGAGACCACAGGCTGTCTGACTCTCAGTCTTGACGTTCAGAAAACAAGATCGTCATTGTGCGCATGGGGGGTTGTTTTTCTCTTGCACGCAGGTTGGGAGTACTGAACGCAGGTGCCCGCGTTTGCATGTGTGCCTCCTACGGTGCAATTTTGTTTGCCCACACCATTAATTTCCTGAGTTGTTTCTGTTAAACAAGGGATCTGTTTTTACTGACTTAACCTGACAGGGATGCTCTGTCCAAATACCCTGCTTTGATCTAAGAGCTTCCCTTGGGATCTGAGATAACCTTATATCACAACTTTGGGAAGAACAGAGATGAAAGAAAGGCATGGTTGCCTTCCATGCCTTCTCTTTGCCAACATCCTAAAGGGTAGATTTTAGATGTTGCACTCCTTGAGACTTGAGTTACTAAATTGTCAATGTTCCTAAAAGCTGTTTTTAAATAATTCTCCAAGAAGCCAGGAGGCTCATGTATACATGCCTCCACACAGACACACATAAAATCAAAAAATAAAATAAATCTTAAAAAAAAAATCTAGCTGTGAAATGGTGTCAGCAAAATGGTGGGGTAAATAGATCTAAACACACACACACAACACACACATACACACATGGCAGAACACTTTAGAGTTCTATAAAAGAGGTTTATGGCAACCAGTAAACAATGAAGCAAGACAAATCAACCTGAAAACTTCTCTGTCCCCCCCACCCCACTCCCAGCTTGGCAACAGTCTTGAAAAAGAGGCAGCCTGTGTTCCTAGGGTAGGACTCTGGTCCCTGGACCCAGAGGTAGCAAGGCACATTCTCACACATGCCTGCTCTCATGTATTTGAGTCTACCCAAAAGGCTGATACAGTATGACTGTTTTAATTTTCCCAAGACCATAAGCCAAAAAAGCAGAGGGCATTGCTCAAAAACAAGTGAACGGAAACTTCCCGAAGCCTGGATGAAAGCCCTGACAGAAGCATTCAATAGACGGCTTGGGAAGAAAGCTGAAGGAACTCTGTGACGTTACACTAAGGTATACAGAGGAATCTGAGCCGCGCTCAGAGCAAAGTGCACACTCAGGGAAAATGTGAGAAGACCCTGTTTTCTTTCGGAATAGATGCTGTAGTTTGGATATCTCTGCGCCCCCACAAAGGCTCATTTGTTGAGGACGTGGTGGTCACTTTGCGGGGCTTTGATGACGATACCAATGAGTTCTTACCGGATGGGTCATGAGCAGGCAGGACTGGCTAGAGGCGAGGGTGAGGGCAGCTGAGGGCAGATTGTGCCCTTAAAAGGAGCACCTTGTCCCTTATCCCTAGCTTCTCCCATTCCCACCGCCAGCTCCCGGATGCCGTGAAGAAGGCCCTTGACTTCTGCCCTCCTATAATGTTACAGTATCACCCTAGGCCCACAGCAATGGAGCCGGCCAACCAGAGATGGAAACTTCCGATTCTGTGATCCGAAGTATGCCTTCCTCTGTGAAGTGGTTTTTCTTGAGAATTCTGTCACCTTGATGAGAAACGGCTAAGAGTAAAAGCTGAGGATGTTTTTTGCTGAACCACCAGCAAGTCCTGTAAGAACTGCTAATGGGTGTCCTTCCAGCCAAACGGAAAGAACACAAGCCAATAGTATGAGTCACTATGAAGAAGTACAGAAGAACACAGAGAGAAGCTGCGTCCCACTCTACAGCATCTAAATAATCAAGTCAAAGCGGATCTGAGCACCAACCTTGAGAACCAGCACTAGGAGAAAACATAGCATAGGTTTTTATGAGCTGAGCTTGACGGCAGCTCTGTGGGCGGGACTTCAAAACACAGGGAACAACAACAACAACAACAACAACAGATAACAGGATCTGCAAAAGAAAGAACATCTGTGCAGCAGAGAATACTCTTAAGAAAATGAAAAGGCAGCCAAAATAAGGAGAAAAGCATCTACAAGCCATATCTGATAAGATAGTAATGTCTTGCATACACATATGAGCACACACATTCAGACACAGAAACACACACACATGCACCCCTTCACAGTGACTCCTGTCACTTAAGCACAAGAACAAAAATTCAAATAAAAACAAAAATGATGGTAGGGTAGTGAGGGTGTGGGGAGTCAGGCGTGGCGGTACGTATTTGTAATTCTAGAACCCGTGATGTTGAAGCATTCCTGCTTCATTCAGAGTTCAAAGATAGCCTTAGCTACACAGCGAGTTCAAGGTCGAGCCTGAGCTACATGAGACCCCGAGTTAAAGGAAATAAACCAAGTAAGTAAAAGAGGGGGTGGGTTGACTATTTCTCTAAAGGAAACACGTGGTAGGGCTGGAGAGGAGGCACAGTACTGAAGAACACTTGCTGCTCTGTTGAGACCATTTGGAGTTCTGACCTCCAGCTGCTCTTCCCTGCTAGAGATCTTTACTTTCCTTCTGATTTGAGTTACTGAAAGCTGTGTCAAAGTTGTTTACCAGCTCTGCTTCACGAGCCCGTGTTGCCTTGGCCTTGAGGATCAGAGGATAAGGTTTTCACCTGTTGGCCCACCTGACTGTGTTGGGTATATAAGCCTCTGTGGCGCTATTGAAGAAGGCTTCTTACCAGTGTCTAGAGGTCTCTGTCTCTCTGTGTGTTTGTGTGTTTCAACCTCCAGTCCCTTGCCCAAAGCTCAGGAACTGTATGGTAGCGCGTAGAGCACAGACAGGCATTGTGCACTGCACTGCTCTTCCCAAGGACCGCGTGCCTGTATCCAGCCAGCTCCAGAGGAGCTGAAGCCTCTTTTCAGCAGCGCGGGCACCTCCACTGCACGCAAATAGATACACGACATAAATGGAAATCTTTAAAAAAGAATACACCCAAAGGCTACACACATGAAAACTTTCTTTATACCGCTTGGTAAGCAAACAGGAAACAACCCCCCATGAGATACCCCTTCACGTGCATCAGGTACCTAAAAGAATAATTTTGAAAATCAAATACTATGAAGCAATTGGAATGTGGTGAAATCTAAATCCACACATTGGCGGGCAAGAATAGAAGTATATGCTGTATTACAGATATTCATTATTCTCTTCCATTCATGGCCACCTCTTTCCAGCTCTGGGCTGGTGTGATCATTGCCATTCACGTATCTAAATCTTGATGTCAGTTCTTCAGGGCATATTCCTCCACGTAGAGCAATGTGTTGGCTCGGATGGTAATTCTGGGTTCCTTCTGAGGAGCTGTCAAAGTATTTTCACAACTTTTCCAGGAACTCTTGAAGAGTTGAGGGTGTAGCTTGGTAGCAGAGCACTTGCCTAGTATGCGTGAGGCCTAGGTTCAGTTCCAACACTAAAGGACAAACCAGCACAGCTCCGTAGATGAGGCAGGGAGATGCCTTGCCCGTCCTGAAGGTGGCCTCCGACAGCAGTGTCTGGTCAGCATTTCCTTAAGGTTGCTTGGTGCCAAGGGCCTTGTTGAGGCCACAAGGAAAATCTAAAGAGGAAAACAAATCACTTAGGTACCAACAGGGCAAGTCTCCACCCCAAGAGACATTGCTCTTGCCTTGCTCAGTCCCCGGACCACACAGTACATGCTGAGGTCATTGGCAAGTCTCTCCTAAATTACTTTGACTTTCCTAACGGATGCCCGAGTGTGCCAGAGTGTGACCTTCAGGTTGCTGTGGCTGCTGTGTTCTTTCTTTTCTTCTCTATCTCCAGTAAAAGTTGTCTATAGGCGACTCCACTCGGGTGTCACCGTTTCAATTCCCAGCTATTTATACAGGGGCACCTCTGAGAAGGAAGGGGAGGTTCCTTTTGTCCCCCTCAAACACATCTGGTTACAAGGAAGGGTGACCTGAAGTCCATTAGGAAATGCCTTTTCAGTTGTATTGCCTCTCCTTGTCACTCAGGCAGGAACGCACAAGGGGTTCTGGGATACCCACGGGGACAGTGCCTGACAGAACTCAGAAACACACGTTTTTTTTCCGGTCTACTGTCCTTGATCAAACCTGGGGATTTTGGTCTCTTCCTTTAGCACAAATGACCTCCTAGGAAGAGCGTCAGGCCATCATGCATGAACAGCCACTGAAGGTAGCCCCTCTGGACCTCAGACTGGGGTACCCTGCTGCTGATTAATCTTTTAAGATTCATCCATGTTGGCTTGTGTGTTGGGGACAGGAGTCACAGCACAGATATGTAAGTCTCCCTTTTTAAAAAAATAAATAAGAAACCCTGGTGATCTACATGTTTGATTACTACCTGTTCTGGATTTTTTCAATGTCCTCAAAATTATATGTAATTAAAACTTGCTTTTAGTATGATTACTTATTATTTCATAACATTGTTGAGATTAGGCGCTGCTCTACTATAAATTACTCCATACTGAACAAAACAGTGGTTTCCAGACTCTGTCTTGCCCTAGGAGATTCCATTTTGCAATCAGCTTTTGACTCCCTTCTGAGGAAGCAGGATAAATGACTTCGGCCCCAGAGTGGACCCAGAAGTTACACCATCTGCTGGGCACCACACAAGCAGCGCAGACTGATAAATGACGGATTCCTGGAACTACGAAGGGAAGAGCCTACAGGTTTACTGGAAAGAACTGAAGCTGTGAGGGACACAGGGGTGCATTAAAGTCCTATGCAGGAACGCAGTCCAAAAACATTTCAGTCGGCAGACAGAGCAGAAGGTGTAACTCCCTCCCCTGAGCTCCAGTAAGGGAAACACCAAATACCTTGATGCCATGGCTTCAACCCATCCCCGACACCTGCTCAGTCCCGTCTGTCTACCTGTGCATTGGGTTGGACCTGGACCTGACCAGCTGTTTCCTGCTCTTGACCTAACTTGATGAGCCGAACTGTACAGCCTCACTTTCAAACCCAACTTTAGCAACTTCCTAGATTTACTGTGCACTGTACTATACAGAAGCTAATATTGACTATTAAGATTGGCATCCGGGCGGTGGTGGCGCACGCCTTTAATCCCAGCACTTGGGAGGCAGAGGCAGGCGGATCTCTGTGAGTTCGAGGCCAGCCTGGTCTACAAGAGCTAGTTCCAGGACAGGAACCAAAAGCTACAGAGAAACCCTGTCTCAAAAATCCAAAATAAATAAATAAATAAATAAAGATTGGCATAAAGGGATTTGCATTCACCAAGATAGACTATGACGATGTGTTGTCATGGAAACCATCAAACAGTGTGACTGTGTTGCCATTCAATAATTTCTGGCATTGTGTAAAGACAGAGACGCTGCTTGTCTGGCCCCATGTGCTCACAATAGTAATCCTCACAATGGTGGATGGACGAAGGCCTGATTGCTTCCCCCTTTCCAGTTAAGGAAGGCCAAGACCAAAGAGGAACTAGGGGTATTGCCCAAGCTCACATCTACGAAGTGAATTTGCTCTGGGAACTAAGACTCCAGCTTCTGCAGCTGACGAACAAGCACCTGCTAGAGAGTTGAAAGTTCTCCTTTAACGCTTTGTCCCTTGCTGAACTGAGGATTCTCACATGGAGGGAGATTCAGTTACTGCACAGACAGCTGCCATTAACTGAGAGAGGTCAATTCAAGAACCATCTGAGATAACATTTAACTAGCCTCAAGACACCTGTGAGGAATGTATTCTCAGGAATCTGGTAAAGCACTAGGTGGAAATTCCTTCCAGATCAAGCATTACATCTCTGTTCTTTGTTTTGGTGTTTGAACAGCAGTTAAACCTGGACCACTAATATCAAGTTCACATGAAGGTGAGAAACATCCCAGACACATAATCCAGACACGTGGGAGAGTCGAGGGGATATCTAGACAAGGTCATAGAGCACATGGAACCCTAACCAAGGTTGTGGTTTGCTTTGCTTTTCCTAATTTCTGCAAGGGTTCTTTGCTTTACTATTTTGATGAATGCTCCCAGAGGCAGGGTTATGTTGGGGGCGGGGTTGTTTGCTTTAAACACTGCTACACTCAGAGTCTCATAAACACTTGCTGGGAAGTCCCTGAAATCATCTTTGTGAGAAACTCCTTCCCCGACTAATTTAGCATCTCTTCCAGGAGCCCTTAGTGTTTGTGCGAAAGGCCTACAGAAGGAGCTCTCATCTTTCTGTGCTATCTTGTTTTTCCTCTAAAGCTGATAAAGTCACATGTGAGCATGGAAAAGATAATTTTCCCTTTAAAAACCCACCCTCAAAAGTTGGCTCACCTTTCCTGGTTCATGACGTCACCAGTAGAGAGAAATCCACCCCTACAGCTGCAGACTGAGTGCTCACACAGCCTGCTCCCTCCACCACGGCGTACCAGCGGCTGACTAATCTTCACTGATCTTCACAGGGCTCAGGAGACTCGTCCACTGCCTCCATCACCAGCTTTCTCCGCAGAGAGAAAGCTGTGGCCACGGCACTCCATTGCCTGATTAACTGTCCTGCCTCCAAACTTTCTTAGGGTTCAGAAGAGCTAATGCATTGGGAGTGCCACACCCTAGACCCTCTTGGCAAGATGTCAGTGCCAAAAGTCAGTAGAGTAATGTTTTCAGAACAAAGGCCTTGAACCAGGAAGACCATCAGGCAGGGACTGTGTGCAGAGAAAGAACCTTGAAAGCGAGCGAGTTCCAGGCAGGCCATCATGAGACTGGGTGCAGTGGGTGCAGGTTCCTTCATGTGTTGACTTAGGATCAACATGTTCATTAATTTCTCCAATTCTAGTTTATGTCACATGTAAAATAGGGGAGAGATGATTTTATCAATTCCTTAGGAATGTAGTGAGGATCAGGTAGCATGGACCACGTAAAATGTGCTATACCTAGGAAGGGCCTTACACAAAGCAGTTGTTATCAATACCATCATCATGAATGCCCAAAGATTCAGCACCACTCGGAGGCTTTGATGGCCGTAGCACCCCTGTGAGCGGCCCCAGATTTGTATATGCCCCATCCCCTTGTTTGCTCTCCTCAGAACATTCTTTTCTTCCTTTGTGGCTTGGCATTGGTGCTGCAATCCACCTATAACCCTCTTCCTCTCTCCACACCTCTGCCTTTTGCCTCCTATCTGTGCTTCCTTTGGGTCTCAGCTTACATGTCATATCCAAGGGTCAGCCTTGCTGATCCTGCTCCCTCTCAGCCCTGATTAGATTTCCCCAATGCTGTTAACTGTCCTATCTCATTGGAACTTTGTCCACAATTACTATTACACTATTAGGATTTTAGTATTGTGTTGGTTTGAATAAAGATGTCTCTACCCCGCCCCCCCATTGACTGATATGTTTGCATACTTGGTCCCCAGTTTGTGGAACTGTTTGGAAAGGATTATGAGGTGTGGCCATGTTGGATAAGGGGTGTCACTGGGATCAGGCTTTGCAGTTTCAAAAGATGCAGCAGTTCCCAGTGTGTCTTCCTCCACCTCTTATTTGTGGATTGAGATGTGAGCTCTCAATTATCACCACGCCTTTGCTTCGCCATTGTGGTCTCCAAGCCTCTGAAACTTTAAGCTCAGATAAATGCTTGCTTTTATAAACTGCCCTGGTCACAGTGTTTTGTCCCAACAACAGAAACCCCAACTAAGACAACTGTTATGATGTGTCTGCTGTAATCACCATAAGGATGACAGTGATGTTGACCTTGGTGACCCCACTGCCTAGGAAATGACTTGGCAGATACAATCAAGGGATGAGGAGAGAGGGAGAGAGGAGGAGACGGAAGAAAGGGAAGAAAGATCTGGGGTCTGGATGGAGCATCTCACACAAGCCAGTCTATACTCAGCCTACATAGCTTAAGGATCACATCCTCACCCTTTGCAGAGCCAGCACCATCGCAAGCTCTTCCAGTGTCTTTCTTGAATGATATGCTGCTACTTCTAAACCCATTGGGGATTGCTTGAGGTACAAGCTCCACTCTGTGAATCCTTGACTCTCAGTCAAGCCCTAAGCCCTGTGGACATTAGCCTCACAGGTCCCACTGCTCAGGTCTTCCCGGTGCTGAGCCATGGCGCACCTAGCAGGCCCTGTGCCTCTGCTGGAGAAGTTCTAGGCTACACCAGTGCTTCTGAGATGATCTAGGAACCCACACTTCAGGGTAGCATCCTGGCAGTCCTCATCAACATCATAACAAATGTCTTTGGATCTCATTCGAAAAACACTAATTTTTCAGGACATTTCTACTTGCTTGAGGTCTACCCACCCAAATGCATACAGCTTTGACTCTTCCTGAAGTAACCTAATCACCAGGTGTAGCTGTGTCTGTGGCGAAGCCCATGCCCAGATCAGATCAGCTTAAATAACAACCTTGGAAACACAGCCCAATACTGAGGTTCTGGTCACCTCCCATCCCTTCTGCCTCCCACCTCCAGGTCTCTGACATCACAGGAAAGTAGAAAGCATGAGTTAAAGCCAGCTCAGAGCTCTCCAAGATCATATGTGAACCAAAGACATACCTGTTTGTAGCAGCCACAGGTTCAGCTTGTGGTGGGAGGGCCACCAGCTTTCTAAGAAGGGCAGACCCCTCAACCCAGGGAGCTGGGTCGTGTGTGAGTGATGGGGAGAGAAGAGGCACAGAAGCCAAGAGACCAAACTAACTGGGATCAGAGTTGGTAGAGAGATGCCCCAAGGAATCTTATAAAACAGAAGCTGGAAGCGGAGGGGTGGGTAAGACTGTCAGTGTGGCTAAAGTTCAGAGGAGAGTGCAGGTGGGGACCACCGTGATGATGATGGAGGAAGAGGTGGAGCAGCCATCGCCTGGGGTGGTACTTGGTGCTGTGTGATGATATGTATGTGACAATATATGCTCACTCCGCCAGCTTTGAAAAATGTCAGTAAAGTCTGCCTTGTGCTTTGAGGCCAACTGGGAACCTTTTATATTATTGTTTCAATGAGGCAGTGGGTTCTGAATTTCTCTGGGTAGGTACCGCGTAAAAAAAAAAAAAGACTCCCAAGGAAGCCTTGCTTGAGTACAAGTGATGGCAGATGTGTTTATCTGTTTGGAAGGTGTCAGAGATATTTTTAATAAAGAAGAGTGTGTGTGTGTGTGTGTGTGTGTGTGTGTGTGTGTTGCACACATGGGTAAGTTCAGGTGCCCAAGGAGGCCATAAGATTTTGGATTCTTGAGCTGGAGTTACGGGTGGTTGTGAGCAATGTGTTTTGGGTGCTGGGACCCAAATGCTGGCTGTTGGAAAGAACGCAAGCACTCACAACCACTGAGCCATCTCTTCGTCTCGTCAGAGCATCAGAGACATTCTTTATTGGCACAAGCATAATTTGTGAAAATTAAAAATTAAAGTCACCATGAAGACCATCAAGGAATCACTACTTTTCCTTTATGTTTACCATAAAATACATTAGTCTCTAGTGTGAAGCTCAGTTTTAAGACTCTTTCCCTTTCTACACACACACACACACACACACACACATACACTCACGTATGATTTGCTTGTGAAATATACTTCCACAGACTCATAATTTGAGGGCCTAGCCCCACCTAGGCCTGCTCTTTTGGGAAGGTCAAGAAACATTCAGAGGTGGCAATTATGTCGAGGGAGTAGGCCCTGGGGGAAGGACTTGGGGTGTCTCGTCTCTGCCTCTTCCTATCTGAATTCCTCTGCTTCCTGTCCACAGAGACACAAGAGGCCTCTATAACATGCGCCTGCTGCTTCTATCACATGCTTCTGCACACATGCACAGGGCCGGGCTGCTTGGGGCTGATCCTTCGGAAACAAATCCCTATTTCCCTTAAGTCATTTCTGTCAGGTATTCAGTTACATGGGTGAGAAATGTATTCTACTTTGTATGTGCATATTCTATACCTATATAGACCCACTTAACCACTGCCAGCTCAATGCCCTGCCCCATCCCAACCCTAGGTGTTAGTGGGACGGCTTTAATCTGGGATCTGGGAAAAAAGAAAATTGTGGTCTTTGCCAACTCATGCCACACCTGCGGGCAGCAGCTGTTGCTTCCTTGTGGCTCCATGAGGACGTGGGGAGTGGATATGGATGACGGATGAGCCAGCCGTTCTGAAGAATGTTTTTATATCTCTTCTTGGGAAGACGGGGTGAAGGTGGGGGTCAGAGGGGGTACTCTGGCTTAGTGGGAGAGCCCTGGCTAGCGACACACCCTGTGGGCTGCGTTCCACAATTCACCCTTATAATTTAATTCAAGAAACTGAGCTCCCAGCCAAGAACAACAGCTTATGATTTGTGAGTGTCAAACACGCCAGAAAGCGGCCAGGGTAGAGGAACAGGTGGCAGGGCAGGGTGCCTCTGTCTGTTGTACTGGAAGCCTCTACCACGTTAGAACGTGTGGCTCCTCCCTGCTCAGGACGAATGGCCCCTGATCAGGTAGCTGAGACTGTAGGACTCCAAGCCTGAAAGTCAGCCATTGTCCCTATAAAAATAAACTCTGTGACTGTAACCCTGCCTGAGTCTGTGCATTTGCGGCCTTAGACGAAAGACACTGGTGCAACCAAGATTTGCAACCACCAGAAGTAGTCATTTCAGCGTCTGGAAAGACAGCCAAGTTCACGTCCTCGCCCTGTTGCTGTGCTCTTCCCCAGGAGACCAAATAGACCTCCTGGTCCTTGGCATCTTCAGCCAACAGAAAGGTATTGGGGACCATTTGTGCACCAGATGCAGCAGGGAAGAGAACAGACGGCCCCTGCTCTGGAGGACCTCAATGAGTCTTACACTAACAATGGACAGTCGGAGGGTAGGCTAGAGCAGCAGGTCTGGGGCCAGTGGGTGGGCTCAGGGAGGAGTGCCCCAAACCTAGCAACTT
Organism: Chionomys nivalis; assembly: GCF_950005125.1. Taxonomy (NCBI): domain Eukaryota; kingdom Metazoa; phylum Chordata; class Mammalia; order Rodentia; family Cricetidae; genus Chionomys; species Chionomys nivalis. Next base: position 3,102,343 of record NC_080102.1, on the reverse strand, counting down.
GAGTTCACTCTTGAGTATGGTGGAAAGGAGAACTGATTCCTGAAGGTTGTCCTCTGATTTCCACCTGCACAACATTGTGTGCACACATGTGCACACACACTTACCATTGTGTGCACACATACCATTGTATGCACATGCAGCCATGTACATACTCACCATTGTGTGCACACACATACCATTGTATGCACATACAGTCATGCACACACATGCCATTGTATGCACATGCAGCCACAGACACTCACCATTGTGTGCAAATGCAGCCACACACACACTCACCACTATGTACACATGCAGTCACACACACATGCCATGGTGTGTACATGAAGTCACACGCTCACCATTGTGTGCACATGCAGTCACACACACACTCACCATTGAGTGCACACACATACACACACACACTCAACAAATGTTTCTTTGTCTTTAAGGAATAACAGAAGACTTTGGCCTTACAGTTTGAAGACTGGAAGTCTGAAATCAAAGGGCCAGCAGGGCTGTGCCCTCCAAATGCTCTAGGGAGGAGCCTTCCTGGCATTCTCGGCTCTCCTGCCTCTGTCACCACATGGCCCTTCCCCCTGTGTGTGTCTACCTTCCTCTAGCAGATGTCTCTCTTCTAAAGACACCAGTCCACTGACCTCAACTTAGCTAAGTGCATCAACCAAACCTTATTTCCCAAGACCTCTGGACAATCCCAGGAGAACATGCGCTTGAGAGGAGGGCCCTATTCAGCCACATAGGTGCAGAACGGTAAACCCGTAAACAGGAAGTCCATCACACAGGCAGGGTGGTGTTCGGAGAGGAGATGCGGCTCTTTTCTGTGAGTTTCCACCTCTGCCCTCCTCACTTGTACTCCGGGTCAAGACACACAGAGGCAGAAACATAGATGAAACAAAAGTGCCTCTCTCGTTGCCGTGGGAAGATGATGGGCACATGAAGCTTTGTGGTTCTCAGAGACCAGAGAATCTGGAGCCTGAATAGAGAGTGTGAGAAGACAGACAGTGTGCCAACAGGAACAGAGAGGAGGAGAGAAGGAAGGGAGAAGGCTTCCCGAGGGAGAAGGGGTGAGAGTGGGTGGACTATCCAGGAATCGGCCCCTAAAACTCCCAGACTCCATTATACCCAGCTCTCCATAGAATCAATAGTTCCAGGTCGCAGGCAATGGCCTTGGCCAGCCATGTGGGAGACGGAGCAATAGGTGGAATCAGATCAAACCAACTGGAACGTCCCTCTGAGGTCAGGGCATTGTGGAAACACACCAACCATGCTATATCACAGTGGGCAGTGATGAGCCGCAAGTTCACTGTTTGAAATTGCAAAGTGTGTGTGGGGGGACTTTCAGCTGAGGGCCACAGGAGACCTTCCTGAGGAGGAGACTGCTCAGATGGGCCCACAGGTAGATGGGTAAGATATAAGACTCCTCAGGCTGAGGGAACAGGCCTGTGGGTCCCTGGTAGGAAGCTGCAACTATAATCAAAGCACATGAGGAAGGAATTACAGCAGAGTGGAGGTGGGGAAGGCAGCGTCTAGATGAAGAAGAGCAGGGTCAACAGTAACTCAGTGGGGAGCATTCACTGGAGACTTGTGAAGTTACAGACTGCAGTGAGAAATCCCAAGGAGGCCGCTGAATGGCTGCATCACCAAGAAAGAAGTGGGGAGCTATAAGCATAAATAAGGGAATTCTCGCAGGGTAGTAAGAGGGGATACAAATTACAGTTAGTATATACCCAGCACACTTAGGGTACACCCATCACAGCTGGGGTACACCATCACAGTTGGAGTACACCATCAGACCTGGAGTATACCATCACGGCCAGTGGATACCATCACAGTTGGGGTACACCATCACAGTTGGGGTGCACCATCACGGCCAGTGGACACCATCACAGTTGGGGTACACCATCACAGTTGGGGTGCACCATCACGGCCAGTGGACACCATCACAGTTGGGGCACACCCATCACGGCCAGTTTACACCATCACAGTTGGGGCACACCCATCATGGCCAGTGTACACCATCACAGATGGGGTGCACCATCACAGTTGGGGTGAACCATTATGGCCACTGTACACCATCACAGTGAGGGTACTCATCACAGTTGGCTATGGAGCACAGAGGTTTTCTTTCTACACTTTCCCTAAAAGCTAACACAAACGTTAGTTCTTTAAATGCTGGATGTTCATCTCAGCAATAAGAAGTGGAACATTTGCACAAAAGAGTGTTCTAGAAAACTCTCCCTGTCTGTACTCATTTGGTAGCAATGCTTCCCTAGCTCCTGATTGCCTTATGTGAACTGTCACAGCTGGTCAGCTGATGCAAAGATAAGGGTTCTGGGTAATCCAGGTGGAAGCAGTGTGATAGAGCAGACAGGGGATCAGGAGATAGTTGGATATGACATCTAAAGGAAGAGCCAGAAAAATGCTGCACTGCCGGACTGAAGAGTGAGGGAGACACCAGCCAAGGAATGCAGACAGCTTTCAGGGCCTAAAAAGCCCCTGTGGATTTTCCCTCAGAGCCCCTGGAGAGGCACACAGCTGACACCTTAGTTTTAGCACAGAGAGCCCTGGCCCAGGCTCTTGGTATTCAAACGTAATTATTCATTTGCATTCAGAAGCCACTGAGTTTGTGGGAATTTGATGTAATAAGCAATAAGAATACAAAAGAAAGGAAGGAAGGAAGGAAGGAAGGAAGGAAGGAAGGAAGGAAGGAAGGAAGGAAGAGGAAGGAAGGAAGGAAGGAAGGAAGGAAGGAAGGAAGGAAGAAAGAAAGAAAGAAAGAAAGAAAGAAAGAAAGAAAGAAAGAAAGAAAGAAAGAAAGAAAGAAAGAAAGAAAGAGAATACAATGTACTTACGTCACGGGTCACTGTCAAGTTGAAGACCTATCTGTAGGAAATGGGTTGTTGTGGTTTGTAATAAGGAACCAAAGAGTGCTACTTAACATAGTGTACACACCTGAGCCCCACCCCAGCGATGTGGGAGTCTGGGAGTGGGGAGGAAATGGCAGCCTTTAGGAATGACCCTCTGCACAGACCCCTGCAGAGACCCCACCTGTAGGGGGGACATCCCTCTGATCTAGCCTTGGATAAAGAAATAGCTGTCAGTCTGCAGTGGGTCTTTGTGAGAGAAAAGGGGCACCCGTACCCTGTTGGTGGGGGCCAGGGGGAGCTGGCTCTGGATGCTTGCCGCCTCTCCCAACTTTGTCTTTAACAAGGCTGGCCTCCCAGGTCTTACAGCCAAGGAGAGAGGGGAAGCTGGCTTTTGTTGTCTCTGTTCCATTATGGCAGCTGGAATCTGTTGAGCGTGTTCAACAGTCACTCTCTTCCCAGACAGGCCAGTGGGGCAAAAATCAGCTTGTTTCATTCAGGAACCTCTTTTCCCTCCCTGGCCTCCTACCCCAGGACCCAGGGGGCCCAACCAGGGTCACTTTGCCTCATATGTCCCACTCTGTTCCTTGCTGAGGGTGTTATAATTCCCCGACACATTAGAGGGATATACATATCAATTCCTTTCCCCACCATACCAAAGATATTAAGTGCATCCATGTCAACTGTATTTAGTGTTTGGCCAATGTGAACAAGTTGTTACTAATTTAGCTGTAAAAAAAATTACTTTTATAATTCTGCTTTTAAAATAATTTGCTACAAATTCAGTTTATGATGGGCTATCTTTCTCCATAATTTGTATGCAAGCTGGAAAGAAAATCAAGCCTTGCCGGTTTTCTTAAAGCACTGTGAATTTTTGTGTGTGTGATGAATCCCCAATTTACTCATGAGACTGGAATACGACTTTTTTGTAGGCATTTAATCGATCTATTTTAATTTCAATCATGCTGTTTTCTTTCTCTGCCTTGGAATCCTTACCATTGTTCCAGGGATCTGAAATATTTCCTTAGGCAGGTGAGGGCAGGGCAGCAGAGAGGCTGCCAGGGGACACTTCCCAGCAGGCTCCACACTTAGCTTCCTTTCAGCATCTTCTTACCTCCAGGGATCCAGTTTTAACCAAGAATTGGTTTCCATGGTGACAGGGATGTCCAACTACGGAAAACTTGGCAGAAACATCAGACCCAAGGGCTTTGCTTAAAATGACTAAATTTTAAACATAGACGGTGGAGTTGAGTAAATGGGCAGAGGGGGTGAAACTGAGCAGAGTGTCCAGGACTAAAGAAAGAAGGGGAAAGACGGGGTGGTGGTGGGGGCATAGGAATGGCTAGTGGGACCAGGGGAGCCCCAGCTGTGCGGAAGTGTCAAATGTCTTTCATCTTTCAATCCTGACCCTATGGCTCCTTATCAGATGCCTCTGGGCAAGTCATTTCATGTCTCCGTGCCCGCCTTTTGTTGGTATTCTAGCCACTGCCAGATTTAAGTTGAATCGGCACACGTCGTATACCCAGATATGACTGTGTCTGTGTGTGAGCACACACACGAGTGTGGAGAACATATGTATGCATATATGACTGTTCATGCCTGTGCTCTAGTGTGAAGGTCAAAGGCGGGTGTCAGGTGTCTGGCTTTGTCACCGTGTTTCTTATCCCCTTCAGATAAGGCCTCTCAGTTGGCCTGAAGTTTGCTTGGCCAGTGAGCTCCCAGGATCTGCTGGCCTCTGGTCACTATCCCCAGCACTGGAGTTATAGACACTTGTGGTCATGCCCCAGTTTTTGACATGGGTGCTGGATATTTGAACTCAAGTCTTCATGCTTGCCCCATAAACACATACATACGTACATTCACGTATGTATAAATGCTTATGCGTTCTATCTAAATAATGAGTATTATCTTATTATAAAAAGCACAGGTTCAAGTCACCCTCAGTGTCTTTATTTCATAGTATGACATGACTCTAATCCTAAGGAAGAGGAAACCACCCTCTTTTTTGTTAGTTTTATGAGATTGTGTCTCACTGTGTAGCCTAGGCTAGACTCAAACTCACATCCACCTGCCTCAGGCTCCCGAGTGCTGAGATTACAGCGATTATAGGCACGCGCCACCACCTCCAGCTTTGAACACCTTTTCCAAGGGGCTCAGGTGAAGGGAGAACCTGAGCACCACAGTTTCTGTCTGCTCCTATACACAGCCGGCCGCAGACAATCTTCACAAATGCATCCTAAAGAAAAGCTGAGGGATGAGAACAGCAGTCTGTCTTGGAATGCCACCCAGGAAACACCAGAGCGGCTGAACATGCAACAATGGGGACCAGTTTAGTGAGCCGTGACTTTCAGACTGGCCTGCGCATTGAACCCCTGGTCCAGGTCCTCCACTACATACTGGAATCCCTTGAGGGGGAGTGACGGGGTAGAAGGCCACAGGTTTGCTGAGGAGTCAGGCGTGGAGGTGACAGGCACACCAGTTGCTTCCACTCCCTTTCCCCTGGCCAGACTCAGCACATGCTACCTTTGAGTGTAAGGAATTTGGGAATGGGTACAGAAATGGCCAGTGTGCTCCTAGGTTCTGCCTGTCCTCGCCTCCCCAACACTGGGGTCACAGACCACTGTGGCCACACCCACATTTTTTACGCTGATGTGGGGATTCAAACTTAAGTTCTCACAGCAAGAGCTTTGGCCCACTGAGCAGTCACCCTAGTTCCACCAATACACAAACGACCAGAGGAAGAGTGGCGGGGCCATTGCCACAAACGGTAATTTTAACGCAGCCAAGTTTCGAAAGTGCTCTCCTGGGACAAAGGGGAGAAGAAATAAAAGTTTCAAAAACCAGAGAAAGAGACAGAGGAAGCAGACAATCATCTGTTCCAGTGGAAGAGAGGCTGTGGTTTACAAGCAGCTTCACACCCACCCACTCAGACGCTACAGATAGGCGGCGCAGGCGCAGGCTTGCCCTTCCAAGTCCGCCCACAGGGCCCTGTTCAGGCCGGCCCTTCCTGGCCCACCTACTCCAGTCTGCTGGACGGTGTGGGGCAGAGTAGCAGCATTGTGGGTGGAATAAGAACGAAGAGAGAGAGGGAAGAGAAAATCCCCCGTGGCTAAGGGAGGGCAGTAACTGGGTGACCTCGGACAGGTAGCTCAGCCACTCAGAACTTTCTGTTTCCTTGTTTGAGAAATGAGGTCCGTGATCGCTCTGACCTCAAATGCTTGTTGTACCGTGAGAAGAGATATTCAAATACATTTAGAGTGTCGCCGTTCATAGTAAGTCTGGGGGAAGAAGTCTGGCTATTTTTATAAAAGGCAATAAGAACCCCCACTGCCGAATGGGGGTAAAGACAGACACGAATACTCATAAGAAGAAACGGCGGGGGGGGGGGGGGGGAGCTGATGGAGACAGGTAACTTTTCCCACATACGATGGTCAAAGGACTTCAAAGTAAACCTCAGAGGGTGACATTTAACTTTCACAGAACAAGTGAGGCGTCAGGATGCTAGCCCTGAACAGGCTGGGGCAGGAAACGGGTGAGCCAGAGCACAGAAGAGTTGACTTGGTGACTTAAGTCCCACGGTGCCAGGAGGAAGCTGATGTTTTGAGGGGAAATCTGATGTGTGTTGGAGGCAGGAGGCAGGGGCAGGGGAAGAGCGTGGGTGGCTGTGTTTTCGGGGAGAAGAGAGCAGAACTTTCTTGAGGTATCAAAGATCTGCCTGGCAGTTTCTGACTTAAGTCTGCAGGCAATACCTGACTGCTTTGTTGCACCGAAACTTCCATCATTCAAAAGATGCATTGAAGCGGCTGTGCGGTAAGATCTCAGAGATGTAGAGGAAGCTGAGCTAGTCTAGTGAGCAAGGCCCTAACACCCTGCGAGGTGACACCTGGAGGAGTGGGGCAGCAAGTTTCGGCTGTCACTCAATGTTCAGATTTGTTTCTCATGGAAACGGAATTCAGAAAGTTCTGATGACACAAGATTGGGGTCCAATTTGTGGGTAGCTTGGACCCTGTGATTCGCTTTCTTTAACCACTCTGAGGAGGTGGTCAAGAGATGGAAAACAAGACAAGATGTCAATTATGCAAACGTTATAACCGCAGGAAATCACTGTGGCCCGCCCTCTGGGTGATTATAGACCTGCACAGAAAGCTCAGATTCCCTCCCTTCCATGGGCAAGACCCAGGTTCTAATCCTTCCCTCTCCATGGCGATGGCCCTGTGGTCCCACCATAAGGAATAAAGAAAGGTCCCCAGGCGCTTGTTGAGATTCCTTGGACATCAGTTTGACCCTTGCGAGGGGTGTGGCCAGGCGAGAGAACAGTATGATCAAGGAGTGTCCTGGCCATCCTCCTCCGGCGTCCAGAGGGTGCAGGCAATCCTGCAGTCAGATAACCACTTCCTGCATCCACACGTGGCAAAGACTGTCTTCTGCCGGCTACCTCTTAGGATTGAAACCTATTAGAGTCCTGAGGGACTGGCTAAGGGCTGAGAGATGAGGAGCAGGTGAGTCAAGGACACCCTGAGAAGAGTTGAAAGGCACCCCAGGCCTGCCCAAGTCTACCTCATGTGTCTACTCTAATTAAACTTCTACACTTCTCTGCCTGGGTAGACACACCATCTGTCATGGCCACCAACCCTGGAAACTCCATCTCATCCCCTCCCCACCTCCCATCCACTGCCCAGAAGCTATTCAGTATCCTAAAACACTTTTTAAAACTAATTTATTTATTTGAGGATGGGTCTCACTGTATAGCACAGGGTGGCCTTGAACTCTCTTTATAGCCAGACTTGACTATGTAGCCAAGATTCATGATCCTCCTGCTGTTGCCTGCCCGGTCCTGGGATCCTAGGACAGTCACATCACAGAATGGGCCACTTTCATATTCTGCCTGCCCCTGGTGTACAACACCCTCTCCTTTGCCTAGAAACTTCTTCCTGCCACACCTCAAAAACTGACTCTCCTAGAGCTTGCTATTCCTTTGCGAAAAGGAGAATTTTATCACCAGAAGGGGTCTTGCTGTCACGGGAGCCACACGGCTCTGATAGCTGGGAGAACGCTCAGTGTCACGGAGTTGGATTGGCAAACCCTGTAGCCTGTTTCCTGGCAGCACAGGCTGGATTTGTATAAATGTCCCCTACCAGGTTCCGGTACCAGTGAAACCATCTCTGTGGGTACACATGAATGGACTCATCACTCTCAACTCTTTCCCCAGTTAACCAGCTAGGGACCGTGTCTGCCAGGCCCATAGCGGGGTTTCAGCCCATGTTCACTTTTCAGCCCTTTGGCCTCTAGAGCCACAGGAACCACTGAATGAGAAACCCCGAGAAGAGGACTTGTTAAGATGGTCAGGGCTTCACCATTTGGGTGTTTTAGAGGATCCCTGTTAATGCCTCTGTGGATAAGTCTAGATTCTGAGAGATGAGGAGTGGAATCAAGAAATGACCAACCTCGTGTCTGTAGCTTTTGGGGGGTCAGTTTCACACAGGCTAGAGTCATCTGAGAAGAGGGAACCTCAACTGAGAAATGTCTCCATCAGATTGGCATGTGGGCAGTTATGACCGACGTAGAAGGGCCCAGCCCACTGTGGGTGGTGCCTCTGGTCAGGGGGTCCTGGGTTGTATAACAAAGCAAACTAAGCAAGCCATGAGGAGCGAGCCAGTAAGGTTCCTTCCTGGCCTCTGCTCCAGTTCCTGCCTCCAGGTTCTTCCCTTGAGTTCCTGTCCTGACGTCCCTCAGTGACAAACCATGATGTAGACGTCAGAGCTGAATAAACCCATTCCTCCCCAGGTTGCTTTGGCCATGGAGTTCATCACCCCAATTGACTGCAAACTGGGGCACCTCTCCTTGAGGTGTGTTTCCTCTTCCTCTAACCCATTCATACTTTTTACCATGGTAGAAAATGCAAACCACAAAGGCCTAAGTGTGGTTTGTGTCAGGTGCTTGCCTGGTATGCCTGGAGTTCCAGGTTAACCCCCTGCCCCACAAAACCAACAAGAGAGCAAGCAAACACAGATGGCCGCCTTGTGAGGACCCGTAACACGCAGCTTGGAAAAGCCTGGGAAGAGGTCATTCACCACGGAAGCTGCTCACATGCTTGGGGACTCTGGGTACCAGAATCTTTATGACTCTTTCAACGTCTCCTAGAAGGCTTACAGAGGTTATTTTTGAGACAGTTCTTTGTTCTTTGTCTTAGCTGATTTTCTAGTTTCCTAAATGAGCCCGTACACACGCCTCTACCACTGAAAGGTAACTCCAGCTCAGTTTTATTTATTTATTAAAAGAATATTTTACAGTGTGTGTGTTGTGTGTGTGCGTGCACACACACACATGCACTCATGCACGCGTGTGTTCACACTTGAGAATGTACCTGCGCACACATGGTGGAGCCCAAAGGACGACCCACGGCAGTCAGCTCACTCATTCCACCATGGAGCTCAGGAACCAAGCCTGGGCCATCAGACTTGGGTAGGAGCACCTGTGCCTTCTCAGATACTTCTACAGCCCCTCTTCCCAGTGCAGGCTTCTTAAATCTCTGATTAAAGAAAAAGACATAGAAATATGAAGTTGGAAAATGTTACAATCAACTACTAGGTTGATATCTACTGATCAATTACTAAATTCATGAAAACATTCAGTTTCTTTTTATATAAACAATTTGCTTATTTACAGTCATATTATGTACAGAAAATTTTGTCTGCATTTTAAAAATTATTATAACCACATTCTTTGCTATTTCTTAATCTTCATAACCTTATTCTAATATTCTATCTACTAAAGAAACAGCGCTTACCTGTGTGGGGAGGAACATGGATATTCATCAGTGTCTCATGGCAGTGGACTCCCCGTAGGTGGCATGCTGTGTTACATAATTCAGACTTCATTTCATGGGGCCCACCCCCTTCCTGAGCAGTTATTGCCAAACCATGGCTGCTAGAGGCTAGAAAGTAATTTTTCACTGGGGATGTAGCCATTGGTGGATTGTCCATGCTCTAGTAGAGGGCCCCAGATTTGTGAACAGACAGACAACACTAGCTGGGCTCAGTGAGTCTTAGAGGAGGAGAAGGAGGAGGAGGAGGAAGAGGAGGAGGAGTAGAAGGAGGAGGAGGGGGAGAAGGAGGAGGAGAAGGAGGACGAGGAGGAGGAAAGGGAGGAGGAGAAGGAGGAGGAGGAGGAGGAGGAGGAGGAGGAGGAGGAGGAGGAGGAGGAGAGGGACTGGAGGGATGCTCCGTTAGAGCACATTGCTGATCTTACAGAAGACCCAGGTGTAGTTCACAGCACACATGACAGGCTGTTCACAGCCACCTGTAACTCCTGCTCCAGGGAACCCGATGCCTCTGTCATCTCAGGTAGCTGCGTACACATGCACTTACCCTTTTTTGAAAAAACCCAGAAGAACATGAAGTTGGGAGGAAAATGGGCTGGACTGGGGTTGGGGTAGAAGTAGATATGATCAAAATGCATTGTGTGCACATGGAAAATTCTCAAAGAACACACACACGCACGCGCACACACAGGCACGCGCATGCATGCACACACGCGCGTGCACACACGCACGCGCGCACACACAGGCACGCGCATGCACACACACACATACACACTCACACTGCTATCTCACCTTGAAGGGCATCTGAATTACTAAAGGACAGGTTGGCTTCGCAACCTTGAGACGCCCTTGAACACCAGTCACCTCCCACAGTATTCTATCAGCTCTTTAAATCTCAACCCTTGTTGATAAAGGCAACAGCTTGTGGGCCCACCACACTGCCAGTTCAGGTCTTCTGACGTCACCGCCAACCGTCACGATTGGCTTGCTTCAGTGTGCACGTATTTGGAACAGCTGTGCCTGGTTCAGGCTCGTAGCCGTAGTGCACACTCCCTTTGCCAGGCAGGACTTTATGAGGTGACGCAGGGTACTAGCAGATCGAATGTCGGAGTTTTGTTTCCTGCTGCAAGTGTAAAGTCCAACCTGACTGTATCTGAAATACGCATCCTCTTACAAGAAGGCCGTTGTTAAGTGAAGTAATAGAATTCCTTAAAAAAAAAAACAACTAATTTTTATTTAGAATTATGTGTGTGTGTGTGTATGCTGTATGTGAGTGCAAGCGCCTGTGAAGGCCTGAAGATGCCATCGGATCCCCTGGTGCCATCAGGTCCTGAAGATGCCATCTGGTCCACTGGTGCCATCAGGTCCTGAAGATGCCATCTGGTCCACTGGTGCTACAATTATAGGTAAATGTGAACTACCCAACGTGGGCACTGAGAATCAAAATCAGTCCTCTGCAAGAGCAGCAAGAAGCCCCCTTATAAAGTAAGCTGAACAAAACCCCAAATCTCGTTCTTCCTCACTAAGGAAACCATGAAGGACACCTGAAGCACTCACCCCTGTCCCCCATTCCACCCTTAGCAACTGGATTTTCTCAGCATGGCCAGTTTTGTTCTTTTTGTAGCAATGGCTTTTCCGTTCCGCACCCCAGATGTTGCACAGCTGTCTCATCCTCCAGGTTCAGATTCGCTGTGGCCTTCCCGCAGCACGCCCCCCCCCCCAACCCCCGGCTTCACTCCCTGTGCCCCTTTCCTGCTCTCAGCCTCCTGGCCTGCATGCATTACTGCCTTACTTCACATATTCCATGCATCCCCCCTGCTTTTTCCCCTGATTGTTCTGTCCGTCACCCAAATGCAAGCCCCGCAAGTGCAGGGCTCTCTGTCTTTGCTGGCTCCCTGTTTCCTCCAGCGAGCACGGCGCATGACACAGAGTGAATTTTTTGTTTGTTTTCCTTTCTGGGGTGACTACTGCCGGCTCCTAGTCACAGCGGGTTTGTATGTTTCAGGGTAGGAGCATGAGGATCAGAATTATTAGGCAAAAGGAACAGAGATACAGGAGAAATAAGGTTCAGAAACATGGGATAGTATCAGGAGGGAGCTCCAGTGAAGACTGAAAATTTACCTGTGTTTAATTTCCATTTTGTTTAAATACCCTGACCCCAAAAAAAGGTAGGAGTAAGATTTAAAAAAAAAAAAAACTGCATTAACATGATACAAGGAATATTCTTAAACATTTTGTTGCCAGAACAAGACAAGTAATGCTCACACCCTAGACCAAAACCACTCCCTGGGTGGAATCCATAGTTAAATCCCTAAGAGAGTAGGAACCTAGTTGGATTTTTAGACTTTTGTTTGAGCTAGAAACAGATCTACTTCTTAATACCTGAAATACCAGGTATGGCTATTAGCCACACCTGTAGACAATAACCTTGCGAGAGCAGAAGTTCCAGCTCTCCGACCTTTAGTCAAGACCTGTGGGCCCTGCCAGTTTGAGGTGAGTGAAACAAGTTCTCACGATGCAGCCCAGCCGGCGAGAATTCTCTAGTAGGCCAGAAAGAGCCCATTGCCTCTGCCCCCCGAGTGCTGGGATTAAAGGTGTGCAGTACCACTTCTGGCACTGTAGACTTTTAAAACACTTGCTGGATCAATGAACGGGCCCATTTCTTCAGCAAAGTTGTCAAGAAGCCCCAGTGACAGAGCCAGCCATTGGCTATCCATCCTCTACCATTGCCAAGACATTGCCTACGTCCTTCCACTAGGAGAGAACGTGCTGTTTGGAAAGATGCTGGAAGGGCTGGAGAGATGGCTCCGCAGTTAAGAGTGGAGTGCTCGTCTACAGGACGGGGGTTCATTTCCAGCCCTGACAGCAATCCCCTAGCTCCTGCCCACTGCCTTAATGATGCAGCCCTTTACCTCCCAAGGCGTGAGAAGCGGAGGGTGATACACGACAGTGGATGGATGTTTTAGTATTCACAGTCACTGGAGGTGAGTGGGGAATAGCGAGGACTGTGCATGTGCTTAGACTGGAGCAAGGGCAAAGGCTAGGAAGAGGGAGGAGACAGCTAGAGAAGAAGAAACCACAGCTGGGAGGGAGGAGGAACTGACAAGCCGTGTCCAGGGCATCTTTGGAACTGCCCAGAGGGTACTGGTGACCTCCAGCATACAGAACCGGATTCAGGCTATTAAATGTGGATGTGGGAAGAAAATGAGCTGACAGGCTGGGGAAACCGTGGGATACTAGGATTAGAGAGCAGGCAGGCAGAAAGACAGCATGACCCTTTTAGAGCAGACAGACAGAAAGACAGCATGACCCTGCTCGCGGGAGAGAGCCTGCCAATCTGAATAGATTTAATTTCATATCAAAGAACAGCTTTGCCAGCCTCTATAGGCTGAAAGGAAACATCATAGTTCCCTATATTTAATCAGATGTTCAGCTGAGCAGGGGGTCCCTGTGGTACAGCTGGCTCCCCAACCCCAGCTTCAAATCTGACAGACTCTACAGGCTGAGCATCCGGAAGGAGCACAGCATCCCCACGGTGTTGTTAGGCTTCCTGCTCAGCCCCACAGGCTTCGCTTTCCTCTTCTCCCCAACACAGGAGAATGAATGGGAAACCATGAAGGAGAAATAGAAGCAACCATTTTAAGTGGTCCAGGCGGATATTGACAGGGCAAGGTGGGACAGTGTCCCTGGCCTCCATCCCTGGCATTTTCATGGGCTGCTTTGTCTTGGAGTTCACTCCCTTCCTTTATCCTTCCACCTTGAGCTTTGCTTTTTCTGCTGGCTCTCGCATCTTGACCCAGAGATAAGGCTCAGCCTCCCACTTTGTTGTTGACATGGCAGAATTCTGCCTGGGCTCGCCAACAGAAGACAAATGGCTCCCATCTTATTAGGGGGAAAGGCAGATCGTGTCTGTAAAGCCAGGGCAGGAAAATAGCAGCTTACTGAGATAAAACAGCCCTTAAAGCAAAGAGAAATAAAAAAGTCACGAGGGGCCTGGAGAGACTCAGTAGCAAGAGCACTTGCAGGGGACCTGAATGTGATTCCCAGCACCCACACCAGGTTGCTTAACACCACCTATAACTCCAGTTCCAGGGGATATGGTGGCCTCTTCCAGTCTCTTTGACTACCAAGCATACTCACGCTGCACATATAGACATGTGGGCACTAACATATAAACATCAAATTATAAATCCTTTTTTAAGTTTATAAGAAAGGAACAAATGGTACCTCCACCTGCTTCACCCTATAGAAGAGAGAACATCTTGACAAAATGTTGGAGATGCCGGAGTTGTGGGATAGCTGCTGAGGAGAGCTGCTCACAGAGTGGAACCAGCCCCAGAGAAAGAAGTGTGTTGCAGTCAACAAAACCGAAAGGAGTCGGAGATTTGAAGAGCGAGCTCTGACATCAGACATGGAGATGCAGAGTCTGGGTCCACCTGGTTCGTTCACTGCATTTGGTTGCTAAATCTCTTACAGTGTCTCTCAATCCTGTCTAACCTGGGGGAGTCCCCTCTGTATTTTCCTCTTCCCCCACTGACTTGGGGTAAGCCTGTTGTCTCCCTGAAATGTCAGCTTTGACTGGCTCCTGTCTTGTAAGACCCTCTCTGACTCGGACCTCCCCTTTTCTCCTCTCTCTAGATCAGAAATTACAGTTCACGCTTGGACGTGGCTCAGGTTCGGCTTTTCCCTAGCACGCTTCACTGAGGTGAGATTTACTTGTTTGTTTTTAGGCGGTTCTGGAGGTGCACACCATTCAGGCACCTTGTTAATTACGCTAAAACTTCTCCGGTGGTGATGGGCTGATCTCACCACGGCAAACAATCATCTGCTGATAGGTGACTGGAAGCGTCACCCCTGGCATTCATTCTTGGGGCGCCAATGGAGTGAGCTCCATCTCAAGCCCCTCCCCCTGGGACATTCGGCTGGAAGCATCACCCCAGCCCCTGGCCTGGGAGTTGCCTTGGTCCGGACTCCACCTCCGGAAAAGCCCACTAAGTGCTGACCCCTCCCTGGTCAGGACCACTCCCACAGGCTATTTAGGCTGCTGAGAAAAAGGATATGTGGTCTTTGGGTTTTGCATGTCCCCCCCTTTCCCCGCCATGTTCCCCCCCCCAATTGAAATAATTTGAGTCAGCGGAGAGGCTCGTCTTAAAATTATTCCTAACAATAACCACTACCCACCCCTCCCCCACGAGGAACTGCAACAGGGTTATCTTCTGATTCTGCAATTTCCTCCAAAATTTACCTCACTCGTAATGTTAATATAGAAGAACATGCTTTTCTATACCTGGTATTCGGTTATGAAACTATGGCAAATTCTGGGTATATATATATATATATATTAACATGGCTTGATATCACTGTTTAAGTTACATTTAGAATACATTTGAGGAAATAGATTTTTTGTTTTCATTTTTATTACACTTAATTAATTAGTTTATTGAAACAGGGTCTTTCTACAGCAACCTGACTATCTTGGAACTCACTTTGTAGACCAGGCTGGCCTCAAACTCACAGAGATCTGCCTGCCTCTGCCTCCTGAGTGCTGGGATTAAAGATGTGTGCCGCCACTCCAGGCTTAAAAACAAAAAATTAAACCAATTCCAAGGATGAGACTCAGGTTGCAATGGGTGCCAAGTCTTACCCACTGAGCCATCTTTGCAGCCTGGAAATCAATTTGTAAGGACATCTATAATGAATATTTGATAAATTATCAGAATGGCCCTTGGTATCCCCTTAATCTGAAATTACCATCTTTGAAGGCCTGAAGAGTCAGTGTTGAAGAGGAGAGGGGCAGAGAGGAGAGGGAGGGGGGGGAAGGGAGAGAAGAGAGGGGAGGGTGGAGGAAGGAAGGGAAAGGAGGGGCGAGCTCAGCCTTGGCTTGCAGAAGTGGTCCCCAAGAGGGAAAAGGCACCACCAGCTTGCAGTACTTTGCCCCTCCTGAGACCACCCAGGAGCGCACTCTGGGTCCCACAACGGCAGGCTTCTTCTGAACATTCGGCTGCACGCTGCCCCACCCTCCGAGTCAGAAACCAACACAGAATCTTAGCAACAAAGCTGATGGGTAGGCGGACCTTATTCCGATTCCGCGCTTTTACGACTTGTCAACCTGTCTTCCCCTACTTAGGAATTGTCACGGCTCCAGCTTTCCTTCGAGATAATCCGTAAACATCCACACATGACTCAAGCCAAATATTTGTTGCTGTTCAAAGTATACCATAGCGTACCCAGGTTCTCTTCCAGCTGGTGAGTCACCGCTCACACAAGCCGGACGCCAGCTCCACCTGCCCAGGCGCTCTCAGCACCGGGTTAATTATCACCCCACCCGCCTAGCCTCTGCTCTGCGCATGCTCAGGCAGGGCTGAGATTGAGAGTTCAAGATGGGGGGAGGGGGGAGGGGAGGGGGAGAGGGAGGGGCGACGGAAGGAAGGAAGGAAGGAAGGAAGGAAGGAAGGAAGGAAGGAAGGAAGGAAGGAAGGAAGGAAGGAAGGAAGGAAGAAGGAAGGAAGGAAAAAAGAGCAATGTAGCAATGTTTGGGAAACGCGTTAGGAAGACTACAGACGAGAAGTCCTCCATACCACATTATTCAGGGCAGTTTCTTATAAGAAGAGCAGTAAAGAAATCGCAATTTATGCCGTTTAGAGGCGAACCGCCCTTCCATCTGGAGTGGCTGTGGAATGAAAAGCACCCGCAGGAGGGAGGGGGAGCAGGCCGTGAAAAGGCTGCCTGGATTCGGCTAGTCACAAAAAAAAAAAAAAAAAAAAAAAAAAACACAGCCGGGGGCGGAGAGAGGGAGCAGAAAGCCACCCTGTGAATTCCAGATTGCGGTTTACGCTTTTGTGTCTTGTGAATGCTCTTTTCCAGGGGTCCAGCCCTGGGCTCAAAGGAGCGAGAACATCAGTTACTGCCTGCCAGGATGATGGATGATGAAAAGCTAGTCCATCCCGAGGATGAGAGAATCCTTCCATAGGGCAAGAGAAGTCACCAGGGGCAGGGGTGAACTTTATCAACTCAAATGCCACACCAGCCGTTTTCTCCGGTTCTGAACCAGGGAGGTGACTGTCACCCCAGTATGCTTCAGGGCCCTCTGAAGCATTAGAATTACCCAGACCTAGTAGGTTACAAGATATGGGATCCAGCTACTGAGTACCCGGACACATTCCAGCACTACCAACCCCTGAAGATTCTGTTGTGTTACTAAGTGGACTGAATGTCTCCAGGCTGACCTTCTAGGCGGTGAGAGGAGCTAGAGACGTGGGGCAGGAGGAGCCAGGGGCACTTTCTCCTAGGACCTTGGCCAGGCCGAACCTAGAAGCAGCCCTTCCTGCCTGCACTCCCCAGATCTCTTTTAAGTTTGCTGGGGTTCTCCTCCCACCAGCCAGGTGAACACCGGCACTGGAAGGCCACCGGCTTCTGTGCCCAGTTAGGGTTGCCTCTGCCTCTGGCAGTCTTGCCAGTCACACTGCCTCTGCCTGCTTTAGGAGAGAGTGATGCACCCGCTCAGCCCGCTCTGGAAGAGCTCTGGGGAATGAAGACCAACCACCATGCCCCACCTGGTGCCTCTCAGTGGTCTAGGACTAGCCTATAGGTCAGCTTTACCCACACAGACTGCTGTTAAACTTGCCTAGAAGGGTTCCTTTAAAGGGCTTCCCTCAACACCAGATGATAGGAACAAAGCAAGATTATGTTGCAAAATGTATTTGAAAGCAAAACCTTCCTAACATTTTTTTTTAACCTAGCAAATATCTCCAGAATGTCTGTGCTGACAGGACTGTGCGGGCTGCCTGCTCCATCCCGGAAAGGAAGGCAGGTGCTCAGAAGGCTTAGTGGAGTGAATTAAGGGGAAGGAGACTTATTTTCTCAACGTCCACTAGCCGGTGTTCTCACATTGCGCTGGAGCTGACTCTGGCACCAGTCACTGCTCCTGTCTGCCCTCTGTTTCCAGGACATCTTCAGGATGGGAGTCTTCATTTATATGAGACAAGATGTATCAAATTGGCGTCTGGGTGTAGGGGGGTGGGAATGGCTCAGGACTGGTGATACAGCTTGCTTGGCTTCAGCAAGATCCTGGATTTGAGTAACCCCCGCCCCCCTTCAAAAACAAACAAAACCTGCTACTGCTAATCAAGGAACATGAATATTTTCTTCCTTTCCTCCCCCATCTTTCTCCCCTCCTTCCCTCCTTCTCTCCCTCCTTTCCTCTCTTCTTTCCTGACAGGATCCTACTTTGTGGCCCTGGCTGCCCTGGAACTCACTCTATGGGTGGTTCTCGACCTTCCTAATGTCTCAGCCCTTTAAATACAGTTTCTCCTGCTGTGGTGACTGTCCCCCCCAGCCATAAAATTATTTTCGTTGCCTTCATTAGTTGGCCAATGACTATACTGGGTGTTCAGACCCAAGCACAGCACTGAACCTTTCTCAGGGTGAGCTTTTAAGCACAAAAACCCTGTTCTGGGTTGACATACTTCAGTTAACAAGAACAGTTAGCCGGAGGTGGAACTAGGTTAGGGCATTTCGAGATTTCCCAGAACTATATGGACTTTGATGGATTCGGGCTTTGTTTCAGTTTGGCAGGAGGTGCTGTGTATGTGCTGAGTGTTGCAGCCTGGATGGCCCTTCCACCATGGAGTCAGTTGTGCTGTCTGGGGCCCTGTTACAGAAGACACAGTGGAGCCTGAGCAGTTGAAGCTTGCTCAGGTAGAAGTGCGGGGTTTCTGGAGGGAGGCAGCAGACAGATTACAAGCTGACGGGAAAGAATGGTGAGTCTCCCGGGTGGTTATGATCCTCTCTGCCTGGGCCAAGGGTCAGATGCTCATTTCTTTCCTTCTTGTGGAAAAAGAAAAGATGCCCTAGATGAGTGGGGTCCTCAGACAGGAAATCGGGCCTGCACCCTGCAGTGTTTCTCAGTGTAGCTATGAGGGACTGCGGCTAATAGTCCTGACAGGGAGAGGGACCACAGCTGAATTATAAAGATGTCAAACTTCCGGCTGCTGCCTTGCCCTCCTCCCTCCTGAACTGATACAAAGGCCTGGCAACTTGAAACAAAGACCTTGCCTGCTTGTATTTTTCTCCTATCTGTGGCAAGGTCCCCCCACCAACCTGTCCAACAAGTTCAAGGCCAGTTCCAGACCAGCCTCCCGGTTTTTGTTCAAAATGATCAACCCTAAATTAGGGGACAAAGATCTTTAATCCTCTCCACCTTCCAGCCTGACTCGTAAGTACCCTTCACATAAGCTTTTCTGGGAGAAGACTCAGGACCCCAGGCCACCATGATCGAGCCCTGAAGTGGAAAGCATTAGGAGAAATTAGCAGCATAGTCACAGACACACATCGTGGGGTCTCGAAGGGAAAGAAAGTCTTTCCTTACAAACCCAGAATATCAAGAGAGTCAGGACACTGTGCTTCAGACAGCAACAATGGGCCCTGAGGGGAGAGACACACCTTCCTATTCCGGAGAACAAAGAGGCTCTCTGACTTTGATGGGGTCGCAGGGACGTGGGCAGGATTCATACCTATCTGCCTGGAATCACGGAGGCAGCAGTGGGTGGGACCGTGAACACATCCAGCAGCCGCCAGAAGGAGCAAGAATTGCAAGGCACGGCACAGCACAGCAACTCCGTCTGCAGAGGGATGTGGCCTGATTTCTGGGAGAGGAGAAACAGGCAGCGAGAGTGTCTGTCGCCTAACTGGGAGATGGCTCAGTGCAGCCAAGGCGTCCTCCATCTCCCAGAAGCTGTTTTCCTGAGGCAAGTGTTGCTTGGTCTCGTGAGGCAGTGGGATCTCTGCTAACAAGGTCCGGGCAGCTTTGAGCTCCACAGCAAGCATGTACGAATTTGTTTTTGTCTTACTATCTTTTAACAAGAATGATGCCCTTATCTGTCAGTGGGCACATTGCTGCAAGACAGCCTTGCCTGTGCTCACCTCCTCTGAATCTCAGTGAAATAAACGCAGGTTGGTACACAGTTACCTCACTGTCCCCAGCCAATACTTGGCTATGCCGCTATGGTACTCTCTGCTTTGGGAGCCTCAACAAGTGCTCACCTCATTCGACATGTCCTAGTCACAGTCGGTGGCCAATTCATATTACACAAAGCGAGCATCCATGGTGTGCTTTGGGCACAGAGACCAGGTTTCTATAGATGGAGATTATTCTCTGTCCTGCTGGTTCCACTGGACCGGTGTCTCTCCATCTACCGGCTCCCCACTTTTGACCACTCTGAGGCTTAGTATCAGTTACAGTTGTTTGGCCAATGGCTTAGGCTTCTTACTGTCTAGCGCTCTCTATAAAATTAACCCATTTCTATTCATCTGTGTAGTACCACGTGATTGTGGTTTCCTGGCAATGCCCTGGCATCTCACTTCCCAGGTGGCTACATGGCTTCTCTCCGATTCCGCCTTTTCTCTCTCCTTATCTTTGTTTTGATTTCCTGCCTAGGTATATTCTACCTGGCCATTAGCTGAAACCACTTTATTCATCAACCAGTAAGAGAAACACATAGAAACACAGAATACAGAAGGACGTCCTACATCAGGTTTCTTTATTATTCTCCTGAGTTCTGTTTACCTTTGAGGAGGCAGTTTCTCACACAGGGTGGCAGTTAGGTTTTGGAAACTTTAGTGTGGGAAATTCTCAGCCGTAATGAAAGAATGTATCTGTCTTAGTTAGGGTTTCTACTGCTGTGAAGAGACACCGTGACCACAGCAACTCTTACAAGGGAAACATTTAATTGGGTGGCAGCTTACAGTTTCAGGAGTTCCGTCCATTATCATCATGGTGGGATATGGTGGCATGCGGGCAGACATGATGCTGGAGAGGTAACTGAGAGTTCCACGTCTTGTAGGCAACAGGAAGTGGTCTCGTTGTCACACTGAGCCAAACTTGAGCAAAGAGACCTCAAGCCCGCCCCCACAGTGACACACTTACTCCAACAAGGCCACACCTCCTAATAGTGTCCTTATGAGATTACTGGGGCCAATTACACCCAAACTACCACAGTAGCCAACTGCTTCCCCCAAGCAGAATTCTCACATCCATGTTAATAGTGTCACTGTGGGGCTTTGGAGAGCCAGGGTCAGGAAAGAAGGTAAAATTACCCAAGACCAGACAAGGGTCAGAGCTGAAGCTGGGAACCCAGGACCGCTTTCAGGAGGCTTACTTAGCCTTAGAAGCTGGAGCCTGGAAGGCAGTGTGGGGCAGACACAGCGCGACCATTCGGGCCAGCTTGCCGGGTGTTGTGTCTTACACCATGATGCCAGCTTTCTTTCCCACGTGTGCTTCTAAAACATACTCTGTCCTTCGATCTCAGCAGATGTCAGCTTTTGATAATTTCTCTCTCTTTCCCTCTATCCCTCCCTCCCTCCCTTCCTTCTTCCTTCCTTCTCTCTCCTCTCCTCCCCTCCCCTCCCCTCCCTTCCCTTCCCCTCCCCTCCTCTCCTCAGTATGACCTCTCATGCCAGAGCCATGGGTGAAGTCAGTTTTTCAGAAAGAAGTTACTCAGACAGAGTTCATATGTGAAGGGTGTGCATCCGTCTGGTGGTAAGGACAGCTGAACATTTTATGATCTCAGTGACCAGTCACACTCAGCCTAGAGAGATACACACCTGGGAGAGGCTGGGAGGGACCAAGCCATTAACACCTCCCCACCCCGCAATCGTTGCCAGGGTCTCCCTTCTCTGTCAGAATAGACCACCACCCACATGGCTCCCACTCTTTTCCTCCTTCCTTGAGTCAGTCATTGGAGAAAATACTTAAATTTGCTTTGGACGTCAACTTGAGGGCCAGCAACTTGGCTCAGTGTGTAAACTTGTTTGCCACCAAACCAGACAATTTGACTTTAATCCCTGAGACCCACATAGTAAAAGTAGAGAATCAATCAACTCCCCAAAGTTGTTCCCTAACCCAAACACTGTACCATGGCACACACATACGTGCGCACACACATACACACACACACACACATCCTTATCACAAATAAAGAAATAAGATTAACTTCAACTCTGTCTTTTTATTCCTGGATGTGTCTAAGCTACAAGTCCGTAGCTCAGTGCAGCCCGCTGTATCCCTACCCCCATCTGCTCAGCACTATAATGCCCTATTCTGGAAACAATGCTGGGAGCAATACCCCCAAGCTTTGTCATTCTGTAATATCTAGCCAAGGACCCATGCCTTCCACCCACCCAAACGACAGACGCTTTTCTGACTCCCTCGTGAACACTGTGTTTTACCACCAATGCCGACACATTTTGGTTACAAGCTGGGTTGCCAGATTTATCAAATAAAAACACAGCCACCCAGCTGTGTTTCAACTTCAGATAAGCCACAGCAAAGCTTGCAGTACGTGTCCTCATGCAATGTCTGGAACATACTTAGAATTAAAAAAAAAAAAAGTTACTGTTTATTTGAGTTTCAAGTTTGACTGGATGTCCTGTGTTGTTTTCTGGCAACAATAGCAGCAAACCACAGTTCGCTGATGTAGGCAACCGAGAAGCACAGCGATTGTGTTGCTTTCAGCATGGCCTGACACAGGGCCACCAAGAGAATGATTTCCTCTTTTCCCACCAGTAGGTCATCCTCTAAAGAGCTAGCTGTACTCGAAGATAGGGGTCAGTCTTTCTGGGACCAAGACAGCTATCGTCTTCCTGCTTTACCTTATTTTTAGACAAAGTCCAAAAATTCAACTTATCCAGGCTGGCCTGGAACTCCTGACCATCCTCCTGCCTCAGCCTCCGCGTCCTGAGTGCTGTCATTACAGGTGTTGGCCTCACTCCTGGCAAGATAGATAAATGTTAAAAGAGTAATAGACTGATATATATATATATATATATATATATATATATATTTTTTAATAGTCAAAAATACCTGGAGGATAAAGGAAAATGGTAGAGAACTTTCTGGAAGTTTCTTCCATCTTCCCCCCGCCCCCAAGCTGAACAGATTGCATTTGTAAGCTTGACTTCAGCCGAAAAGAGATCATTGTAAGATTGGCCCAGAACAGAGCCACAATGGCGTGCTTCGAAGAGAGCCCGTTTCAACAAAAGACTTCAACCTTGCATAAAGCTTTCTTCGTTAGAAAACATTCTGTAGAGAGGCATCACCTACGACTCGTTCTTTCCCCTGGGCGGAGCCCCTGCCCTGCAATGGTCATTGAGGACATGATCTAGGTTGTTCCAGGGAGACCCAGATCACTAAGGCGACAATCCTCCCTCAAGGAGCTCATGTAGCACTGGGAGACGCAGACATACATAGATACTTATGAGATAGAGTGGCGGGGGCTGGAGAGAAGTCTCAGCAGTCAAGGCTGCTGTTCCAGGCCTGGGTTAGATTGCCATCACCCATGCAATGGCTCACAACTGTCTGTAACTCCAGTTCTGGGGATCTGACACTCTTTTCTGGCCTCCCTGGGCAGTGCATGTATCCGGTGCACAGACGTACACAGACGTTGCATGTGTACATAGACAATAAATAAATTAAATAAACAAATAAATACATAAATAAAATGTTTTAGAGATAATGCTAGTGTGCCCACAGAGCTCTGTATACCATGGCCATCCAAAGTGTACTCATGGAACAAGGCGAGCACAGAGCAAGAGTCTGCAGCAGAGGAAAGCTGTAAGAGCCTAGAGCACGGCTCTTTTCGAAAACGTTGCCTTTGTGAAGGGCAACGACATTAAGTGGCATTATACAGTGGATGCATCCCATTGTGACGCCACTAACATAAGCTGCAAAGCTGCTCAACATGAATGAAACATTCTACTGTCATGTTGATACATTCTACATTTTTAAATGATAATATGACCTGACCACAAATTCCTCTGTTGCAAGCATAAGAAATGTGATATTTAATAAGCCAGTAAAAGAGACGTTATTATGTAGCTCAATGCTCAAGTTAGTGAAAGTATATATATTTTTAAAAAGACTATGACTCATTAAGGCCTCATCTCAGTCATTTTGGACACAGCCTCTCAGTGCCTGGGTCAGAGCACTGAGAAAGAGTGTGTCTCTGAGAGTTAGTGGGAAGGCTTGCATTCTAGCCGTGGCTCTTTTACAAAGTAACCAAATGCCATAGGCAGTTGATTAACATCCTGGGGTGGGGTTAGTTCTTACCCGGTAAAATTAAAGGTGAGGTTTATTGGAGAGTTCTGATCCATCTGATTCCATCATTCACTGTTCCCGGAAAATGGACTTTTAGAGAAGCAGTACAGGCTGTGTGTGTGAGAGAGTGAGTGTGTGTGTGTGAGTACAAACTGTGTGTGTGAGAGAGTGAGTGTGTGTGTGAGACAGTGTGTGAGAGTGTGAGTACAAACTGTGTGTGTGTGAGTACAGACTGCATTGTGTGAGACTGTGTGTGTGAGTACAGACTGTGTGTGTGTGTACAGACTATGTATGTGTGAGACTGTATTGTGTGAGACTGTGTGTGTGAATACAGACTGTGTGTGAGAGACTTGTGTGTGAGTACAGACTATGTGTGTGAGTACAGACTGTGTGTGTGAGTACAGACTGTGTGTGTAAGTACAGACTATGTGTGTGAGTACAGACTGTGTGTGTGAGTACAGACTATGTATGTGTGAGACTGTATTGTGTGAGACTGTATTGTGTGAGACTGTGTGTGTGTGAGTATGAGTACAGATTGTGTGTGTGAGAGTGTGTGTGAGAGGAAGAGAAGGGGGAGAAAGGGAGGGGGAGGGGAAGAGTGTGTGTGTGTGTGTGTGCATGAGTGTGTGTGTGTGTGCGAAAGAGAGAGAAGGGGAGAGGGAGAGGAGAGGGAGTGAGAGTGTGTGTGAGTGTGTGTGTGAGTGTGAGAGGGAGAGAAGAGGGAGGGAGGGGGAGAGGTAGAGAGAGTGTGTATGTGTAAGTGTGTGCATGTGTGTGTGTGTGTAAGTATGTGAGTGCCGTGAGCTCCCCCCCAGTCATCTTACAGTCACATCTGTGAAACACAGAGATTATAAGGCCATTTCCATTTCTAGCGCTCACGCTGGGTGAGCCTAACCTTGCAAACCACTTGGCTATAAAATAATATTTAAATGGGGCAGGGGATGGGGAATCCAAGCAGGCAAGCACTCAACACGCCAACCTTATTTGTCTGTGGAAAAAGATGTGTAAAAAAAAAAAAAAAGTAGAACGTTTCAAACTGATGAATTTTGACAGTGAATCTGTAAAGTCAGAAATGAAAGGAAGAACATCTCTCTGATCTAAGTCCATTTCAGAGCGGTTTCCCAAATAGACAGAAGGTGAATGAACATGGACCCGGAGCCAGCCTTCTCAAAGAATTTAAGGGGCAACATCGCCAAGCACAAAGGAGCTGGCTTTTCTTCTTTGTTCAAGGCTCTCAGCCAAAACATCACAGGAGGAAATCCCCAGACGCAGGAAAGTCCAGTCTGTTCCTGCACAGCTGCCCCGCTGATAACACACGTGGTTCTGATGGGAACCGAGACACTGCTCCCCAGCTTGAAACCTCATCATCTGTAACCGGCAAGCGCTGGCTCTGGACGCCTGCTATTCCTGCTCATTCATGGCCAGTACTTCAAGCAGTCGCTGAGAAAGGAGAACCTGAGGTCTCTCTACACTTGCAAGAGTCGGAACTATGGCCTATGGACCTGCAACCTTTCCCTTCCTCAAAGGAATTGCTCGTAGGCTGGGGTTCCAGAAGCGTTCTGTTCATGTCTGCACTCCCTGAGATAATAGTACACAACTCTCAGAAGGGCCCCGGCAAGCTGAACACTGATGAACTCCATCTTAGCAGCATCATGCCTTAAGCCATGGCCAAAACCACCTTCAAAATGCTCAGTCAGGGACTTCGTCTGTGAAGATCTTGCATTAATGCAAAAAGCATAAACCATTGGGAAACGGATTCAAGAAACTCAGACAGTGAGAAACTGAGCCTCCCAACTTCACCACCCCAAAGCCAGGCTACCTTATCAGAGCTTACAGCTCTCCTGGGAAGGAGCCTGAGAAGCGAGTCTGTGAGAGCTGCAATGTCAGATAGCGTAGGAGGCCCCGCTGGCGCTTCTGGCTTCAAGCCTTGCACTTAGCAAGCAAAGCCGGCCACTGCTTTTCCAAGTTTATTTCTCCAGGTCATAAGAAAACCATGTCAACAGCGTGCACTTCATAGACAAGTCCCAAACCACAGAATATTTCCATTTTCTCCACCCAGCCCTCAGCGCTGAAAGATGAGATCTGTCTCTCAGAACGTTTGTGCTTTCATCTGAATAACGGCAGGATTATGCTTAATTATTTCAGAGATTTGTCCTGATCTAGTCCTTGAAGGTCCCTGTTCCTCTTGAGGCCAGTTCTTGTCCTTTCTGAGAGTGGCCTGAAATCACTGTTGAACTGGAGTTATATCGTAAACATGAAATCACCCGGGAAAATTCTTGTTTAGACAGGCGTGAAAACCTTGGCTAGAGTCATATGTTTTTCCGTTGTCATTGTTTAGACTCTTTGTTGAGTCTCTGTTGAGATTGCCCCCCAGGTACTCTGCTGCACATGGCTAGTGTGTGAGCTAGAGGTGGGTTTGCTCACTAGGGCTGTTTCCTTAAAATATTGTGGCAAGACATCGCAATGTCAGACATTGTGTTAGGATTATGTGTGCGAATCGAAAAGGAAAATTTCCAGTGGATGGTAAAAATATAGGTGTTTTTTTTCCTTCTGTATTTTCTAAAGCTTCTGAAACATGTAGATGTCACTCTTATAGCAGGATAGATGAAAAGAGGTGTATGTGTGTGTGTGTGTGTGTGTGTGTTTGTGTTGTATGACAGTGCTTAGCCAATACAGAAATTGTTCTCTGGAGAATGTAGGCCACCCAAATCTAGACTGTTCACTGAATTTTCTAGAAGAGGTTCTCAGCCTGTCTTCTTGTAATGGAAGAAACGATTAACTTTCTGCTTCCCTTCAGCCGTGGAGACCGCTTAGGAAACACAGGACTAGTCAGCTTCTTTCCCAGTTGGTTGAAGACCTTGAAGGGCTTCTCAGTGCATCTGTGCAGACAGGAAGAGACTGCATGATCTGATCTTCTGGCTTAGTTCTTACTAATACAAAGGACAAAGTTTGTTTATATAAGCTGACTAATTCTGATATTATTATTCTGGTTGTTCAAAGATAAGATGATTTTGAGACAAAATATCAACAAGTAAAAGCACAACATTTAGAATATTTTAGCAGATCTAAGTTGAGACTGCTGTCAAGGATATTGCAGAAAGGGAAAAGAAGAGAAGGAACCAGGGGAAATCTGACAGCTTGAACATGGAGTACCGAGTCCTGGAATCAGCTTCCCCGAGCCTGGACTCGGTTCTGCCGTTTACTTGGTAGAGACAGTAAACAGAAGCGGAAAGTTGTCCAGGACTTGAGTGAGCCAGCATGCTTCTCAGATGGAACTCGAGAAGATGGAGATGTCAGAAGCCTCAAGCGTGGTGGTGAATTCTCCTGAGGACCTGTGGTGTGACCCCTAGGATCCTCCTCCCACAATACAGTCCCTGTAGTGTCTTCCTGCTTCTCTCTGTGGTCTCCAGGGAGGGGAACTGGCAAGCCAAGAAGGAGGCGCTGGGAGCCCAGCATGGCTACCAAGCAGGTTGAAGGGACTCTAACACCCAAGCACCTCAGAACTCTCATCTGCGTTGAGCCTGACAGGGTGAGGCTGAGGCAGATGAGGGGAGGGTTTTAACAGTGACCAGTCTGCTGCAACTCAGAAACAGATGCTGTGTGACTCTTGAGTCTGCTATAAACGTGACAAGATCTGCAAAGTCCAGGATCCACCATGCTTCTTGCATTGATTGGTTTGTCAGTTGGTCTTTTTCCATCTACACTCCAGATATTCCCAAAGGATTTGCTCCAGGGGAAGTAGGGAAGAGGATCCACATTTACTATGCTTCCCTTGGGCAGTGTGTTAGGGACTCAGGCATGATGCTGTCCCCTGTCACCTGGCAGGATGCACTCAGTCCAGGGTCCCGAGGCTGCTATGTCACTATAGTGGGTATGTAGGTGCAAAAGGTCCCTTTAAGAGACAAGCTCCGCCCATTACTGCTCTCTTTCCACTCTTCTTCTGAAGAGGCAAGCAGGCTTCTGTCTCTCTCTCCCTTCATTTTCTCTTCCCTCCCCCATTCCCTTTATCTCAGTAAAACACCTCACTTAAACTCTGTCCGCATGGCATATTTGTCTCTTGCCTGCCATGAGGCCTCTGGCTCTTACCCACTAGGGTCCTTGTCCTGCAGAATCATATCACAGTGTCTCAAGGGATCCACACAGCCTCCTAGAATACCACCATACCATCCCAAAAGGACACCAAGGACGCCTGCTTGAGGAAACCTGCCCCAGGCCCCAGTAAGTCATAGCTGAAACCCACCATCTGCCTACCACCAGAGGCCACTTGCTCAGTAGTCTGCCCGAACCAGAGTAGTGCCAAGAACCAAAAGGTCCTCTAAAAGGCAGCCAAAGTACACTTCATAGATCTGATGCACTAAAGAGGGAATGTTTTATTCATGGGCCGACTCCCAGGGCCCTGCCTGGACCATTACTGTTTTCTCTCATGAAGCAGAGAAGAAGCAAGGGCTCTGAGGTCAAAGTACCTCATTGCCTCCCAGTGGGGCTTCCAACAGCAACCGTCTGGTTCCGACTGGTCTATACGACAACTCAGAACCTATCTGGTCTAGGTCCCTTCCTAGGTCTCCCTGACACCTCCTCCACCTACCTTGTCAGTAGGATTTAGGACCTGATACACAGAATTTTAGCTCCAGCGTTAAGAGTAAAAGAAAAACAAGTTTATCTTGAATCCCAACACTAGAAATGAAGAAAATGGATTGGGCCAGTTCAGTTTGCATTAGAGTGGAAAGTCTCTTTTTAAGTAAAGTCTGTTTGGTAATTTACTGGGAAGAAGTTCCTTTTAAAAGCCCACAAATACCATCCAAAGTAACATTCTGTTTTTACTTTTTATTTCTCGGGAAACTTGTGGCCATTTGTTTCTGATAAGATCCGTGTCACACAATAAATTTGACTGGAGGCCGGGTGAGCACTCTGTTTGCTGTTGACCTCATCTTACCGACCAGCAGATGACACAGCCTGGGGGGCTATTCGGGGAGAAGGTCAACATCTACCCTTCTGCTGGGTCCTTCACAGGCTTTTCAAAGGGCTGTAAAGAAGCAGATTCACTCCCAAGAATATCCATGAGGGCGTCAGCCAAGGTGGGTGTGGGCTCTTTATGGAATTATTATCCTCATGATGTGAAGAGCATGACAGTGAGAAAGGCGGGAGGAGGCGGCAGTCGCCGGGAGAGAGTATTGACAGGCCCAGCCCAGAACACTAAGGCTTTCCTCAGAGGGCAGGAGTTGAGAATTTCCATCTGGGAAATTTAAATTTTATTTTCGTAAGATAAAACTTTTTAGATGTTTTTATAATATCCTCATGTGATTGTCAATAGGGAACAACAAAAATTATTTTTGCAACATCCTCCAATGACTATACATAGGGTAATTTTAGTATTTGTTTGCTTATCTATTTATCTGTGTGTGTGTCTGGGTGTGGACATGTGGAGACCAGAAGAGGACACTGGGTGTCCTTTCTCTCTTGTTCTTGGCTTAGTCCTCTGAGGCAGGCTCCCTCCCTGAACCTGGAGCTCATGTTTGTTTGTTTGTCTGTCTGTTTTTCAGTTAAACTGGAAGTTTGCAAGCCCTGGAGACTCCTCTGTCCCAGCTTTCCTCGGAGCTGGGTTACAGGTGTGCCCTGGATGGTTTGTTACATGGATGCTAGGCTCAGAACTCCCGGCTTCGTGACTACAGAGCAAGGGCTCCTTTCCTTTTAGTTTTTATTTTATATGTATGTAAGTGTACCTGCCTGTCTTTATGTGCACTGGTGCCCAAGAATGCCAGAAAGCGGAGCTGGAGTTGCTGTAAGCAGTTGTGAACTCTTCAGTGTGGGTTCTGGGAATCGAACTTGGGTCTGCAAGAGCAGCCAGGTGTTAACCACTGAGCCATCTCTTCAGCCACCATAACCAGGCCTCTTAACCACTGAGCCATCTCTGCAATCCAGGTAAGAAAGATATCTTTTTCAAAGCTAAGTGTTCAAATAGAATGAAATTCAGTCTGGATAACTTAGCTGACAGAAAAACACCGTTTGACTTAAAACTGGCCTTAGACATTTCCCAGTGGAGTCATTAGCTTCTAAAGGCGCAACACTCAAAGTGCTTAGCCATCAACACGTTACAGATACTGTATGCTTGTTATTTTCTGCTATTAAATTCCAGATTGTGAGATTACTTTCACAGTAAAGTTTGAGGAGTTTATAGCTCAGGCTTGCCAGGCTCTGGTGTGCCTTACTCCCGTCCTGCCTCTGCCCCGGTAGATTTCCTTGTTATTAAGACAATTTGCTATTATGGCATTTAGGAAGAAGGAAATTCTCCGTAACATCTAATTTTAGGAACGGAGGTACAGACACCCCAAAGCATTGTCTTTGCAGTTCCCAAGCCGTTTCCTGTGGTGGCCCCTCCCGAGGTCTAATAGCCATTATGTAACCTCGGAATGAGCGCTGGGGTTTTCCTTAGCCGTTCACACGTTACAACACAAATGCTGGTTCTCCTAAACAACAATGACGGTAGAAGGGCAGACACGGCAGGCAGTGATGGTGGGGTGGGGGAGAGGCGGGGAGGGGGCACAGGACAAAACCAAACCAAACACACAGAGGGAAATCAGAAGACTAGGAGGTATTGCTTTGTTCTAAAACCTTTGCAAGCCGAAGGAGGGAGTCCTGTTTGCTAGTATAATTATGCGATTCTATCCACAAGGACCTAGCACAGTTGAATCCATCCCTCTGCTGATACAGCTTTTTTTTTTTTTTTTTTCTTTTTGGTTTTTCGAGACAGGGTCTCTCTGTAGCTTTGGTGCCTTCTTGTAGACCAGGCTGGCCTCGAACTCCCAGAGATCCGCCTGCCTCTGCCTCCCGAGTGCTGGGATTAAAGGCGTGCGCCACCACCGCCTGGCTGCTGATACAGCTTTTGCTTCTAAGGCGTGTGCCTGAGATAGGGAGGGAGGTAAAGAAAACAGAATCTCAGGCCCAACCAGGAGAACCAAAGGCCCATGACATCTTTACCTTGGCCATTTGTCCTATCCAGATACATAGGAAGCAAACCAATAGGCTTATCCCTCTGACTCAGCTGTTGCCCCAAACCTCTGTGACATGCCTGATTTACAGAATGCTATGGGAAAAGGCATGTTCTTCTGTTCTGCTGCTCTGGGACCATTGGTGAGGCAGGACATAGTGATGGCCATGGCATGGCTGGGGTCTCTTCAAAAGAGAGACAGAGGGACATGTTCCAAGTCTGCGTTGTCATTTAACTAAAAATATTTAAAAACCGCATGTGAATCTCATGGCTGGGCATGGCCTCAGGCTTGTTACAGAGGTGTGCAGAGAAATCATATTTGGGGGTGCTGGAGAGGTAGCTCGTCTGATAAACCTGAAGGAGATCCTGCCTTTGAGTACCACGTGGAAGAGAGGGGGAGAGGGGGAGAGGGGGAGAGGGAGAGAGGGAGAGAGGGAGAGAGAGAAAATGGGAATGGGACTTTGGCATTTTGAATGAGCTCACTTGGTCTCACACACACAGGAAGGGTCAGAGCTCAAGCTGTCCGCTGCCATGCCTGAGGTGGCACTGGGTCCCTGTTCCGCTCTGCTAATTGGAGGATGGAGGAGAGAGTTTACTCCGGCCACAAAGCACTGTCACATGCACTTCCGTCGAAACTTGGAAGCCAGCGATGCTCAAAGGCCTGGGACTTCCAGCGAGCCTGCAGAGCAAGTCACATGCCTTTGTACCTGCCCGGTAATAAACGTCTCTGTGTAGCAGAACGCCGTACGGACGTCACTTCACTGTGGTTATGGCTGACACCTATTTTAATGACCTAAGACCGATAGCTTCTTATGAGGCCCAGTCATGAAGGTCTGTTCAGCACATCTGACAACCCAGACAGAGCCAGGTTTCATTAAGAGTGTGATGCTTTGTCATGTGCAGGGCCGTCGCACCCTTGTCCAGGGGCTCTGCCAGCGCTGACAGTTGGAGTTTCTCGGCCACTACCCTGTTAGAAAGGAGCTGGCCTTTTTTTAAGCACACCTGGAATGTCAGAGCCACCCCTCACTGGAATCATGTGTCAATCACCCCAGCAAAGGAGATGAGAGTAAATCTTCTCGGCTTCAGTTGGCTCCCCTGGCTTTGCCTTAGGGTATCCACTTACACCCTCATTCCTACTCAGCAGAAACGCTTGGGAGTGTAAAGCACCTGCGGCGAGCCAGCCCTGTCAGTCTTGTAAGGATGCAGCTGTGAGTCCGTAGTAAATCCCGAAACTGCTGACTTTACAGTCTCGTGAGAGAGAAACGTGTGCAGACCGCAGCCTATAACACGGGAACACGACCATCTACAAACAGGGCAGATGTCATGCCGGCTGGGAGGGAAGAGCAGGCTTCAGAGAGGAGGTGGAGAGCCTGGAGAACCGCAGCAGTTTCTCGATGGACAGTGCGGAGGCTATTCCAGGAGTAGGGGGCGACCTGGAAGGCGAATGAAGCCAGCAGTCTGTTCCCAAGCCTCCGAAACGACGCCAGGTTCTGGATTTTATGCCAGTTCTGTGACGCTCAGGAGAGGAAATTCCAGTGAGTGTGGTAGAGAAACAGGCTAAGATGAGGGCCTGAAGCCCTGTTGCCGGGTTTCTCGCTCCAACACCCCGTCACCTGGGCCAGTGGGGAACAAACTGTCACCAGCCAGATGGACATTTCACAAGATACCCTGGGAGCCAGGAAAGCCTTGCTGTTGACAGTTTTGAATGGCATCCCAAGGAATCTGGACTTTGTTCTGTAGCCAGTGGGAAGCCATTGAGGATTTTTGAGGTTTGAAGAGGCA
Organism: Chionomys nivalis; assembly: GCF_950005125.1. NCBI lineage: Eukaryota > Metazoa > Chordata > Mammalia > Rodentia > Cricetidae > Chionomys > Chionomys nivalis. Next base: position 3,069,803 of record NC_080102.1, on the reverse strand, counting down.
GAACTCATGAATACGAGGGATAAGAACACAATGAATACTATGCATACTTTTCTTTCTTGCATTCTCTTGTCTAGGAATACTCTCAACCATTCACAGAATCATCTGGGAGGCAAATGATACTTTTTAAAATTTATTGTTACATTTATTTATTGTGTGTATGTGTGTACATGTGTGTATGTGTTTGTGTGTGTATGTGTGTATATGTGTATGTGTGTGTGTATATGTGTGTGCGTGTATGTGTGTGTGCCTGTGTGTGCTTGTGTGTGTGTATGTGTGTGCGTGTATGTATGTATGTATATGTGTGTGTGTGGGTGTGTATGACTTGCAGAGTTTGTTTTTTTCCTCCACCACGGGCCTCAGGAATCAAACCAATAGGCTATCAGACTTGGTAGCGAGCTTCTTAACTGGCTGGACCGCCTCGCCAGCCATGAGCAGATCAGTCTGCACGACTGATGGTCTCTCGTAAGAGCCCCACCAGGGCAGACCCACGGCCCAACTCCCTGAACACATCCTGGGACTCCCACTGTGCTGTGCTGTGACATGGTGCTCCTCTGTGGGGGTCACAGGACTCCCACTGTGCTGTGCTGTGACACAGTGCTCCGCTGTGGGGGTCATAGGACTCCCACTGTGCTGTGACACAGTGCTCCGCTGTGGGGGGTCACAGGACTCCCACTGTGCTGTGACACGGTGCTCCTCTGTGGGGGTCACAGTGCAGTGTTTGAGTGGACGAATTAGAGTGAGAAAAATGGAAACACATGCATGAGCACAACATCTAAAAGATGAAACCTTGAGTGCTTCAGACAGTCTTAATTTGCCCATTTATGACCAAACCACTTTGTTGTATTTTTTTCTAATAAGATTGAGCTGTAAGACAGAGGCAGCTCACCCCAGTCAGTGTGACTGTGAGCCCCTTGCAAGTTCTAATGCATTTCCCTTTGTCTCATTGTTAAGTAAGACCGCATTAATCTAAAAGCTGCTAGAAGTTGTAGGTTCCCAGTGATGAACAGTCTCTGGCTTTCCTGGGCACTGACCAAGTATCCATCCCTGTGAAAACGTTAGAGCAGCAACCCCAATGCAGGATACTTCCCTGGAGGATGCCTGCCCACCCCCACCCCTGGAGGATGCCTGCCCACCCCTGGCGCAATGCCTGCCCACCCTGGCACAATGCCTGCCCACCCTGGTACAAAGCCTGCCCACCCTGGTACAATGCTTGCCCACCCCTGGAGGATGCCTGCCCACCCCTGGAGGATGCCTGCCCACCCCTGGCACAATGCTTGCCCACCCCTGGTACAGTGCTTGCTGGTGTTGGGACAGAGGCAAGGCTCCCAGATCCAAGTCTGGCAAGCAAAGTGTGGGTGGTTGAAGAGGACAAGGGAGCATAAAAAGACACAAATGTTGTAGGGAAGGGTCTGCTTGTTTGTCGTGTCTGCCCAGCTAGTTTACACCCGAAATAACCACACAGAATGAGTCTTCAAATACAGAAGGCAGACAACAATTTAGGGTTTCTCTAATCTACACACTCTCTTTACAGACAAGGAGGTGAGGCCAGGAAAGATTGGCTGGCTTTCCAATCAGTTTCCTGACCTCCAGCCCTATGCTTTTTCTGCCGCTCTGTTCTGTGTCACCAAACCCGGGCTCTCCTAACTTCTGTGACTCTGTGGGTTTAATGCTTCAATAATCCTCCTCCCGTGTGCGGGCTCTGAAAAGCCTTTCCTGTAAGATGCACGTGACACAACTCCAGTAAGATGCACGTGACACAACTCCTGTAAGATGCACGTGACACAACTCACCTTTCTCAGTTGCCACGCACAGGCCCCTGGAGAGGCAGAGGCAGGCAGATCTCTGTGGGTTCAAGGTCAGCCTGGTCTTCAGAGTGAGTTCCAGATAGTGAGGCCCTGTCTCAAAAAACAAACAACAAAAAAAAAAACAAAACAAAAGGAAAAGGAAAAGAGGGAAGAAAGACTAAGACAGTGTGCTGCTGCTTGGTATGGTCACTGCTGTACAACTTTCCCATTCCAGAAAGTTCTCATCACCTAACAAGAGTCCATGTGGGCTTTGAGAGATGTCTCCGTGGTTAAGAGCACTGGCTGCTCTTCCAGAGGGTCTGGGGTTCAATTCTCAGCACCCACACAGCAGCTCACAACTGTTTGTAACTCTAGTTTCCAGAGATCTGATATCTTCACACTAATACATATAAAATAAAGTTAAATAAATTGAAAAAAAAGAGAGAGACCATATACTAAGTAAAAGAGATCAGCCACGAAAAGATAAGTAGTGTGACTCCAGTCACACAAGCTACTTATAGTCCTCAAGGCTGGTGGGAAAAAGGCAGCTGCTGGGGGTGGGGTGAGGATGGGCCGGGCGGGGTGGGGTGGGCAGGGCCAGAACTGGGAATTGGTTAAAAGGGATACAGCTGCAATTTCCTACAGTCACCAAGACTGTAACCAAGGTGGGTGGTGGTGACGGCAGCATAACACCATGAAGATAATTCTGCTGAAATGTATTCTTAGAAATGGTCACAGTAAGCTGGCCTTGGGGCCACGTGAGAAGGTGAGGCTGGAGAATTGCAAGGTCAAGACCAGCCAAGGCTATACAGCAACACTCTGTTTCAAACGCAGAACAACAAATAAATAGCTAAGACAGCAAATTTTATATTTTACCAGAATTTTAAAAATTGGGAAAGCTCTTGTATATTGTGAATAACAAAATATCACTGCGATGTTGGTGTAAATCATTTTCTTCTGTTCAATGTAAGCATTTGGAAAAGCAGGTTCTGAAGAAAGAAACCATCCCACTGTGAGTTACCCATACCCACTACCAGGTACCCACATCCACTACCAAGTTCCTTGAATGCTTCCCTTCTCCCAACCCCTGGGAACCACGAATCCCCTTTCAGTCTCTTTTGCTCTACCTTTACAGACATGTCGCGTGAATGAGATCGGATGATGTGTGGTCTTTGTATCTGTTTTCTTTTACTGAGTGTAATGTTCCCTAGGTTCATCTCCGGGGTAGCAGGCATCCGGACTCTGTTCTCTTCACCATTTGAAGTGGTTTCCAGTCTGGAAGACAAGAGTCTTCCCTTCAGATTTTTTTCTCGGGGGAAGAACATTTCATGGGAGTGTGAGATCTTTTTAGAAGGCTCCATTGTGTACAACAGGACACATGAGCTTGTTTCTGCCTCCCTACCCAGCTTGAGAGATGCCTACAACAGTGAGGCCTACGTCAAACCCAACCAGGTTGCCATAGCCCCTTGACAGGCTTTATGTTGACGTCATACAGAGATGTTCTGGAGCCAGGGGCTGCTCTGTCATCATTCCCTTGCCTAAATATCACACGATATCACAGGGCAGAAACTCTGCCTCTTGGACAGCCATTACAAACAGGCACACCCCAGCTCTCAGCATTCTTGGTGTCTGGGTGCCTGGGAAAGGAAGTGGGCCTGCTCCAGACAAGCTCCACTCCCTGTCATTTACTGCCCTGGGATAGTTGGGGATGGGTGCGCATGGCATGGGAGTGGGAGTGGCCATGACTGTGCTTCCTTTGGACTAAAATAAAATCCAAGCTAGGGCAACGGAGGAGGCTGGGTGTGTCAAGCACTTGATGAGCAAGCATGAAGATCTACATTCAGTTTCCCAAACCCCTGTAAGGCCAGATGTGGTGTGCATCTGTAATCCCAGTACTCTTAAGGCTCTTATGGGAGCTGAAACAGGGAAACCTCTGGAGGTACTAAGGCCAGATGTCCTAGCAATCACACCCATCTCAAAGTCTCAAACAAGGTGGAAGGTAATGGCTGACACTCAAAGTTGGCCTTTGACTTCAACACCTGGGGTGTGACATGCCTTGGACTATGGAGAACCAGCTCCCAGACCGACCAAGTCCAGGTTACTGACGATATCCATGGGGTTGGCGTACAACTAAAACTTTTCTATCTAAGGGGTTTAGGGAAAAGAAAAGCACACACACACTTTCCTCGTGGTTTCTCTCTTTATACTTTCATGTTGAATTCTCCTTGTTCTTCACAGCTTAAATACCCTCTAAATCCTTCAGGCATTACATTTGAAAGTCACATATCATTTTTAAGTAAATGATAAGAAACATAGTCATTCCAACAGCTTATAATGCAATAAATCCAGAAAAATCGTCACATAGCAAGGAAGGGGCACTTTCTCCCAGGCAACTCCCTAATTAGTGGGCCGTAACCCACAGCCGCAAAAAGAGAAGTCTTTTTGTTATCTTATCTACAGAGTAGCCTTATAAAATTAAACTATTAAGGAGTCTAAGAGAAATAAGGACATCGTGTGCTAGATCCAATACTACTAAGTGTGTAAACATTTTTAAAACATTTTGTGGTTAACTGTCATAAAAGCTGGACTTTTTTTGGACTGGATACTGTTTGTTTACAAAGAGCGATGTGTAGAGAGGATGCAGCATGGAGCCAGTGCCCCACTGAGAGGCCCCTTTCAGCAGGGAACTGCAGGGCAGGGAGCATGGGCAGGAGCTCAGATAAATCCCTAGGGCACTCTCCAAGGCACAGTGACAGTAAAAGTGTTTTAAATCCTAAAATATATTTTTCTGCCCTGTAGGTAACCCATGACCATAAAAAGGGAAAGGTTTAACTCTTTCTGAGGGCTTATATTTTGTAACCCTGGCCAGATAGAGAATCTATCCCTATGGTATCTGAACAAAGGTCATAAAACTGAGGTTAAGAATTTGCACAGAGACTTAATCACCATTCTCAGTCATCAGCCAGACCTGGTCCTCAGTCACCAGCCAGACCTGGTCCACAGTTATCAGTCAGACCTGGTCCTCAGTCATCAGCCAGACCTGGTCCTCAGTCGCTTCATACTTTTTACCTTACAGATCAGACAGTTTACTATATGTCCTTGTAAATAAGATTTTTTTTTCTTCTAGGAATAGTTTATCTTAAAACCCATGAGCAAGGCACTTAGTCTAATCTAAAGCTACTTTGAAGTTTTGCATCAGTTGATTGTATACAGCTATGTTAGAAACTGGAGAAATACAGTTGTTTTCTTTCTTTTTTAAAAGAAAATATTTATTTATTTATTATGTATACAATATTCTGTCTGTGTGTATGTCTTCAGCCCAGAAGAGGGCACCAGACCTCATTACAGATGGTTGTGAGCCACCATGTGGTTGCTGGGAATTGAACTCAGGACCTTTGGAAGAACAGGCAATGCTCTTAACCACTGAGCCATCTCTCCAGCTATGTTCCAAGGCAGCTCTTAAGAGGAACTTAGAACCCCTGGCTTAAGTAGCATCTCTTGCATTCATTTTATATATCAAAACTCTGTATAAACTAACATTATTAATATCAATTAGACAATACAACTAAGGAGGAGTCACCTTCTTGACAGTCTACAGATAGAAATGCCCAGTATATTGGGATGTAGTCACAAGATACACACATACTAGATAATGACAGTGGGGGATTCCCCAGCGCTGCTAGGGAAAGAATGCAATAGCACATGTGAAGTTACAGTCAGAAGCAAGAGTTATTCCCTAGTCTCTAGTCTTTGTAGCCTTGCTTAAGTGAGATTCCTCTATCAGAGAGTTTGTTTCTGGTGGGTTGACACCTTGAATATTAAATTGTACCTTCTGATTTTATGCCACAACCCCAGCAGTGACATGTTCATGCCTACACCAGACCTGCGCACACACCACATATACACATCATATACATACATAGATAGGTTACAAAATAATAACAAAGTGCAATCCAACCCCAAGGCTCTCCAGCTGGGGAAGCAGTGACTACTGCCTTCTTGGACCATTGTAAACCTACTTCTTATTGGAAACCTGCAGGATTCTCTTCATCCAAGTTCACAGATAATCCAGAGTGTTTTCCTGAGCCATTTAGGCAAGTCTTCCCTGTAGCCAGATTTTTATTTGTGTTGCCAGTTCTCTCTCTCTCTCTCTCTCTCTCTCTCTCTCTCTCTCTCTCTCACACACACACACACACACACACACGACATAAATACTTACTGTTAATTATGAAAGCATGGCCTTAGCTTAGGTTTGTTCCTAACTAGTTTTTATAGCTTCAATTAACCCATATTTTTAAATCTACATCCTTTTACATGGCTCAGTATTTTACTCTGTTCTGCCCATCCTGCCTCCTCAGGGTCTGCCTGGCCACTCCTCCTTTCCTCTTCCCAGAACTCTCTGTCCTCAGAAGTCCCACTCAAGAGTTGAAACTTGAGTTGAAACTCTTCCTGCCTAGCTATTGGTCATTCAACTCTTTATTAAACCAATCACAGGGACGGGACACATCTTCACACAGTGTAAAGCAACATTCTGTGAGTATTCAGTGGGACTGTTTGAAGGTTTGAGGAGGGAGGATAGAAAGCAGAGGGTTATTTTTCTGTAACACGTAAAGTTCTAGTCATGGCTCTTCGGTGAACACAAGCTTCTAAAAATCATGCTGGGTAGCATTATTTAGCTTCAAGAAACCCTTGTGATGAAAGGAACACCTGAGTACAGCTAGCCATCTTGGGTCATTCTCCTGGGTTGGCCACACCAGCCACGCCCTCTCTGATCTCACGTGGAGAGCGCCAGTCCTTCAGTGCGCTCTATTTTGGCTTCCCCGTGACCAGGAAAGACTGCGTGACAGAGCGACACACAGAAGGTTCTGCTTTATTGACAAAAGGGGGAAGGGTTGGCCCTGTGATCCCCTCCCTTCTTTCCCTAGAGAGGGTGCGATGCCCGGAGCGACAGTGGCTTTCTCATGACAGCCATCCTATTACTAGGAAAGCGGGGAAGATTGCAGTGATGTTAGCATTGGCTTTGTCCCATCCCCGAGCTGATAAATAGAATCACCATCGACAGCCTGCTTCTAGCTTCAGGTTGAGAAGTCACTTCCTGCCAGGACTGCTTCTCAGAAGCTTCCTGCTAACACAGCAGTATGGGGGGGGGGGATCACAGATCCGTGCTCTGACTTACTACACCGAATCTTCCCACCAATTCTCCTCTTTTCTCTCAAGTCCATTTTTATCATCCACATGTTCTTTTTGTGGAAACTTAACAGAGGTTAAAGTTTGACATTTGGGAGTAGGGGGGTGGATTAGATAAATTCATGCTGAAAGAAATACGTTCACCAATTTCATTTTCAAAATCTACTGTGTGTCACTTCATACAGATGAAAAGGCTTCCTGGGCAGCTGGGGCGCCCAGGAGGGAACCAGGTGCTGGAGGAGAGGAAATGGAACTGGTGATGGGGCCTCTAGCTTGTGCCTGAAGACAGTCCTAAAAACAAAGCAAAACAAAAAGGACCTGTAACCCTTAGCAACCTCAAATGCCAAGGCTGAGCAGGAAGGAAGCGCGGGAGAAACAAAAAACAAACTAGGGGCCTCATCACTGTCTTGAGTACACTAACCTGCCTCAAAAGTGTTAAGAATTTTATTCCTTTTAGAAGGAAAGCAAGACACTGATGTTTCCAAATGTTCCACTCGAACCCCTTGAACACATCTGCAGTCTCTCCAAGAGCACCTGGGTGGCTGACATTTGTTTGGTCCTTTATGAATATGGCCATTGTATCAGGCCATTTCCTGTTTGCTAGGACTGGGGGATTCTAGAGCCTTGGATATTTGTACCAATAAGTTTAATTTTTTTTCATGAATAGTGTAAGTGATTTAAGTACCAATGGACTACTGATTTTTTGCTTTATCGGGTGCTTAAAAAGTTGTCTAAAAAGATGTACATGACTCATGGCATTAGTTCACATTCGGAAAGAATTTACATTGGTCTGGTTTTCACGATGGCCAGGGTGACTGGCTGAACATAACATTCCTTTGATTGGTGGTTACCAGAATGGATGCAGAACACACAGTGTTAACTAACAGTATATGAATTTTCAGAATTGTTTTTACAGTTTTCAGTAGCTTGAAGAATTTCCATTAAAATTACAACATATAGACGTGAGTGGCAATTTAATTCAAACGATCTTTAATACATGAATAATTGCTTTGACAGTAGTTTGAAAACAAATCAAAATTTGTTTTCTCCTCATTGGCACACACACACACTGGCCTGAATTGAGTCACTCAGCTGGCCACAGTAATTGCAAAAGTTGGGAAACAAAGCTTGGCTCTGAGCTCTAGGGGAAAGTCTAGTTAACTTCCGCAACAATGAAAGAGAGAAGGTAAAAACAAATGAGATTTACAAACTAATAAGCAATGGAAAATTCAATTAACGAGAAGCTAGGCTATGCCCCAAGGGAGACAGCAGAGATCTGCCAACTCATGTGTTAAAAGTGAAAGAAGCCATGATAAAAATAGGGTAAGGGTGAAGTTTGGGAGACACAGCACACTCGTCCTCTCGTGACGCACTAGGTCCAGCCAGTCTGTTCAGTGTGTCCATCTGCTACTCAGATACCGCCATCCAGAAAAACTGCCTAGTGTCACATGGCTAACGGACAGTGTACTCTCTGTGTGCAGGGGCCCATGGAGGCCTGAAGAGACAGTCAGCTCACTGGTACTGGAGCGACAGGTGGTTGTGAGCTACCTAACGTGGGTGCTGGAAATGTAACCCAGCTCCTGGCAAAAGCAGTAAACATTCTTAGCCGCCAGAGCCCCTCTCCAGCCCCACAAAAAATAATCTTAAACAGCATTTGAGTATTCAAGAGGACCCAGTTTGTTACACATAAGAGCCAAGTTTATTATAGGAGTTACTTCAGCTATAGAAAGATTTTTCTTGCTAGATTTAAAACATTGTCCCATCAGACATTTCTAAAAATAAAAGATATTGAATTTGTAAAGATTGTTGAAGACGTTTTAGAAAATTAAGATCCAGGGTTTGAAGAAATTATATCTTTTTAAATTTGTGAACAAACCCTGGATCAAACAACAGAGAAAATAAATCATTCTTATTTTTATATAAGAATCACTGTATTTACAAATAAAATAACTACATTTGCAGATCGAGTTTGAAAGCTTAAAACTAAATTTTGAAATGTTCAACTAGGACAAATTGAATGTTAGATAGTCTACAAAGAGCAGAAGCAGCAACAAACTTTATTTAATTTTGTTTTATTTAATATTTAATGAATTTGTTTATTTTGTTAATCAAGCTTGAAAATGGCCCATGTAATCTGCAGAGGAAAAGAAAGAATCTTCAAGTAGCATGATGACTTTTAAAAATATGGAAAGGGATGGTTATATGATCCATATCCAACTCTCGAAACATCAACTTTCCAAGGTTGATTCCCACAAAAGAAATTAATTATGTGTTGGTCTCCTGAGGCCTCCTAAAGACTGTGTGTGTGTGCGCGCGCGCACACGCAGAGTCCAAAAGACAACCTCCATTGTCATTCATCAGGTGCCATCCATATTTTTTTTTCCTTGGGACATGGTCTTTTTCACTGACCAAGACAGCTAAGATGGCTGATTGCAAGTCACAGGGATGCACCTGTCTCTTTCCCCCAGCTATGGTTTCTGAGGATTAAAGTGAGGTTCTCATTTCTGTAAGGCATACTGGGGAACACTAAGGAGACTTGGGAAGGGGGTAAGAGAGAGGAAGAGGAAGGATGCTGAAGGGGCTGGGGATCTGCTTCCTCAGAATAAGGTGTTGAAGGATGTGGGAGAGGGACAGAGATGGCAGGCAGAATCAGGGTCCCCCCCATGAATTCTGCTCAGAGTAGGGCAAGAAAATCTAGGTAAGACCTGGTCACGAGAAACGGTCTAAGATTCCAAGTGGGCGCCGCTCCTGAAGTTCTGGGTACATACAGAGGACAAGGGAGTGGCCGCACCCTGATGGGCATGAGCGCCTGCTGGGCTCTAGGACAGAAAGGACACTAAATATAGCCAGCACCTTGACCAGCCAAGGGACAGCAGAAGGGACAGAGAGGCCTGCAGGCAAGAGGACGCTCTGCCGGACAGATGGAACCGACCCTCGGTGCCTGGTGCCTCGGCATCTGCCATAATGATTATCACCGTCTTAACTGTGAAGCGGGTGAGGAAGGGCAGGGGTAGCATATGGGGGGACCTGAGGTGTCCCGGTGACAGCCCAGGGCTGCAACCCCGCAGATGCTATGGTAGAAGCAAGGGTTGAAACTGTAACATCTTGTAGGTGATAGTCGTGCCGAACACCCCAGAGTGTCCCTAACATTGTCAATGCTCTTTAGAGAGCGGAATCAGCTAGGAATAAGGACCACTGCACCGGAACGGAAGCTCTGAGGAAACAGGAACTCTCTTCTGGAACAAATTCCGATTACAGTAGCTGTGGAAACGTAGCATGGCAACGAAACTCCGGAAACCTCCCTCTGTTAATAAAATAAAACCCGGGAGCTGAAGAGATGCATCTGTGGTTAAGAGCGTTTGCTGCTCTTGCAGAGGACCTGGGTTCAGCACCTAAGGTCCACTTGTTGGTTCACAACCACCTAATATAACTGTAGTCCCAGGGTTCAAACACCCTCTTTGTAGGTCTATGGCACCAGGCACTCCCGTGGTGCACAGGCATAAGTACAGGCAAAACACTCAGACAAACGAAATAAAATAAATCTAAAAAAAAAAAAAAATCTAGCCAGGCATGGGGTCACAAGTCTTTAATCCCAGTACCCAGGAGGCAGAGGCAGGCACATTCTCTATGAGTTCAAGGCCAGCCTATCTACACAATGAATTCCAGGATAGTCAGACCTCATCTCAAACAAACAAAGGTAAATAAATCAGTAAATAAATAAAGCCTAAAAAGCAGCTGAAGTAATCGAGACCAAGACACCCCAGTGCAGTGAAAGAGGAAACAGTGATTTGTTTGCACATCCAAGTCCTTACCTGATAAAATTTTACTGATAATAGTAAACATATACTCACTACTACCCCGTATATGTTTACTATTATCAGTAAAATTTTAATACCTGTAAACACAGCTGTGGTACTTCTCTGGAGTTCCTAACATTCTAGGTGAAAACCTGCCTCTATTCAAACACAAAGCTCCATTGTATTAAGCGAATGGACCAACCACCCAGAGACAGGAACAGAAGGCAGAGGACAGAAAGAGATGAAGGAGGACACAAAATACCTTCCTTATTTGCCCCCACGAGCCAGAAAGCCAGGTAGCCTCTTAGAGTTGGTAGGAGGGGATTTTGAGGGCCAGATGAAGGAGGTGTTTTAAGGTAGAACATTTTGCTGGAGAGACAGCTCAGTGGTAGAATCCTGCCTACCACAGAGCCCTGAGTTGTTCGCAGCACCCCAAACAAACACACAAGGCAGTCCACGCAGGACACATTAACCGCAGAGGGAGCACAGTCCCTGTTGTGAGCAGCGGCTTAAGAAGATGCTTCAGGCATTGGTGGGCAAGGTACCCAGGGAAGGGGAGACCACTGGATGTCTGTGATGTGGGGGATCTGGGGGCTATGGCTGTTTCACCAAAGAGCAAGAATAGCATGGTTGGAAATGGTTCACAGACTGTCGGGCTGTGGTTAACAACTGCATTTAAGAACACTATGACAATGGAATTTATTTTCCATTTAAGAGCAGCTCTGAGGCAGGGTTACTAACGGCAGCAGGGTCGTGAAGACCTGGGCACATCAACCCTCTCCGCGGCAGGGGTAGCCTTGGCCAGTTGCGGCAAAGCCAGCATTATCTGTAAGGCTGTTCAGTCTCCAGGGCAATCAGTGTAGAAACATGTTCGAGGATGGAAAACTTGATTTGAAAATTATTTTTCGTGAAGATCCAGAGGATAATTTTCTGCCCCTATAAATTACAGGCACTTGTCCTTCCTCTTTTGATTTGATGGCATGGTAACCGAGGAAGCTAGTGAATTCCTGGTACCCATTCTTTCTTTCCCAGTCCAAGACAGACTCCTTGGCTGGGAATATGGATTCCCAGCTGCGCTTGCTAGATGTGGCCATATTTTTAAGTTCTGAGATGAAGTCGTATCCAATGGAAGACCCCGGAGAGATGGCTCAGCAGTTAAGAGCACTGAGTGCTCTTCCAGAGGACCCGGGTTCAATTCTCAGCACCCGCATGGTGGCTCACAACTGTCTGTAGCTCCAGCTCTAGGGGAATCCAACACCCTTGCACAGACATACATGCAGGCAAACACCAATGTACATGAAATAAACATAAATGAATTTAAGCATGTTTGCTTGGGGTGCTGGGGACAACTCGGAGCTCTCTGTGTGGTAGGCAGGACTCTACCACCGACCTACACTCCAGCAAAATGCTCTACCTTAAAACAACCCCTTGCTCCCCCATCTTCCTTTCTGGTACAGACAAGGGCTGCCCCAGGCCTAGCAACAGCAGGTTGTACTTAGGAAAGGCAGGGCCAGGAGCCTAGGGTTTTTGAGCCTTGCAGACTTGGCAGAGCAAACACACCAGCCCAGACTGTTTGGCCTAACTCTGTTGTCTGTAGGGGTTTTCTCTTCCTTGAAGTAAAAACTAATTCATGGTATAAATAATAAATAAATAAACTTCTCTTCAATGTATTTTCATATCACAATGCTTTTGGATTTCTCTCTCACTCTTTCTTTTTTTCGAGACAGGGTTTCTCTGTAGCTTTTGGTTCCTCTTCTGGAACTAGCTCTTGTAGACCAGGCTGGCCTCGAACTCACAGAGATCCGCCTGCCTCTGCCTCCCGAGTGCTGGGATTAAAGGTGTGTGCCACCACCACCCGGCTCACTCTTTCTTTCTTCTCCACAGTTTGTCCCACAGAGATTTGACAAACCACTTCTGACAGTCCTAGCTGAGCCTCTCCACCTCCCCACTCTGCGACCTGCAGTGCCTAGCTTCTCATTTTCTACGAGTCCAAGCAAGCCTCTGTCCCCGGGTGCTGTTTTAGCCTGTCCTGGAAGAGCTCATGTGTGGAGAGAAGTCACATTATAAGGTCTGAAAAGGGTACAGATAGGAACCAGAGATGGCTTAGCAGGTGAGGGCACTTGACACTAAGTCTGACAATTGGTGTTGGAGTTCCAGGACCACAGGTGGAAAGAAAAAACTGATGCCCTTTGACCTCCATGCTTGTGCCATGTCATACTCTCCACCTGTGAAATAAAGAAATGAAAAAAAAAATAAGTGAAAACCAAGATCAGCTGGCAAAGTGGAGCCTCCATGATGGAATATTGGCTGCTTTTAAGAAGGAGACAAAAAAGAGACACACACATAGGCTCCCTCTCTCTTGTTACGTCATGTTTTGTGCCATCTCAGGACTATGCCAACAGAAGGCTAAAATCAAAGCTAGGTGTGGCGCGCCCCTCTAATACCAGCATTCAGGAGGCTGCAGCAAGAGAACTGTGCTATTCTAAACTATAGTGAGAGAGAGAGAGGGAGAGAGAGAGAGAGAGAGAGAGAGAGAGAGAGAGAGAGAGAGAGAGAAAGAGAGAGAGAGAAACACACACACAGAGAAACAGAGACAGACACACAGACACACACAGACACACACACACACAGAGAGAGAGAGAGAGAGAGAGAGAGAGAGAGAGAGAGAGAGAGAGAGAGAGAGAGAACACCAGACGACGCAGGCTTTCACCTGCCAAAGCAAACCTATTTTCTTCATGAAGCACCTAGTCCCAGACATGCCATTACAGTAATTGAAAACAAATTCTAGTGTGGACGTCTCTCTGATCTTCAGCCACCCTTTCTCAGCTCTCCCTCTTTGCTTGTCTTGGATGGACTCCCCGCTTGAAACGCTAATCCCTAGCTGTCTGTCAGAGTTCTCCGTGTCTTCCCAGATCCATATCAAATGTCCCCTTTCTAGTGACAATGGGCTGTAAGCCACCTCCAGCCACATCTGTAAACGGCAGTCTCTCAGCTGAGAGGTCAGTCTGTTGGTGCTGCTAACGTACTCTGCCTTCTTTCGACTCTTGTCGCCCAGCTTCCGTTTGTGAAGAACAGAAACCATGGCTATTGATCAGCATGATAGCTGCTGCCCTTATGTAATTCTTATTGATGAGAAACGGTAGTGATTCGTGGGCTTGAACACCTAACCCAGTTATACTCATAGCTCACTGTTGAAGTTTGTTTGAGATTTTACTGCTTGTTGTTGTCTGTTTTTGCTGTTTTTTTTTAGACAAGGTCTCACCCTGCAGCTGCCCTGACTGGCCTGGAGCTCTCTGTGAAGACCAGGCTGGCAAACTCAGAGACCGCCCTGCTGCCCTCTGCAATCAGCGGTGATGATAAGAGCTGTTACTTTGCCCTGTGGTGTCCTCTTGACACCAGGGACTATGTCATTTAGAGGACTTGTTTCCCTCTTCCCCACCCACACCTGACCTCAGCCTCCTCCACTCCGTGTTGCACCCACAGAATCGTGCCCAGCACTTCCTGAGCCACGCATGAGCGCAGACTGGGCACTCTTCTTGACACTGTTAACATACATGAGCACAATTTGGACACTCTTCCTGACACTGTTAACATACATGAACGCAGATTGGGCACCTCTTCCTGACACTGTTGACACGTATGAGCACAGTCTGGGCACCTCTTCCTTGTGTAAGCCACACTAACCAGATTTCTGGTATTGTAACAAATACCTGTGACCGATAGGCTTATAAAGCAGAGACAGTTATTTGGGTCTACAGTTTGGAAGGTGCTACCTGCTGACCTTGTTTGGTTGGGGGTCTATGATGATAGGCAGTGCATCATCATAGGGTGTGTGGTAGAACAAGATGCTCACCTATGGTATGGCCAGAGCCTCACAGTCCCTTAAGACATGGCTTAACCTCCGGTAGAGCCCCATCTCTTAAAGGTACCACTACCTTCTCATAGCACCATGGAAGGAAAACAAGATGAACACATGGGAGAAACACTTTGGATCTAAATGATATCATGGTCCTTGAGCAGCTTCCTAATCTGTTCTTCCTCCTCTGTTTCCCAGGGACCCGTGGAATCATGCACGGAATCACAGTGCTGTCTGTTGGCTCTCCACAGGGCAAGGCTCTGTTCTGCTCATGGGACTTTTCTCAACAGAACACCCTCACACTGCGCTGTAGGGTTAACAAGAATAGGGCCGCCTCTTCTCTCAAGAGAAGGGTCTTGCAGATAACCCTTTTCTATTTATAGGCTGACACTCTCTTGTATTCTGGGAATTGCCTGGTTTTCAGGGACAGGGGTATATCCTGTGGCCCTACTATGCAGCACGCGAAAGATGTTCAGACAAATGGCTCAGGAGGAAGAATATGTCTCTTCCATCCCCCCTGCTTTAGCCTAACAATCTTGTGATGTGAGATTCCTTTCTATATGCTGTGAATATGTTTTATTGCCATTGGTTAACAAAGAAGTTGTTTTGGCCTATAGTAGAGCAGAATATAGCAAGGGAGGAAATCCAAGCAGAGACAGAGGAGGAATGAAGGCAGAGTCAGGAAGATGCCATGTAGCCGCCCAAGAAGTAAGAGTTAACAAACCACAAGCCTCATGGCAAAATATAAAATAATAGAAATGGGCTAACTTAGGATGTAAGAGTTAGTTAATAAAAGGCCTCAGCTAATAAACTAAACAGTGTTGTAATTAATATAGTTTCTGTGTGATGATTTGTGTCTAGGAGGCTGGGAACAAAAGTCTTCATTTATAATCTTTTATCCAAGACGGCCTAATTAGTGGTCTGCAGATGACAAGAGAGTCTTGGAGAGAGAAGACATTTTAGAAAAAAAGTAACACTAGAATCTGGGGTACGTGAACCCTGAAGCAGTAAGTAGGCACCCATTGCTTCACCGCAGTAAGACTATCCAGCTAGTTTGCGTTTTTCGATGGTAAAGGTCACCATCAAGAATGAAAACATATTAGAACGGGTATACCAGATGACCCAAAAACTCTAGGCAGAGGATGGGAAGAAAGCTATAAAACACAAGTCTATAAAGACTATATTTGTTTTGCTTTGCTCTAGCCTTACTACCAATGCTGCCCCAAGTTTTACTGCATAGCCTTGACCTAGAAGGAATGTGGGTAGTTCTTAATTTACTGTTTCTCTTGTTAACTCCCACACAGTGTCATCATTAGGATCTGTCTTCCTCCATGATTATACAGTGGAAGATACATAATATAACACCTATATATACACCTAACATAAGCCCCACTAGGATGTAGAAGTGTGAAACCTAACTTCAAGGCACTGTTAGACTTTAAAGCATCCTCTCTGACTTGGGGCTATATTGCAGAGATGTCTATGAACTCAGTCTAGGTGGCACCACACCAGGCAGTGGCTAGAGAACCAGGTAGTAGCACCAGGAACGACCTCCAAGTAAGAACTAGCAGGAATCTGTTTCCATCTCCTGGACCAAATGCTGTGATTCTTTCTCTGCACGCATCACGTCATTCATCTTCCCCAGGAACAAGGTCACGCAGCTAGTAAATGCTGGAGCTGAATCTCACCCCCAGGCAGCCTGGTGGGACACATTTGCCACCCGTGATGCACAGCAAGCCTGTGCAATCTGGAGGGCAGTTCCCCAATGTCGCGTGCAGCCCGTGTAGACTCATTTCCTTCTCAATTCCTTTTGAATATTGCTGTGATGGGGGGAGGTGTCCTCCAAGACCATAGAGAACACTCGAAACCAGCTTCTTCCAAAGGGAAGTCCTGAGGGGCAAACGACTCTGGGTCAGGCTGCTCCACTTTCTGGTGGACATCCTGGCAGGAAACTTCCAAGACTGCCTGCAGTAAACACGGAAGACTTGGGAAGGAAGCATTGCCCTTGACCCTCGTTGGGTTTCCTGTTTTGCCCTCAGACATTTGCATATATTAAAAAATTCTTTGTTGTTGATGTTGCTTTTTCTCTTGTGTGCGGTAAGGTTTATGTTGGTCAGTGATCAGTTGCGGGAATGGCTGAGGAGCCAGCTGCCTCCAAACTCTGCCCATCTCCTTGGAAGCCCGAGCTTTGCCTACTCTCCATACACTTCCAAATGCCACGCCCTCCCTTGTGCGCCCACTCTGCCGGTTCCTGTGGTGCTTTTCAAATCTTATTTGCATATATACCTGAATCCTAACCAAACTGTCGGCTTCCTGCTTATCCCATGTTACAGTTATCAGCACAGAGCAACCACTCCCAGGAGCTAATGGAACGGATGAAGAAACAGATCAGTGGCTAACTGCACGCAGGCTGCCAGCAGTGAGACCCACATGAAGAGCAGGGCTCATCCGATCTCTCTTAAAGCTGGTGACACCACTGCGCAGGTCTGCGAGTCGTTACTCTTAGGCGAGAGCTGGGGCCACAAACACTTGAGCCATGAGTCAAGCTCAAAAAACCCTCTCCTTAAAAAAAGGCAGGTGAAGAAAATCAGCCGTTCAGAGGGTTTGCTGACCCTCACGGGTTCTGTTGAATTTTAAAAGCTTTCACTGGTATGGCTTTTGGTTCTGGCAGAAGGAAGTTATAGGGACAGTGGTCACCTTGTTTTCCTGGGGTCTTTCCTAGAAAAGGCAGCATGGTGTAGAAGGGAGGTGATTGAACACCACCCGGGTCAGAGTTCAAATCCTGTTTCTGACACTGTCTCCAGTATCCCTGTATCTCTCCCAGAGGAGCAATCGCTCTCACAGCCGTGGAGGGAGAAGAGTAAATCAGACATTTCCAGTGGAGTGACTGGCATCCTCTGGGATGCTGTGGTCCAGGCCAGGTATTTCAACAGGAGGATGCCTATGAGGTCTGCTGTGGTGCGTCCACAGCCCCAGCATCCCTTCTTTTCCAGCTTTAACCAGGCACCAAACATCAGACAGTTCTGACTCTCGAAGGTACTGTTCCCTCTCAGGCTGGGTGGAGAGGGACCCTCCACCTGCCTGAATGAGGAGTCTCCCGTAAGCCTTCCAGCCCTACTGCATGGTGTGCTTGATGTTTGTTTACTGGGTGGTTCATCTGTTGGATGGTGTAAGGGAGAATCTTGAGATTTTGGCCCAAGATAGAGGTGCATGAACTAAAACCTCCTCTCTGGTTTTGTGTGGCCTACAAAATAAGATTTACTATGATTATTTTTTTTTCAACATCTTAAAATGCTTGAAACAAGAATAAAAAGAGTGCTATTTCATGATAACCATAGGGAAGTTAAACAGCAAAGTTTGTAAATACATTTTTTGGGGGTGCTGTTTTTGTGTTTGCTTTCTGAGACAGGGTATACTACTCTGTGGTTGTCCTAGAACTCGCTCTGCCTCCCGAGCGCTGGGATCACAAACACGCTCTACTGCACCCGGCTTGTAAATGAAACTGAACTGTGGATCATTCATTTACACGTCACTGACACCCATGACAATGACAACGAAGATAGCGTGAACTGGGGCTGGAGAGATGACTCAGCAGTTAAGAGCACTTGCTGCTTTTCCAGAGGCCTGAACTCTGTTCCTAGAGCCCCCGTCACGCAGCTCACTGCCATTGTAACACCAGATCCAAGAGACTGGACATCTTCTTTTCACCTCTTTGGGCACATGGAAATGCATGCCAGACACATACATGTGTACACACACACCCATAAGAATAAATAGAAACAAAAAATAAAATCTTTAAAAAAATAATAAAAGATCCCCATGAACTGCAAAGTCTAAGACAGTTTCTGTCTGTGCCAATCCCAGCAGTTGATAATGGGACCACGACCATAATTTTTGAGCCAAGTTTGAAGCAAGCGCTAATTAAATACTGGCCAAGGTGATGGACTCTGGCCAGGACCATTCCAGAGTTCCCAGAAAACGGCCACATGAGTCACGTTTGCGGAGGTTTATAAAGGTAAACCCATAAGGCTCTGTGTTTCCCACTAGGTCCAATCAGGGACAAGCCTACATCCTGACATACTTCCTGCCCGTGGACTCCAGCCCACAGGTGATCAGGCACATTGGGTGCAGATGGCAGATGAGTCAAACAACATTGTTTGGAGGAGTGAAGACACGAGGCTTGGCATCTCCCGTAAACCACAGCCTCCAGCATTTCAGGGTCTGTCCTGGTGCAAGGGACTTACACATTAGAGACATTTTTTTCATGACTCTCTTAGGCATAGCAATTAAAACTTAGAACATAACTTAGACTCTCAGATAAAAAAAAAAAAAAAAGCAAAAATAAGACCCCAAATCCTGAGTCCTACTGTGAGGAAATAAGATTCTTCTTCGCACACCTGACCAAGCCCCCCCCCCCCCCCCCCGCCCCACTTCCTGTCATGGCCCAATCCTCGGCATAGAGTCAGCTCCTGGATCAGCCAAGCATGGACTTCTGGGGAGTGTGGATTGCACCCACTCTCGTGTTTCCATTCTAGTAGGTGTGGTCACACCTGGGTTCGGCAGACGAGGAAGAAGACAGAATGAGACAAAGACAGAAGGAAGGGCTGAAAGGACAAGGATAGACAGTAACGCACATCTGCTTCAAATAAGTAAGTCTGTGAACACAGAGAGGGAAAGCGTTTCACAGACACTCGTGTGCACCCGTTTTCTCTGCAGCTGGCAGTCTCAGCATCTCTTCCTCAAGAGAGCAGGACGGCTTCTGACGAGAAGGCAATGGCATTGCTAACTGCTGGAGAGCATGGCTCGTGAAGAAAACGGTGAGTAACACAGCGCAGGGCTGCAGGGAGTGGGGAGTGCCCGGGTAGTAGGCTTTCTCCTGGGTCACAAACGGGATCCCAGCTCAGGACAAGGAGACTTCTTATTAGTTATGAATGCTCCTTATTAGTTATGAACACTCGGCCTTAGCTTAGCTTGTCCCACTAGTTCTTATAACTTAATTTAACCCGTTTCTCTCCATTTATGTTTTGCCTCGGGGCTTTTTACCTTTTATTCTATATGTCCTACTCTGTGTCGCCTGGCCGGCTGGCTGGCCCTGAATATCTCACTCCCTTTCTCCTTCATTTTCTTTTCCTCCTCCTGAGCCTAGATTTCTCCTCCTACTTAGTCTCTCTGCCCGCCAGCCCTGCCTATGCCTCTAGTGCCCAGCTATTGGCTGTTCAGCTCTTTATTAGACCAATCAGGAGCCTTAGGCAGGCAAAGCAATACATCTGTACGTCGTTAAATAAACGCAGCATAAACAAATGTAACACATTTTTGCCTAGTTAAAATAATATTCCATAATGAGCCTGTAATCCCAGCACCCCAGAGGCAAAGACAGGAGATTCTCAAATTCAAAGTCAGCCCAGGCAACACAGCAGGACACTATCTTAAAGAAAGTAAAAGCCTTGATACTGCTCTCCTTAGGAGATGACCAGTTGCAGAGGGCAATTCAAAACTCCTGTTAAGGGCTGGGGAAATGGCCCAGGAGAGTTCCATTCCCAGAAAGTACATTTAGAAAAAAAAAAGTTGTCTGTACTCTCCCAGTTCTGGGAAGGAACAGGAACAGATCAACAATTCCCTGGGATTTGCTGGGTAGCTGGTGTAGCCTAAGGCAAGGTCCAGGCCAGTGAGAGAGGCCGCCTCAAAACAAACAAAGGAATTGTACTTGAGGCTGTCCTCTGGTCTCCCCTCCACATGGTCATGCACAGACATATGCACTGGCATGTACGCACGCGCGCGCACAAATGAACTTCTTGTAAAAATTAGCAAAGTAAGCCGAAGAAGTAGAACGACCAAAAGAAGTTCTGGGAGCCTAAAAGAAAGGAATTGAAATAGTTCATCTGTCTATGGAGAAACTACAAAGAGTGCCCCAGGAGCTCACTGGAGTGAATGAGAAAGGCAAAGGACTGGGATTCCAAACAACACTTCTTACAACTACTGAGGGCATCAAAAACAGTAAGTCAGAGAAGTGGACCTGAGTCCCCGTGCAGATCCTCAGGAAGCATGATGGGAAGTGTAGCCCCGTCTGGCTACACTTGAGGAAGAGATGGTTTATTTCACAGGACACTTTCAGGCCACAGTCCCTCACTGAGGGAAGTCGGGTAGGAAGCTGGAGGAGGGATCTGAAGCAAGGGCCGTGGAGGGAGGCTGCTTACTGACTTGTGTAGCCCGCTTTCTCATATCATCAGGACCATTTCTCCAGGGACCGCACCACTCACGGTGGACCGGGTCCTCCCACGTCACCTTCAGTTGAGAAAATGCCCCATGACATAGCCAGAGGCCAGTCTGGACTCAAAGCCTCAGCTGCCGACCCCTCCTTCCAGGTGATCCAGTTTGTGTCACAAGCTAACAAAACAAAGAACCCTTTAACACATCAAATGACTTCTCTACCGCTGACTCCCAGAAGCCTTTGCTGTTCCAGGCTAATGCTGACCACCCCAGAGTTGCTGCAGGACTCACTTCCAAATGTCCATGATTAGAGTGTTCCTTCATTGCAAGACACTGGTTGGTGCTAACGTCCCAAGTTACTTAAAGCAAGGATAAAAACAAAGGGACGCATTTGTTTAGGAGCAACACTGGATGCATGTTGACATCCAAGAACACCCTTCACCCTTTCATCTCAAGGGTTCAAGGACTGAGCTCAGGTTGGTGACGAGCGTCTTTCCTGACTGAGCCATCTTGCGGATCTTCGCCCCTCCACTTGGAATCTTAGGAAATCAGTGGTTTATGCCATCTTGAAGGCATGGGGGACGGGGAATGGGACACAGAACAGCTGAAAACTGCTGACGGAATGACCTCATACAACAAAGTTAAAATAGGCACACTAAAAAACAATTGAATTAGCCATTACTGGTTCCTAACTGGCTGCTTCAACCATCTTAAAAGCAAGAAATGCTGCCAGACTAATAGCTGGGAAGTCTCATTTGCTGCCCGAGGCTTTAAAGAAAGGCCCAGTGGCGGCTGTGGCTCTTGTTAGTGACTGGATGAGGAAACTATTAGCGCGAGGCTCACTTGGCGTCTTCCGTTCCCTAACAAAAGGCGTTTGTATCTCAGGCTTTTGAAAACTTACACAAATTTGGGGATGGGCAGTGAATATGCAGTTGAGATGAGTTAATGCGGAGATGAATAAGTCCTCCTTATTCTGAGGAACAAAGGCACGCTATTGGCTCTCAAACAGCTACATATGAGAAACTGTGCATTTTATTCCTTTAGACATGCAACATTCTCAAGGCTGAATTGCATTTTAATTTAATCATTTCAGGCAGTTATATCTCTTCGGCTAAGATGATAATAACAGGCTGCAGCCAGGCAGAGTTCCCTAGCAAATCTGTTCTAGAACGCAGCAGAAGAGGAGGGCTGAGACTTTCCACAACAAAGCTTCGTTAAGAGGCACTCCCACTGCACTTTTTAGCAATCACTGACGGCGTCTAGCACAGGAAGATTTCATTCAGGATGTTTAAAGTAGCAGAAAAAAAAAATGCTACTGAAGAAACAGAAGACCTGAGACAATAGAATAGAGCAAGAAATCAGTTAGCAGAAAAGAAAAACAAAACAACAAAATCCAAGCTAGAATTACAGACCCAAGCCTCGGGAACTCAGCCGTCTAGGGATCCGTTTCCTCATCTACAAAGGGAGATGTTCTCATCATCTTGTCGTTTTGTTTTTGTGAGACAGGGTCTCACTCTGTAGTTCTGGCTGACCTGGAATTCACTATGTAGACCAGGCTGGGCTTGAACTCACAGAGATCCACTCACCTGCCTCAGCCTCCCAAGACTCAAGGCGTGTACCTCATCAGGCTGATGATCATCTTCTTCACAAGCAGGCAAATGGTGCCTTTAACAATTCTGGGCAGAGCAGCAAATGGTCCTTATAGTAAGCAAGCCAACCTCTGTCTTAACGTTGAAAAGAGTAGAGAAAGATGCCAGCAAGTACGGGGGATATCAACACAAAAATAACTGGAATCCAGTTTTATAGGAAACAGGAAGGGAAAAGATTAAGTCAGCTAAAAGGTTTTGGAAAGAGTAACTTTATTCTCCGCAGAATTTTGGGGGAGAAGAGGCTAGACGAACAAAGTTTTAGACTTTCAGTCTGTGTGAGCTCTCTGACAGTGGTCTGTGGAAGGTGGTGAGGTGGGCTAGCCTGAAACCCTCTAGGACTTTCCTCGACTCCACCAGAAAAGACCCAGAGTCTTCCAAAATGACTCTGGGAGAGTGAGCAGAGAGAACGTTCCCGTAGTTTCTGGATGTGTATCTGAAGGTGACCATGGGACCGTGTAGGTTCAGAGCCATCGGGTTCAACAGAGCCCAACTGCCTTTCAGGCTTTGCAGAAGTAGCACACGTGCACAACGAATGCGTGCAAATAATAAAAGTTCAAATAGGAAAGAAAAGCACGAGAGGAAAAGTTTTTTTTGTCTTCACTTCTATACCCCTCCCCCACTCTTCCCAGGCTCCAGAATTGGTGCTCGTATCCCTAGCTTTGCACGCATGTGTTTTAGCTCATGAAGACAGAGGCAGATAGGTAAGTGACTGATGCAAGTGGCAGCATGTGTCACACATGCCTGCACCTCATTCCACAGATCGATCTTGGGAAATGCCAGTATGTGTTAATGGTTCTTAATTGGGGGTGACTAGTCTAGAGACATTTTTGGTTGTTACAATGCAGTGTGGTAGTGAGGGTGTTACTGGCAGGTGGTGGCTAGGGTAGACCTCTGTGAGTTCAAGGCCAGCCTAAAAGAGAAGCAAGATAAAACCACTTTAAAATATAGATAATGTGAATCCAGTGGGTTGAAAGAGTCGAGAGTCACCTGAAAAATGGGCAAAAGATTTAATAGACATTCCCCAGGCTAGATAAAGAAATGGCCTCAGACACACACACACAAAAAAAACATTCAGCGTCCTTAATTATTAAAGAAATTAAAATCAAATCCCTGGAGCGACAACACTTCATGCCCACTGGGATGACTAAATGAGGAAGGGAGAGCAGCAAGGGTTGAGCCTGCGGTGCGGTGCCTGAAGCCTGGCTCCGCGTGTGTTAGGAATGTAGATAAGAACAGACTTTGAAACCTGTGACCAGTGGGTCACAGTCTCAAGTATCATTGGGAGAAAAGGATATTATTTTAAAATTAAATAATGGTGACTGTTGGAGAATTTGAGAATATGCTAAAGGGTGAAATTTACAATATGTGAGTTATAAAAGCCACCAATAAAGAGTTGTTCTAGAAGAGTTGAAACCGCCTATGAAAGCTCTGCCACAGGGTCATTAACTGAGACCCAGGCCTCCTGTTTATATTTGTTGAGTGTTTATTATGGGCTACATTTTTCCCAACTATTGTATTTTATATAACTCATCTGCAAGATAAGTACTCTTATCTCCACAGGTAAACTGAGGCTTACCTGGACTCACAAAACAGTCCGGGGCAGAAACAGGATCTGAACTCAGGTCTAACCTCATTGAACTAGTCACTAGACCATATCACTTCCAAGAGTGGAGAGAGTTGTTATTAGAACCCAGTCATGTGAAAATTAAATATAGAACTCAACACTTAAGACAAAGAACTACAGTACAGAGGAGCTTGATAAACTCGACTCTAAATATACATCTGCATACGTTAGCATAATTTAACAGTGTCATCAAGAAGATAGAAAGGGAGTGTCTCAGCCAGCAAGTCCTTGCCTTGCTTGATTCCCCAAACACAAATAAAATTCCAGGCTTGGTGCTGTACACTTGTATTCTGCACTGGGGAGGCAGGGACCAGGGTTCCTAGGGCTCACTAGGGCTCACTAGCCCCAAGTCTAACCTAATTGGTGAGCCTGGCCTAGTGGGAGACCCTGCCTAAAAGAAGGTGAGTAGTGTTTCTGAGGATGACCCTGGAGGTTGTCCTCCATCCTCCAAAAATGTGTACACACACTCTACATATGTGTACCTAAGAACATGCATGTACATACACAGACACCTTAAAAAAGAATGTGCCTATAATTAAAGCCTGACTTTCTAGAATATAAGTGATTGTAATACAGAAAAAACTAGCATAGATTAAAATTCCTTCTTACTCAAGTCCAGTAGGTATTCCTTGGTCTGTTGTGTGCTCCTTTAAATGCTTGTCTTTAAGAAACACAGAGAAAACCAGATATTGCACACCACATAAACTTTTCTCTGTGTGTTATAAATCAACTTGATGTTAAGATGAAATCTAAGTGTTTTCAGGATCCACTTTGATGTACAAGTGAATGCCTGTGATATTAAAAATGTTATCGTCTTTAAAAAACAGTGACAAAAATTTCAATACCATTATATGCATGTTCTGAATATGTGTGTTATAGTAACAGTCTTCTCTGACATTGAACTTTCTACCCTGCAGGGAAGCTCTTTAAGCAGGAAGGTAAACAACTCAAAATAGCTTCAGGAAGTCCCTGAAACCAACCAGATTCACTAGGTCCCTCCTTCCCAGAGTAAAGAAAAGCTGAGAGCCTCTCTCCCTGCTGAGCAAGCTAAGCTGCAAGGAAGACTCTGAGAACAGACAGCTCCCTGGAAGAAGCAGAAGTCAGGTGAGCAGTGTGGAAGAGGCTTAGACTGGCCAAGTCACTTGAAAAGGCCACCCCCTAGCCTACTGAGCTGCCTGCAGGTTTGCAGCATGCTGCAACTTTTGTTAGTTGTCATTCACTCAGGGGTGGACATGGTGATGCAGCTGTCTTTGAGCAACCCCAGGGACACTCATTGACTCACCAAGTCGGACTTTGGTGGTATCTGTATGTCAGTCTGTTGTGGGCGCCCCCTCTGGGGTGAGTAGACTGTGTGCTGCTTCTTCCCAGGGAAAGTATTGTCACAGAAGGGAATGGTATGTATTTGTGCCTGCAGAAGCCAGGAGTGGGTGGCAGATCCCTGTAGCTGGAGGTACTCCCGACATAGGTTCTGGGAATCAAACTCCAGTCCTCTAGAGGGGCAGTGAGTGCTCTGAACCATTAAGCTAAAAGCGAATCTAACCGACCAAACTATTTTAAAAAGATGATTTTAGAGTCAGAAAAGATTTTGTGAAGATTGATTTGTTTTTATAAACTTTATAAAACACAACAGATATCAGTTGGACAGAACACAAAAGTGTGTTATGTGTGTGTGCTTTACAGTAAGGATAACTTTATTTTGCTCTCCACCCCCCCAACCCCAAAATTAAGCTACAACGTCCTGCTTGGCTAATATCCAAAAACCTGTTCTGTTACTGATCTTGTTACACAAGAACCATTCTTCCCAGGATACACAAGCAGCCAGAAGACAGAAGTAGTTTGGAATTATATTCGGGTCTGCAGACAGCAGGAAAATACTGTCTCTGAGTCTGGGGTGGCTATGACCTTGAATAAAATGGCACCCACAGGCCCATAGGTAGTGGCACTCCTTGGAGGTGTGGCCTTGCTGGAGTAGTGTGGAGGAAGTGCATCACTGTGGGCGGGCATGGAGGTCTCATATACTCAAGCCACGCCCAGTGGGGCGGTCTCTTCCTGCTGCCTGCCAATCCAGACGCTGAACTCTCTACCTCTCCAGCTCCCTGTTTGCCTGTGTGCTACCACACTTCCCACCGTGATGATAATGGATGGAACTTCTAAACTGGAAGTTTCCCCAGCTAAATGTTTTTCTTTGTAACAGTTGCCATGGTCATGGTGTCTCTTCACAGCGATAGAAACCCTAACTAAGACAGTTGCCAAGAACGCCTTTCTAGCTACTCTACAGTGAGAAAGAGTGCGCGGGCTCGGTCTCATCTTCCAAGTCACATGAACTTGGATACCCTTGTCTTTCCTCCATCCTCCTTACTGAAAGGAGTGCAGAATACTTATCTGTAAAAAGTAGCCATATGTCCCATTCAGCGGTGGCCCAAAGCATCCCATCCCGTGAGTGCATTGCCTTTACCGCCATGCAGTAACTGAGTCCAGTGAACTAAATGGGATCTCTGAATGCAGTGCACAGGAGACAAGATCAGAGCCTCAAATGGACCAGCCTGACTTCATGGTAAGATTAAAAGCCATCTTTGTTACAAGATCAAAATAAGTTCATTCCTGTTTTCTGTAAAACTTGGATTTGGCCAGGTCTTGACCTATTTTCTGAAATTTGACATGTTCCATATCCAAACCCTAACCTCCGCCCTGAGGATAAAATGTTCTACCAAATAATTCTGAGATGTTCAGCCAAGTTCCTACATAACCAAAATGTCTCTGGAAATCCCCCAACCCAGTCTCACAGGTTTTGGGACTATATAAACCCCGCTGCCTCCTATATTTGATGCTATTTTCTCAAACCCTGCTTTCAGGAAATAGCCCTGTCTGACAGAAAATAAAGTTTGCATAATTTACTCTCATTTGGATTAACAACTGGAGGCCCAGAGAGATAAAGACCCCAACCCAAATTTTGAAGCTGGGCACTCTGTGTTCTATGATCACTGGCTTCATTTTTTTCGACTCTGACCTTGAACTTTTTGTGTTCTGTGTTTACTGGTTTTGTTTTTCTGTCTTTTTAAATCTGCTGCTACTACCCCTGCTGCCACCCCAGCAAGAAAACTTTGAGCTTCTCTGTTTTCCCTGGTGCAGGCTAGATCTGGGTAGCTGCTAGGTGCTACCTACGGTGACGTACTGCATGGAAAACAGGCAGACAGGCAAACACCTGGACATCGATTAGCTCTGCAACAGCCTTGGCTGCTTGCCATGGCTGCTTTCTCTGTTCTCAGGTTGCTCTGGTCCCTTCCCCTGGTCATGGAATTCAATTTAGCAGGGATCCAGATGTCTTTTAGATGTGGATAAAATTGAAACACTGTTTATGCTGTCCTGCTTTATTGAAAAACTGAATCTGGACTTCTGGACTTGGGTTATGGCTCCTCCAGCTTTTGACCCAAGCACATTTACTTAAAAATTTTCTGTCTGTGTTATGACAGGTGAGTTACCTGATTGTGTGACAAAAATGAAAGCAAAACAAAAAGCTAAGAAGTTAGTGCCACAACTCTAGCATAAAAACTCAAGACATCTTTTTGGTAAAGCACACAGGTCTGACTAAAGTCTGTCCCTGTGCCTAGCAAGCTTCTACCCCATGGGTTACTTCCTCGTTATTATTTTTATGCAAAAAAGACTTTTTCTGCCAAAAATTCCCAGAATGTTACATGAAATGATTTCCAGATCGCCTTGGATATCTACGAACGTGCATGTGATTATCATCACCTGAGGAGCCAGTGAATATCTTAAAAGGTCATCAGAGAAGCAGGTTCCTAAACTAAGGATCTCCATGAAAGTCGCTAAAATGTGCTTCAGAGCAAAACGGTAAGAAGATGATGAATAAAGAACAGAAAATAAAAATAAAGCAAGAGGGAAATAAAGATTTCAAAAATGCCAGTGCAACAGGGAGGCTCTAGGACAAATGGCATCTTAAAGTTTGTCTTGATGTGCACACGGCAGCTGCTGGCCCACAGGACTGTGTGATCGGATGAAAACCCAGATGCTTGGATGTGCAGGTGCTGGTTTCTGGTAACAAGCTATGCAGAAGCTGAGGACTGGCTCTAACTGCTGGGTAAAGGCGGGACATCATGGCTACTGTGTCTTCTGTTAAGTTCCTCCACTGAGCCTATCGCACCCAGTCTAAAACCCCACAAGTTCCTTGCTCCTCAGGGCTAGTGTGAAAATGAAAATGATAGTCATACTCTTATAAAACGGACTAACTTGCTATAAAAATAGTTAAGACTTGGGTTGATAGTCACCTTATAAATGACCAGGTTTTTTAACATGTTCAGAACTATGCTTGTAGTTTTTTTACAGGAATAAGCTGTGCTTAGCCTTCTTTGTATGTTTTCAGGGTTAAGCCTGAAGCAAATAACTAAATATGAGCAAAAGTTTATTTAAAATCAGGTATTCTTATTAGATGGCCCTTAAAACTTTTCAGGGTCTATTGAATATGGCGTTTAAAATGTTTCGTGGTGAAAGATTGTTAAGACAGACAAAAATGCCAGATCCTAGAGGTGGCCCTAGGTCTCCAAAGAAGACAGATGGGGCACAGCCCTGGATTGTGGTGACGCTAACCACTGAGAAAAATTGCCCCATGCCTTGCCTGCTGCCAGGGCCCTGCACAAACTGTGGTCACTGTTGGTTTGACTGCTCTGCTGTGTCTGAGTCAAAGGGGGTTAATCTGCCCAAGTTCCTCATCCAGAGGAAACTCTCTCGGACATTGCCAGAGGCCTATGCTGTCCTGTATAGTACCTGAAAATGTAATGTCGTCTTGTGAGACCGCTGAAGACTGACCTCTACCCCCAACAAAACTACCGTGCGTGCCTACTAGGGTGATAATCCAGGTAGCTGGTAAGTCCTGTTGTTTTAATTGATACAGGGTCCATTTGGATTACACTTCCTGCTGTGGTTTATCCTTCTCAGATCTCCGATGGTGTCAACAGCTAACTGTGGCTTTATCTGTTAACAACAGCTGCCTGGCTCACGTGTTTCATAGATGAGAAGCAGGACTTGCCTTCCCATTAGGTCTCCTGATGAGAAAGGCAAACTCACAGGCAGAGTTGCCTTATTAACTGGCTTCATATTAAAGGATGAACTGGCTTCAGATATAGCTTTCACTAGTTAAAGGAACTTGTTTTGCAATGACTGGTCTCAATAATCAGCCACCTGTGTCTCATGGTAAATGGCTGAATAAAAAAAAAAGGTTTTAAATTTATGTAAGTTCTGAAAGTCTAAGAAAATACTCTAAAATAAATATAAGTTATAGAGGTCTGAGGATATGAAAACTTAAACCATAAAGGTCTAGGAAAATGATTTAAGATATATAAATATGTTACTTGATAGTGTTATACTAAGATCTCAACGGGTCAGAGTTTTAGCATTGATCATTGCATTGATCTCGTAAGTGGTAAAGCACTGGCTACGATTGTCGCAAGCTCGAGATTTTACATTTTCTTTGGTTGTCTTCTAAATAGAGACCTGAAGATGCTCATCATCATACTAAAAACATCTCTGTCCATCCCTCTGGATAGAAAAAAAAATGTTCATGCTTTTTAACCCAAAGCCATGACTCTCCCCCTCCAGCTGGTTCACAGACACCTGCTAGCTGCCTTTTCTGCAATGTGGGTTTCCGCACGGACCGCAAACAGCGGGGATGCTAACGTCTCTAAAACTCTCCTCTCTTTCTGTGGACTAAAAAGCTCACATAAGCTCCAGGGAGCTGAGGGGTCACAAGACTTGGATCCACCTCTCCCGGGTCGAACTGTGAGATAAGCCTGTCAATCAAGCCTGGGTTTCTCCACGTGTCTTTCTCTCCCCTGGCTTGAGACTCCACCCTTCTCCCAACTACCAGGACTCCAATGGGCCAGCCTGGAAACTCCAAATACAAAAGTTGGCTGTTGGAGGATCTTCTATCATACTGTGAACCCTAAGTTTGCATTTGTGTTGATTAAATGAAATTAACCTTGGGTCAGGAGGCTGAGGTGGCAACTAGTTGACAGAAGTAATCATAGAGCATCAGAAGGGCCTCCAGAGAGCTAGAGAGACACAGGAAGTAGTAGGCTTTGTTGAGCAGCTGGGCTGCTGACAGAGAAGTCTCAGTTGCTGGCTGAAGTAACAGTAGGTTAAGGCACAGCCACTGTGCTGAATATTACAGCATAGTTTCCTTTATGTTCTTTAACTTCTGCCCCTGGTCTCTATCTGTCTTGGCAGGTCCACTCAGCTGGTAGACACCATCCAGAGATCACCTGCAGACTACAAACTCTTCCAAGGGTGACCTACACCATGCCAGCCCCAGGTAGTCCTACAAACTGGAGACCCCTGGACCTGCTGAGTTCAGCCGATGTGATTGCTTCCTGTCTCGTTAGCTGGGTCAGCACCAGATGCTTCTGATGAGCGCCCCATTGCCCTATTATCCTTTCAGGGCCTTTGGCTAATATTCCAGCCTTCCTGGGCTGGACAATGGTGCCCCAATTTCAGGAGGAAGTAGTGAACAGAATACATCACCCCTTATCCTCAACAAAGCTGGACTATTAGATCCAAAGGAAACTCCCTGGCAAGGGAGACAAAATGGCTACACATATAATGCCTGCTGGCAGCATGCCAGGCTCCTGCATTGCTAAAGGTACGTGTTAAAACCAAACAGACCAGTGTTTCTACCTATGTGTTAGGAACCCCTTTGGGGGGTCAAATAGCCTTTCCACAGAGGTCACCTAAGATCATTGGAAAACACAGATATTTACACTATGATTCATAACAGTAGCAAAATTACAGTTACGAAGTAACTACAAAATAATTTTATTAGGCCAGGTGGTGGTGGTGCATGCCTTTAATCCCAACACTCAAGGACAGCAAAGGCAGGTGGATCTCTGTGAGTCTGAAGCCAGCCTGGTCTACAAAGTGAGGTCCAGGATAGCCAGAGAAATCCTGTTTCAAAAAATAATAATAATAATTTTATGGTTGGGGTCACCACAGCATGAGGAACTGTATTAAAGGGTCTAAGCATTAGGAAGGTGAGAACCACTGAAACAGAGCAAGATCAACAGGTACAGTCATCAGCTAACACAGTTCTACAATATAAGGCATTCAGCTGCTCTCTGCAGAACAAAGAGGATAGCTTTTTAAAAATGTATTCTTCCTGTGCTTACCAACCAGACACAGAGAGACCCTAGCCACAATACAAATAAATATTGTCTCTCACCAAACAGAAAATACTAAGTTACTTTTCCTCCGCTGGTATTATCAGCCCACACTACAGATATAAATGACCATTCCCTATCAAGGATTTGAAAGGGACACATAAGACAATGATAGACCAGCCTGACTCCATCTTAAGATTAAAAACCATCATATTACAACATCAAAATAATTTCATTCCTGTGTTCTGTGAAACTTGGATTTGACCAAGTCTTGACCCATTTTCTGGAATTTGACATGTTCCACACCCTATACCCTGACTTCCACCCTGATAAGATAAAATATTCTGCCTAATAATGTTGAGATGTTCAGCCAAGTTCCTTCATAACCAAAATTCCTCTGGAAATCCCCCTACCCTTTAAAAGCCCCTAGTCTTGCAGCTTTTTAAGGTGCTATACCAACCCCACTGTCTCCTACTTCGTCAGACCTCCTTTAGGGAAACAGCTCTGTCTGACAGAAAGTAAAGCTTGCTTAGTTCGATCATAGAATTTAGGCAATGGTCTTTATTCTCATTCAGCGGGATTAACACCCAAACCATGACATCTTGGGCAAGTTACAACATGAAAGTTCTATGTCCCCATCTCTAAGACGGAACTGCTGGGACCCATTTTGGAAACTCTGTAAGGATGAAATAAGAAAGTGTATAAGAAAGAGCTCTGAAAAGTACAAAGGCACATGCACACATGTGCGTGCGTGCACACACACACACACATACATAGACACACACGAGCTGTTGGCCTTTCTCTAGTTTACTTCTTGCCTTTCAAAAAGCCCCACGAGCCTTTCTAAACCCTTATTCCACATCAGTGACACAACATCTTGCATCTCTGCCCTTCCATACTAAAATTGTAAACTTCACCAAAGAAAGTCATCACCCCCTCTGTAGCCACTCTCTCTCACCCCCCCCCACACACACACACTCAGAGAGAGAGAGCCTTGCAGTCTCACAAACCTAATAAAAACCATCCTCTTATAAGACGCTCTGAGAATTGCGTTTGCTGAGTCTGACTGTTGGCTTGCCAGCCGGAAGGTCATATGATGCTACAGGCCACTTTTCCTTGTCTAGGTCTGTCACGATGCCCTAGTGAGTTCTCTCCTGCTCCAGGCTCTAAGTCTCCTTTCACCTAACCGTGGCAGTGTCCATTGTCCTGCCGGTGTCCATTGTCCTGCCGGTGTCCATTGTCTGCCGGTGTCGTCTCACTTCTGGCCCCGCATGGACTCATATCGTCATGGCTTCAGTGACCATGACTAAGCAGAAAACCCCAATCATTATTCCCAGTCCTGATCTCTCCCAGGTCTGCTGGATTCTCCCATCATCAGCTTTCCCATAACATGTCCAAGACAGAACTTAATCACTCTCCCGTTCATTCTTCCGTCTGCTTTTCTTCGCCCGTGTCTCCATGGTTCCCTGATTCCTGCAGGTCCCTTGTCTTGTGTGGCATCTCGTTGAAGTATGGGCTGCTTTACAGAGCTGGTAAGCGCTCTGCATATTTCTTGAATACCAGTAAGTTTTCTCACTGACAAACGGTGGGGGGAATCGAAAATGTTGACATGTAGTTTAATTGCGTAATAACTTTAAAGCTCATAGAGAATGTACGAAGTGACAGATTCCATTAAGCGCTTTCATGCTCGGCCTCAGGAGCGCGATTGTGAAATGGCGGTTCATGTTAATGGCAGAGAATAAAGTAGCCTATGTAACCAGTCTGCCTCTCAGACCAGTAGACAAGATGGCACAGTTTCCCAAGAAATACTAATGGCACAGTTTTTCCAGAGCTACAGTGGCCTTAGTGTCAAAGTTAGACTCGGCTTGAAGGTAGAGCTGGCTTTCCATGAGCCTGGACAGGTGACACCTTCCTTGGGAACTGCGGCCCAGCTGTCTGTTTTGCCCCACCCACCCTTGTGCCCTTGCCTAGGGTAGACACCAAGAAGGGAAGAGCTCTTACTCTTTTCTGCCACACCCACCCTGACTGTACCTGCTGGGTCCCCGCCTTCTGCCTCACTGAAAAGGGCTCCGCTTGCTGCTCCACTCAGATTTGAGCTGGACATCCCTTGATGGGGCCCAGGGTTTTGATTTGGTCATTTTGAGTCTGTCACTAAGAAACAAAAGCAGAAACATGCCTCTCTTGTATAGACTGAAAGCGTGATTCTCAGCCTCTTTTATTAAGGGCAGATGATGTAATTCCACCTCAATGCTTCTCGTTCCTGAAGCCCTAAATCACCTTTCTCCCCGGAAGTCCAGGTTTCACCTTAAAACCCGGCCTATGCTGGGAAATGCAGTCTCACAGTTGTGTTATTTAACTTTGTTTGCCCCTGGTCACTTCCCCTGAAGGAAGTCCCCCCAGTCGGTTCCAAAATTCCATCATCTTCTTTGCCACTCTTGCCTCCCAACTTCTTCCTCTTTCCCCCTAAAGAACCTCTCTGAGCTGCGGGAGCAAATTCAATCCTGGACCACTGACCTCTTTTCTTTCTGGATCTCTTGACATCACACAGCCTCAGTGCTCTCAATAAAGTCACACAGAGAATAAAGACCAGCAACCCAAACATCCCAGTTCTCCAGGAGCCCCCTTCAGCAAATCTGACGGAAGAATGAAGAATGCCTGTCTGTTCCTAGACCACCGTAGTCTTTCGGCTGGCTTTTCATTTAAAATGACAGGCATGACTGCCAAAGACCTACAGCCATGTGAAATAATTTATCAGCCAGCACAAAGGAGGCTTCTAGGAGGGTGAGATAAACAACCAGAAAAAGAAAGCCCAAGACAGACTCACTTCACTGCAGAAAAGATGGGAGTCATGGCAGATAGCTGGAGGAGTGTAAACTATGGCCTCACAGGAGACGGCTCAAGCTAGTTTTGGGGGATGCAGGTGCCCCAGTGAGCACGTGAAACGGTGGGGTACATTCAGCGCCCCAGTTGTCCCCCTCTTTCACCTGGCCTCCATTTGAATGTGCAGAGCAATCTCGCCTTGCTGAGAGCAGAAGTGGCCTTTCAGAGCTTCCCTGAGCTAGCATCTGCTGTGGAACTGTTTCTGCTCTTTCCCCCTTTCCTCCTCCTCGCCCCTGCCCCAGTGGCCTCAATCCTGCTGTCTGCTCTGGGATTTTAGAAGCTCGCCACCATCACCAACAGAGACATGGCTGCTGTGCCGCATTAAAATACCACCAGAAGGTACAAGGCGATTCTCCCCAGTCAACGCTGGGTGAGAATGAGCCGATGGTTCCTTCTCTACTTTCCAAAGAGCAACTTCTGAGAAAGAGAACAGATATACGAGAGACACTGAGGTCATGGGAGACTGTCCGGACTGATGGCTGCCTTACTCTACAGCCAAAGCAGGCTTGTGGTATGCTAGAAAATACTCTATAGAAAATACTCTATCAGCTAAATGCACCCCTGTCCAAACTTTTATTTTTGTCAGCTATCAATTCAGGTTCATGCCGTCAGTAACAAGAAACCACGACATGGTGAAAACGACCTGTGATGAGAGAAAGGAACGTCCCTGAGACAGTGTCTGGAAATTTCAACTGGTTTCGTTTTTTGTTTTTGTTTTTGTTTTTTGGTGTAAATTGACCCACAGATCACTGAAACATGAATAGAAAATAGCCACATAAAAATTAGGTAATTCTAATCCTAGCAGTATTAGCTACATATTTGCAAGACCTAAAACCAAAATTCAGACTATTTCAGAATGTCTTCAGAAGAGCATTGAAGCAAGCATGCCTTTTCAGCATGAGGCTGCATACAAAGGCATGAGCGGGGCTGGCGTGCAGCTGTTTGATGATTCAAATAGGAAGCATAAATGCACTTCTAACATAGATACAGTTGATACCTGACTCCAAGGGTGTACATTTCTCTGTTTAAAAATAAGACCAGGACAGATATGTTGGCACATGCCTTTAATCCAGTACTCAGGAGGCTGAAGCAGGTGGATCTCTGTGAATTCAAGGCCAATCTGGCCTTCATAGTGAGTTCCAGGTCATCTAGGGGTTCATAGTGAGACCCTGACTCAGAGAGGCAGGCAGAGAGTTGGTCTTTGGGGCTGGCCAGATGGCTCAGCAGGTAAAATGCTTGCTGTAAAAGCTTGACAACCCGATTTCCATTCCCAGACTCACAGCTAACTCCTGAAAACTGACCTCTGACCTCTACACATGTACCCTGGCATGCACACATCTGCACATGCTCACTGTGCTTGCATCCACTAATCATAAATAAAAGCAAAAGCAAGACCTTAATGACAGGAGATGTTTGACCAAATCTCTCAGGCTCAGAGTAGACACTAATTGGAGAGGGGGAAATGTAGGCTGGAGAGGCTGCTCACTGTAGACAGGCACTGGGGGAGTCTGCACACTGTAGACAGACACTGGGGAGCCTGGATACTGTAGACAGACACTGGGGGAGTCTGCACACTGTAGACAGACACTGGGGGAAGCCTGTACACTCTGTAGATAACACATTTTCTCAAGAAAACCATGGAGTTGCTTCCTTTAAAGGATGTCCTAGACTGTTTACTGTTGCTATTAAAAGAATACTCAAGACTGGATTACTCACGAAGGAAAGAAGTTTACTTCGGCTCACAGTTTGGGACATCCAAAAGCATGGTGCAAACATCTGCTCAGCTTCTCTAGAGGGCATCCTTGAAACCATCAGGGCAAGCAGTTCAGTGGAGGGCAGAGATGCTGCAATGCCTAATCCATTCCCAGGAGAGAAGCAGAAATCTGTTCTCAAGGGCTCCCCCCTGTAGCCCAGCCCTAGGTCCTACCTCTGAGCACATCACAGTGGCAATCAAACTCCAAGTATCAGAGGAAACAGCCATGCTCAAGCCATGTATTTCTTGACTTGTATATTTAGGGAAGCAGAATTGAAAAGCAGAATCAGCACACCCGAGGTTCTAGAGTCAAACTGTTAAAAACCTCCCTCTCTTCTGATGTCAGAGATGAAATGGTGTGACTAGAACATGCGACTGAGCATGGACCCTCTTTGGGAGACCCGACATTGAAAGTTTAGCTAAGTTTAAGTTCCCCACAAAAGACAAAATCTAAGTTTGGGTAACTGAAAGTATGGCAAGTGGGCAAAGACAAGATGAGCAAATATCGTGATTTACAGTAGGGCAAAGCAAGGATCAGAAGGTCCTATTCGAGAAGACGTGTGGTCCTGTCTGGTTAACCATGGTGTTCCCAGAGGTGAAATAGAGAGGAAGCCTGCTGAATTATTCTCTGAATATTCAGAAACTTGGTTTCTTAGAGAGCAAATGTCTATCTTGAATTATATAAATGGAATCATGAGCCTCAACCAACTTTCAGACTTGAGCCACTTTATAAACCCACAACCCTTTGAATGAAAGGGGTGCCAGGTTGCCGTGAGAAGGGACTCTGGTGCACTACCAAAAAGTTACACAGTTAAACTATCTCCTGTCCTTCCCTAAGGACCTACAGCCTCATATCAGGATAATAGGCTGAGGAAAAGGAAGGAAGAACCAACCTTTCTTCGACTGCTGGACACTGGCTCCAAACAGATGTTGATCTGGGGAGCTCACACACAGCACCATGGGTGGACACTGGCTTTGAACAGATGTTGACCTAGGGAGCTCATACACAGTATCATAGCTGGATGCTCGTTCTGAACAGATGTTGACCTTGGGAGCTCACACACAGCACCATGGCTGTACACTGGCTCTGAACAGATGTTGACTTAAGGAGCTCACACACAGCACCATGGCTATACACTGGCTCTAAACAGATGTTGTCCTTGGGAGCTCACAGACAGCACCTTGGCTGGATGCTGGTTCTGAACAGATGTTGACCTTGGAAGCTCACACATGGCACCGTGGCCCTCCTGTTGAATTGAGGCCTGGAGTCAGATGATCGTTGGGGTTTTAGTCAAGGCCCAACCCACAATGGATCCACTGGGTCCCTGGACCTGTTCTTTGGGTCTTTTCCTCAGTCCTAGGATGCACAACTGAGGTAGATATACTTAGCAGTTGGCAGAACCCCACAACACCCCTCTATGGCCTGTGAAGCGGAGGCTGTTGAGGAAAGGCATCAGAGTTGCCTCTGTCCGAGAAAATTAGAGCTGAAGATTGCATCCCCAGAGAGACATGGACATCGTGACATCAGCGTCAGCATGAAGGCCTGAAGGATACAGATACCAGAGTGGCAGGTCCTGCCATCTGACTCCATTTGAGCTTTGCAGAGGCCAGACGAATTAGCGTTATCTTAGTCGAGTGGCGATCCAGTCGCACCGTTGTACCAGATGTGGCTGCCTTTCTTGAGCTGGTCATCTAGTGACTGTTTTTCTCCTTCGTGTCTGCCCGTATGGCCCACCAGAAGCAGTTGGTGTTCTCTAGTAAGATCAGTGGGATGACTTTTTAAAAAATGCTACCTCAGAGGTAAATCACATAATTTCACAGGACCTTGATCAGTTATCTCTTCCACAAAATAGTGTGCTGGTCTGTTGCATTGAAACATTGTGATGATTGCTTCAAGCGAATGAGAGGTAACATCTATAACAGAATTGTTGGTAAAGCATGTGTCTGTCAGATGGTGGGGGGAGACATTCAAGTAAAATTCTAGGGGCTCACTTGAGTGGAATTTTTAGGAGCACTGAGGTGTAGGGTATGCCACGGTATCTCTCGTAAAGGGAAGGACAAGTTGTTGTACCTAGCCCCTCCTACAACCAAGAAAACAGCACAGCACCCATGTACCTGTTTGGATTCTGAGGAAGCACATTCTGCTCTTGGGCATGTAATCCAACACCCTAGGTGAATGACTAAGAAAGTTACTTGGTTTGAGTGGACCCGGACTACAACAGGTCTAGGCTGCCAGGTAGGCTTCTTTGTCCCTTGGGCCTTCTGCTACAGCAGACCCAATAATAGTGGAGAATCTGTGGCAGGAATGCTATCCGGAGTCTTTGGCAGCTTCTCTAGGTGAATCATGGGAAAGGCCCTCGGGATTTTAGAGCAGTACCCTGCTATCCTTGCCGAAACGTCTCCCTTTGAGAGGCAGACCTTGCCCTGCTATTGAGCCCTGCTGGGAAGTGAATGTTTGACTTTGGACCAGAACGGGGGGGGGGGGGGGGGGCGCGTGCTCTCACCCACCAAGCTACAAAGTAGTCCATCGTCAAACAGAAGAGGTATTTGCATACCTGGGCCTGAGCAGGTCCCGAAGGTACAAGTAAGTTAGTGAAGAAATGGCCCCAATTCCTGTGGCTCCTACTCCTGACACAAGACCTTTGGCCCCTAGTGTGCATCTTGTATCAGTTGGCAATGGAAGAGAAGATTCTGGCAAGGTTGTGGATTCTAGATGGTTCTACACAGTACACAGACACTTCCTGAGAGTGGACAGCTGTTGCCTTGGAAGACCTGTCTAGACATCCCTGAGGATGGCGGTGAAGGGGAATCTTCACAGTGGACAGAATACTTGGGGAGGAAAATGGCCACATGGGTGACTGTATACCAAGCCATGGCTATAGAAAATGCTTTCGTGAGAGGGTCAGGGACTTGGGAGGGATATTTGAAAAAAAAGTTGAAAAATTGGTGATGAAGACATTTGGAAAAGAAGTACGTAGATAGAACTACTTCACACTGGAGCTGGGAAAGAGTAGTCTGGTGGGGGGTGGGGAGGGTGGCAAGTGTATAAACAAGCATTCATGAGCATTCGTGACATAAGCACAGCCATGCTAAGGGCACCAGTCCTGAGACTCATGGGAATGGCAAGGCTTTCCCCAGAATTGTGAAAGGATGTTGACAAAAGGTTCACATTTAGCTAAAAGGCATTTCATGTAGAGCACTGAGCAGTTTCCTCTACCACATGAGCACAACCCCTCTCCCATAGCATGATTAATAAAAACTCAGAGACAGATATTAAGGTTCAATCTGAAGGTCAGAAAAGCAAAACAGCCAGCCACTGGCTCTTACCTCTATCTACTTCAGACCAAAGATGGCGATCCTACCTCGAGGAATCCTCAGAATGAGACTACCTGAGAGCTGGCTTCTCCTATCTCATATTCCTCTCTAGGGCTGGGAATAAGGGTGTGCACCACTACTGCCCAGTAGCGCTGGGATTTATGGTGTGCACCACTACCGCCCCGTTTCTATGGCAAACTAGTGTAGCTTACTGAGATTAAAGATGTGTGTCACCACTGCCTGGTCTGTAAGGCTGACCGGGGTAGCTGTTTTACTCTCTGATCTTCAGGCAAACTTTATTTATTAAAACATAAATGAGATATCTCCCTCCCCATGACTGTTCCCTTATGAAGACCTCCCCGCACTACCATTGGCTACCCCACCTCCTCATTTGTGCTGTGCATGATGAACTCACTCAGCTGAGCTCTTCCTCTGAGCTCACAGCTCACCCCACCCCAGTGTTGTTACTTATGTCTGTTTTTCTTAGTCTCCCATCGGCCTCAGTTAGGTTTCCAGCACCCAGTGTATAGGCCACAGGAGTTTGGAGTCCAGGAGGCCCCTTAGGTCACCTATTAGTGTTACCAAGCCATTATTAAAACCAGGTGGTGGTGGTGCATGCCTTTAATCCCAGCACTTGGGAGGTAGAGGCAGAGGCAGGCGGATCTCTGTGAGTTCGAAGCCATCCTGGTCTACAAGAGCTAGTTGCAGGACAGACCCCAAAGCTACAGAGAAACCCTGTCTCGAAAAATCAAAAATAAAATGAAGTAAAATCAATGGGAAATGTCAACACTCAAATCAAATCTGGGTGATATGACAAATGACCCAGATCCTTTAGGACTGAAGATGGGTCATCCTTCCAGGTAAAGGACCAATGCTTGCTGATTTTACTTTGACAAATAATGGACCAGGAAATTGAGAATTATTCTTCATGATGTCAGCAGACTGTATGTCTCCTTGTAGTCAGAAAGTAATATTAAATGGTTTCCATAATTTACATTTCTGTGATCACATTGCAGTTTAGAAACTAGTACTTATTAATAGCATCTAACATTAGAATCTCACCTTTTACTCTTCCTATAAATGATTTTTATAGACTTCTCACAAGCCTCAGAGGTGGGTAGAACAGCTGTTATTTGCCCCATTTAGAGAGTTAATTTATGGTTCTGGAGACTGTCATCTACGTCAGAACTTCGGTTAACACTCTGGGAACTTA
Organism: Chionomys nivalis; assembly: GCF_950005125.1. Classification (NCBI taxonomy): domain Eukaryota; kingdom Metazoa; phylum Chordata; class Mammalia; order Rodentia; family Cricetidae; genus Chionomys; species Chionomys nivalis. The sequence continues at coordinate 3,029,375 of NC_080102.1, read as the reverse complement.
ACACAGTCTTTGATGAAGCAGTGATATTCTCTGGAAAAGCAAGAGGGTAACTCAGACTTTTTTTTCCATCAATTTCCTGGAATCCAGTCATAAATCCTTGGTGATTTTGAGCTTAAGTATGATAACTTTAAATGGATCTGTAGCTTAGAAATTCCTGCTGTCGTGAGTAATGTATTACTTCACATTACTTCACATATTCTAAGAACATAAGATAATGGACTTGTAACTCACAGAGCAGAGCAAGAGCCATCGAAAGGATACAAAGTAGATATGTCTGTATCCTCTCTGAAACACAGAATTATAAAGAAGACACTCTCTCCTGTGTGGGGATGAACAGTTGTTTAACAACAAACTAGAATTCCTCTTAACGTTACAGAATATATGGAGTGTGTCTTAGTTATTTTCTATCACTGCGATAAAATGCCATGACGAAGGAAGGGCTCATTTGGGCTCATGGTTCCGGAGGGGCAATAGTCCATCATGGGGAAGCAGCAGGTATCGTGGCAGGCATGGAAGCTGGAGCAGTAAGCTGAGTGCTCACATCTTGAACCAAAAGCACGAGGCAAAGAGAGAGTCGCTAAACTTTCCAAGCCTGTGTCTAGTGGCAAGCTTCCCCCAGCAAGGTCACACTTCCTATGTCTTCCCAAACAGCACCACCGACTGGGAATCAAGTATTCAAATGCTTGAGACTATGGGGGATGCCTCATCCAAAGCCCCACAGAGTAGAACAAATTACCTCACTCTAGCAATTCATAGTCTCATTTCCAAATAAACTCTCAGTCTTCTCTCTGTGTTCATTTTACTAATATGACTTTGACTTTCAAGAAAATGACAGCAGTTAAAGGTGATGCATTAAAACGTGGTTTTGAGGATAGATATAGATTAATGACATAGATATTAATATATAGTAATTAATCATGAATTGTAGGCAAGTATTTGTTTGTTACTATTATTGTTTGGTAAATCCAGAAGAAGTAAATTCTATTGATTCATGACAAAAAGCAATTCCTTTCTTATTTCTAAGAGTATGCAAGGAAACAGTCCTTGTTTATTGAAAAGAATGATGGAATCAGGCTGGAGAGATGGCTCAGTGGTTAAGAGCACTGGCTTTTCTTCCAGAAGACCTGGGTTCAATTCTCAGTACCCACATGGCAGTTCACAGCTGTCTGTAACTCCAGTTCCAGGGGATCTGACACCTTCACACCAATGCACATAAGATAAAGTTAAATAAATTATTTTTTTTAAAAAAGTGATGGAATCACATTTGTTGTGATCTATTTTAACTCTTTGGCTTTTTGGACTTCTGGGGGGCTTGCCACCCAGCTCCCAAATAAATCATACACCGAGTCTTATTCTTTTGTAGTGGCCCCATATTGAGGGGCCTCTGTCAGGAGCCCCACATTGGGGCGACATCTGCTGGGGTCCAGCCTTGACAGGGTTTGCACATTCCAGGGTTGGGGTATGTGGATTAGAAAAATTAGGTAGGGGGAACAGAAATACAAAGACATGGGATAGAACCGGTAGGGAATCCGGTGAATACTGAATACATCTGCGTTTGTTTTCCATACGCTTATATACTCCAATCCAGAAAGGGGGGAAGAGACAAAAGACAGCTCTAACATGACACAACGGACAATCAGAACAGCTACTTACTTCAATGCCTGAAACATCAAGCAACTATATCCTGAGTTAAGCACTCCGTTGTTTATGCAGGATGTGCAGCGACTTAGACACCTTAGACACCTTAGACTAACTACTCTGTAGGCAGCCATGCCCTGGGTCAAACCTCCTGCCACAGCCTTGAAGGACAGGAATAGGCTTGAATTCTCTGACCTTTGTTCAGGGTGAAGCAGATCCACTTCTGTGGGCCATCTTAATACCCAAAACACCAAGTAACCACACCCTAGGTCAGGACATCTTGCGTGTAGCCGCTCCTTAAGTTAGACCTCTTGCCAATAGCCATGAAAGAGCAAGAGTCGGCTTAAACTCTCTGACCTTTGGTGAAGGTGGAGCAGTCTCAACAATCGTTCTTATGATCACCTGGCTTAGCTTGGCTTGTTTTTTGACTGCTTTTCTTAAATTATCCCTGACTACCTTTTGCCTCTGGACTTTTTCCTTTTCTTACTTCTGTATATCTTACTTTGACTCTTCCTCTGTGGCTGACTGGGTGGCTGGCCCCGACGTCCTCCCCACCTTGTGCTCTCGTTATTTTCTTCGTTTCTCCTTCCGTTTATACTGTGTGCCAGTCCTGCCTGTCCTTGTTCCTGTCTTACTATTGGCCATTCAGTTCTTGATTAATTAGGTGTTTTAGACAGGCAAAGAACCACAGCTTCACAGAGTTGAACAAATTCAGCATTAAAAAAAAAGCAACACAGCTTAAAATAATATTCTCCAACACACATTTTGGCAAAATTATAGGAAGTAAGCAGATGGGAAATAGAAGAAGCGTCACGTGGGTAAGAAAAGCCATGAGTTTTCAGCACATAGCTAAAATATAAAAGAAAGTTCTCCTGGGAGCACGCGGGTCATTCGATCCAGCAGCACTGATTTATTTTCCATAGAGCAAATATTCTAAACTTTGGGGCTAGAGTGAGTCTTGTGACATATGGCTCTCAGTACCAGCTGTGACAGGGGAAAATGGCTGTTGATAGAATCATTCTGACTCAGATAATGAGGTCCTTAGCTTGCTGCATCTAATAGCTTCACAGGAAACTTTAAGATGGAAATCAGCCAACAAACCCATCTTCATTCGCTCTTTCCTCTCGGTTAGCACAGGCATTAGACACTTATTTACTTTTATATAAAAAAATAAAAATGCAATGGAGTTATTTCACAGGAGACCCCGGTTTATATTTCAAAATCGGTGAAAAGATTAAAAATAGCTGTTCTTCTTGCTGGCGTACTCCATTCCAAAGCTGTCTTTGTTGTTTTATATTGGGGATTATGTTATGACTACCGAGCATGGAAGAGCCCATCAACTGGATCCGCCTGGGAGATAAGGGAAGGAAGTGGCCAGCGAGAAGATCTGAATCTATGTAGAGAAGGGTATGCTATGCAGGAGGAGGGGTAGCAATAGCAAGACACAGATGTGCTCCAATTAGGAGTAAATCACGGTCAGTTCTGTACTCTTAAAAATTAATTGATTTCTGATGACAATAAAAAAAGACGGCTTGGAAGGGTAAGACAGTAAACTTAGCAACATCATTGGAAAGCTCTAGAAGGTTGCTAAAAGGAGGAGAAATGCCAAGAGACCAAACTAAGGCAGTGGCTCTGAAGATAGAGGAGGGGAAACAGATTTGAAATATGCACACCAGGCTGCGTGTCTCCACGATGCCTTTCCTGGCGTCTTGTTTTCCTTTAGCTCAGGACTCTGGCCAGGGTCTCCATTCGTATTTGATTATGCTTCCCTAGCCTGCTGCAATCTTGAAAAACTCATTGGCTTTTTCACAATCGTTGATGACACTGGCATTTTGAAAAGCACCGGTCAGTTACTTTATAGTCTTGCTTTGTCTGATGTTTCCCCGTGATTTGATTCAGATTGTGTGTGTGAAGATGGAATGCCACATCTGGAGGCCACATGATGTGGCCACCTGCTCCTCATTGGTTATGTTAACCTTGGTTATCCAGTCAGGAAGTTGTCTTCTTTCTCCGCCGTGGAGTTTCTGTTTTCCTTCTTCTTGCCTTAAGCAGCCTGTGGGGGAAATGCCTGAAGTCCATATAAATGTTCAGCTCCTCCACAGACTTTCCCCGCCTGGATTTGGGTTCTTAGTTGAAGCCTATTCCGATCCGTCTTTATCATAAGGTTGACAGAACTGTGGTCTTGCAAATATGCCATCCTCAAGAACTTCTAGTGCCACATTTCTACCTGTCTTAGTCTACATCATGCTGCTGAATACCTGGGTCTGGGTTACTCAGAAGATAAAGTCATTTCTTGCAGCTCTGGTGCCTGTGAAGTGCGCATTTGGGAGGCTAATGGAGGTTTTCTGTCTGCGTCCCTCGCTGGTAGAAGGTGGAATGGCAAGAGAGCCTGAAAGGGTGTTGCTAGTCCCCATATCAAAACCCGACAACTATGAAGCTAGCCCACTGCCATGCTGACACAGTCCACTCACTCGTGAAGGCAGAGCTCAGCTTCCTTAAGTTTCACCTCTCCATACCGCTACACTGGAGATTAAATTTCCAACATATGGATTTGGAAGGCATTCAAACCATTGCATTATTTGAAATAAGGGTCTAAGTATCCCAGCATACTTGTGGTTTTCTGGCTAAAGTCAAATTCAAATTCGTGAGATTTCTGAGAAGTTCCAGATGGACATGGTGGCTCAGGGTCTTTATTCCTATCACTGAAGACACTAAGGCAGGAGGATTATCAATTCAAGGTCAGCCTTGGGCTACTTAGTCAGTTCAAGAGCATCCTGGCCTACAAAGAAGAGATCAAGAAACATACTGTCTCCAAAAAGATCAAGAAACATACATAAAGATTAGTAGAAAAAGAGGGCAGGTTCTTGTCTCCTTACCTCCTAGGGGGGAAATGTGGTTGAAAAGAAAAAAAAAGGGCTAAGAACTAGAACCCTGCTGGATACTGGAAGCTGGTGGGGTGGATAACCAAGATTAGCCTGTGAGAAACCAAACACCAGCTAGAGCAATGCCTCTGGAATGAAGATGAAGAAGAAGGCTAAGGGAATTGTGCAGACCCAAAAATGTGAGCCTATTTCCATAATGACCAAAGGTCAGAGATGAACTTACCTCTAGTCCTTCAAGATTATTGTGTTTCTACCTCAAAGGCCTCACGTAGATTTAGATCAGAGAGTTCTGCTCTCTCGAGGTTATTGTCAACAGGTGCGGCTAATTGCCACACCTTGTGCTCCAGGAATAGAGAAGATCTGTTCCAACCTCAAACAAAAGTCTATGGATCCAGCTAAGGGTCCAGTTCCTTTATGGAGATAACCCAGCCACAGATGAAGCAAGATGAGAACGCCTCACTGATAAAAGGTACTAAGCCACGTGACTAACACAGACAAGAATTATGGGTTAATGTAGGATGTAAGAGCTAATAAGAAGCCCGAACTAATAGGCCAACCAGTTTATGATTAATGTAGACCTTTGTGTGTTTCTTTGGGACTGAGTGGCTGTCAGACGGGGAGGGACAGAAACCTCTGTCAACATCTCCAACCCCAGATAGTGAGAGTCTCTACACATTCTGAATTATTATTCTTTTAAAATCACATAGGCATTTTTCAAACATTTTCCTTACCCGGACTTGCCTTTTCATTTTCTCTAATGTCTTTTGAGTAAGCTTAACATTTTAATGAAGTCCAATTAATCCCTCTTTTTCTTTTCAATTTATACTTTACATTCTATCTCAAAAATCATTGCCTAACTGGAAGGCTTTCTGAGTGTTTTCTGAAAGGGCTGTGACTTTGTGTTTTACATTTAGGTCTATGGTGTGTTACGTTATATATATGCAAAGAGGGTAGGAGATCAGAAAATGTGTCTTTTCTTTTTTTTTTTTTTTTTGTTAGAAAATGTTTCTGTTGAGATGGACGGAGGACAGCTGAAGAGGTGCTCTGTAGGGGGACTGATTGCCAGGGAAGCAGAAGGACTAGAGTAGAGATATACCACGAGAAAAATGAATCCCTTTTCATGCTGAGTCAAAGGGAAAACAGAGTAGAAGAATAGAAAGGTAAGTGGTGTCCCACCATCAAGACATTCTGATACAGGAAAGGAACGAGGCTGGGAAAGGAGATGGAGTAGGGTAACAAATGAGTGGAAGGTAGTGGTGCTAAAGCCCAGGAAGGCTAGGAACCCTGCAGCTGTGAGCTCGCCATGTGCAGAGGATGTTTTCGTGGGCATCAACATTGTCAGCATCACGGTGATGAAGCCAACAGAGGGAAGAGCTGAGAGGAAGGCCGGAGCATGGATTCTCAGGGGCTGGTGAGAGGTGGCAGACCTTGCTTAGTCAGGACAGGAAGCAAGAAAGGATGGTGGGAACTAGAGGTCCCAGTGAAGTTTGAGGGCAAACCTCCAATCCAATGATTAATCTGTGCTTTTGGTTCATAGGATCAAACGACATAATCTGTGTATCTGTGTGACTTTGGTTCATAGGATCAAACGACATAATCTGTGTATCTGTGTGACTTTGGTTCATAGGATCAAACGACATAATCTGTGTATCTGTGTGACTTTGGTTGCACGTAAAATAATTTAATGTGTGCAAATAAAAGTGACTTAAGTAACAGAGATTATGTTGGGTGGATTTTCTTCAAAACAAGAAACCTGGAAGTAAGAAGATCTCTGGGTGGTTATTTTAATTAATTATTATTTTTTAAAAAACCATCTTTCCTTATTTTACATACTAATCCCAGTTCCTACAGCTGTCCCTCCTCCTGTTCCCTCCACCTTTCCCCCCTGTGGATAGTTATTTTAAAGGAGGCTTTTTGTCCCTCTCGGTCCTGTAGATAGAGGCTGCTTGCTTGTTCCCGGCCACCCAGACCCAAGGCTGCTCATCCATTCCTGGCCACCCAGACCCAAAATAATCACACAGACTGCTTAGCCAATCACTTAAGCATATTGCTAGATAGCTCTTATATCTTAAATTAGCCCATTTCTATTATTTTATATTTTATCACGAGGCTTGTAGTTTACTGGCAAGATTTCAGTGCATCTGTCTCCACTGGTGGCTACATGGCTTCTCTTTTACTTTGCCTTCTCTCTCCCAGCATTCAGTTTAGTTTTCCCCCTGCCTAGCTCTATTCTTCCCTGCTGCAGGCCAAAGCAGCTTTATTCATTAACCACTAAAAGCAACACATATACAGGAGAACCTCTAACATCATGATCCGACAGCAGCTTTTAAAATAACCACTCAGAGGCTTAATATTAATTATAGATGTTTGGCCAATGGCTCAGGCTTATTACTAGCAAGCTCTTACATTTAAATTAACCCATTTCTATTAATCTAAGCATTGCCATGTGGCCCTGGCATTGCTGGTCTGCTTGCATGTAGTTCATTGGGTGGCTGACTGGTAACTCTCAGACTCTGTCCTGTATCTCACCTTGGATTTCCCACCTGGCTCTATCCTCCCTTAGCAAAGGCCAAAGCAGCTTTATTTATGAACCAGTGAGAGCAACACATATTCACAGTGTACAGAAAGACATCCCACAGCATAGTTAAATAAATGGGATAACTGTATCAGGATTCTGGAGAAATGTATCTGCTACTGTCTTGATTTACTTTCACTATCCAAAATGGCCATCACAATGCCAAGCATTGTATTCTTTCATGGTCATATTCAAAGGGGCTAATATTCCTCTCTCTCTCTCTCTCTCTCTCTCTCTCTCTCTCTCTCTCTCTCTCTCAAGAAAAATCTTCCCAGAAGTCTTTGGACTGATTTTTCTCAGTTCCCATCAGCCAAGACTGAATCATATGTTCATAACAGACTGTGAAGACTAGGAAGCATATAACTTGCCTTCTTGTTCCAGTGTGAGGCGGTGGCTTTACCAACGGATGGTTGCTGGATAAGCAGGTAGCAGTGTCTCACACCCAGTGCTTTTAGAAACTATGTATGACCTTAATATGGCAAAGGCACCACAACCGTAAAAGGACCTCAGATACAAGTCCTTACCCCCAAGACACCATCCCTTAGTCGCCAGCACTGATGCTGACAAAACTGGTCTCTTGATGTTTTCCAAAGTATTTTACAAGGAAGAATGAAATGATTCCTTGCTTTTGGGGAGGGGATATAGCTCAGTAGTACAGAATCTAACTAGTATGTCAAGGCTCTGGATTTGTTCGGGAACCACCAGGGGTTGGGGCATGTTCAGTAGTTAAGAGTCTATTGCTCTTGCAGAGAACCCCAGTGCCCATGCCGTGTGGCTCACAACTGCTGTAACTTATGTCAAGGGAACGGATGCCACTGGCCTCTGAAGGCACTCACACTCATATACACATCCACGCACATACAAATATTTAAACATAAAATTAGGGGTGAAAAGTGCTTGCTGCTTTTGCAGGAGACTCAAGTTTGGATCGCAGCACCCAGTTGGTGGCTCACAACTGCCTGCAGTTCCAGTTCCAGGGGATCTGACACCCTCTTCTGACCTCTTCAGGTACCGGGCTCACACATGGCACACGCTTACACATAAAATCAATTAAATTTTTGTTATTTTTTGCTTTCATAAGAAGCACAGGTTTTTTTTTGTTTGTTTGTTTTGTTTTGTTTTTCGAGACAGGGTTTCTCTGTAGCTTTGGAGCCTGTCCTGGAGCTAGCTCTTATAGACCAGGCTGGTCTCAAACTCACAGAGATCCACCTGCCTCTGCCTCTCGAGTGCTGGGATTAAAGGCATGTGCCACCACCGCCCGGCTAAGAAGCACAGTTTTGCAAAGAGAAATAAACAGAGTCCTGAGAAGCGACAGAATGGAATGAAGGGGAAAGGAGCCCTTAACTTGTGCTGCTGTGACTGAAAACCAGAGGACTACTGAGTACCGATCGTCTGACTGCAGACAGCGGAGCCACAAACGATCTGTTTACTGTTAGCAGGACCTTAACTGACGAATGAAGACTGACATAGGCATGAACAACAAGATATCTAACATGTCACTACCAGCTCTGAAATTTAGACATTACACTGGTCAAAACGCCAGTCATTTCATCCCTGCCAAGAGCTGCTCAGGGACTGCCTGCCGGCACGCTGATACATCCCTTGTGTAGTAGGGCCGTGACCTGCGCAGCTTCCTGACTAATCCAACCAGGGACAGATACTTAGCTCAAATCGGGGTAATCATAGCCTCAGACACAGGGGCTGAATTGGACACTGAAGATTCAAGGCCATGATGAAGAGCGTGTGCAGGGTGGAGTTGACCTACTCCAAAGCAGGGAGGTCTGAATCTAAGGATGTAGCTCGATTGATAAAGCACTTGCCTGGCCAGCATGCATGGAGCCTCGGGTTGAAGCCCTGAGCTCAAACCACCAGGCGTGGTGGTGCACACTGGTAATCCCAGCACCAAGGAGGTGGAGGTGGGAGATTCAGAGGTTCAAGGCCAAGCCTTGGCTACCCTGGGCGACGTGAGACCTTGTCTCGTAAACAGGTAAGCACGTGGCAGAGCCACAGAATAGGCTTGGGGGGGGGATATGTAACCAAAGGGAAACAATGATGAGAGATTAGGAGAACTAGTGGGGGAGACAAACATTCTACTCGCTCAAGTGTTCCCTAGTTGGGCTGTTTGATCTCTTAAAACAAATTTCCTTCCCATTACCGGGTCTGGCTCCACTGTGTTTTGATTCCTCAGAACCAAAGGATACTTTGAGAAAAGACATTCATCGATTGCATTAGAGCCCAGAGTTAAAAGTAAACAAGGCAAGCATCTGAGCTGTCACGGGCTAGCTTTCACATGACACCAGACATCTGTTATCATTCACTTAACTTTACAACAGCTGTATTGAGATCATTTACATACTCTGAAAATTCAGCCTCTTTTCACGGTCTATTTACTTTTTACGTTTTAACAACCCCCATCAAGCTTCCAGACCTAGCGTCCCGGCCCTGGGTGGCATTTACCAAGGGTGGCCAGTAGAAGTAAGCACACCACAGCAGTAATGGTGATAGTGACGCCTAACACAAGGGAAAAATCAAAGCTAGAAATAGGGGCCCAGTAGTTCTGAAGGGGGTAGACCACGTCTGCAGCCTTCTGAGAGCTTTTTTCTAAATCTCTTTTGGTTCTGAAGGACAGCTCGAGTTACATTTAATATTAGGGGAAGGAGGTTTAAATTAAGTAAGGATGAAAACAGGGCTCCTCAGGCCCTCGTGGGAACCCAGCAAGGCAAAACCAGCAAGCACTTTCACCTTAGGATGCCATGGAACCCCAGGTTACCCCAGGACTCCAGCATCAGAATTCACTCTGGGGCTGTTTTTTGTCATTCATCTCCCCCACCCTCCCCTTTCTGGCTTGTCAGTGTCTTTCAAAGGGTTCTCTGTCTGCCCCCAACCAGCTGCCTCATTCCCTTTGCAACAGGAGGAATGGCAGCTCACAACCCACTCCTGATGGAGGAGTTAATTTCATTAGTTAATAAACTGCCTTGGGCCATATGATAGGCCAGCCCTTAGGTGGGTGGAGTAGACAGAACAGAATGCTGGGTAGAAGGAAGTGAGGTCAGACGCGATGGAGCCAGCCACCAGGTCTGACATGCTGAATCTTTCCTGGTAAGACACCACTTCGTGGTGCTACACAGATTATTAAAAATGGGTTAATCAAGATGTGAGAATTAACCAGTAAGAGGCTAGAGCTAATGGGACAAGCAGTGTTTAGATGAATACAATTTGTGTGTTGTTATTTGGGGGCATTAGCTAGCCGGTGACTGGGAGCTGGGCAGTGGGACGCAGCCCGCTCCCCCTTCTACACGCTCCAACGTGCAGGGGTTTTGTATCAGGTCGGTATGGCACTTCAAGATCTTTGCCATGCCCCATTGCCTTCCCTACTCCCTCCCCTCATTTGCATTGTGGAAGGAATCTGAGCACGAGACCCCTGCTCGCTGTTTCTTCAACCTCCAGCTTCCATTCATCGGAATATCCAGTTTCCCATGACATTTGATTGCTCTACACCATTGGCTCGCTCAGTACATGAAAACAAACAGACAAAAATCTACCATTGCAAACCTTAAATCTTGATTCACAATCCCAACGTGGAGAGTGTGGACCACATCTCCAGCGTGGGCTGAACTTTCCCACCTGTTCTGGTACAGAACTGGCCAGGCTGTGGCTGCTGGTGGTGCTGGGCTCATGCAGTCTGCTGAGACCGAGGGCAGCAGGGGCCATCTGGAACAGCACAGCTGTCCAGCAGCACTCAGCAGCTTGGGTGGTGAGCTGGGCAGGGTGTCACCGGCAGGCAACCGACAGTTATTGGTACAGCAATTGAGAAATACTCAACACTACAGACTTGAAAAATTTCAAGAATCAGGCTCCATCTAACTTCCCCATATATTAAATGTTAGATGGTGCTAACATTGGGCCTTTTAAAAGGAGTCAAGTTGTGTTCAGCTTGTCTTTTTAAAGGACACTGTGATGTATGTAACAGGTTTTGAAATAATGTCCACCAGAAATGGCAGGCTTGTGTGATGACTCAGCAGATGAAAGCTCCGGCAGCCAAGCCCAATGACCTGGTTTCGCCTCCCCAGACCCACGTGGTAGGAGGAGAGAATTAACTCCCCCAAGTGTCCCCTGACCCCCACAAGAACACAGTGCTGCGAGCTTGTATACACATGCAGATGCACACACACACACAGGTACACGGACATACACAGAGACATAGACACTCACAGATACACGCACAAATGCACACACACAGATACACAGACATACACAGAGACATAGACACATACACAAATACATATACAGGCACACACACAGATACACACACAAATGCACATACACACAGATACACATACACACACCCAAGCAACTTAATTTAAAAAATTCAAGTGAAACTTCAAGAACAGGTACTTGGTTCTTAGTGAAGTGCTAGAAATTGGTAACATTTACTGCCATTGTTGCTATTGTATAAATATGAAGCTATGTGACAATGCATTAGTAACATTGTATAAGGTCTGATAACAGCTGAGATTTCCCTGTTCCTATGTGTTCTTACACTGAACACAAGTTGGGTATTCCATCTCCAAACCAAGAACATGGCTTCAGTCAGGCTGCCTTACTCTAGGGTCACACTGTTGTGCTGGGGGTGTGTGGGCTCTCCCCCGCTTCTCCTCTGCTGGTTCTCCTATCTTGGTGCCTATGCAGACAGCTGTGGAAGCAAACACCTCTGGAAAACAACAAAGGCTGTAGCGATGCCAAAGGCCTGAGCTCAGACAATCTCCATCCAGCTCTGGGGTGACTTCCTGACTGGAAGCAAGGCAGGAAAGTGCCACATGGGTGCAGGCCAGCAAGGCTGAGGTCTGAAGCCAGAGGGACTCGGGAAAGCCAGCAGGGGCACAGAGCAGGTGGAAGGCCTGTCTCACCTTACCCAGTAAACACTGAGGCTCACAGGTGGGGCCTAGGCAGGGAGAGAGTAAGCAAATCTTAGAGTAGACAGCCTAGATTGAGAACCTACTCTTCCAGGGCTCCCTGGGAGCTGCTTCTGCCAGCAGGAACTTCTTTAAGGAGTGTCTATCAGATGAGGCAAGGGGAGAAAAGAAGACACTGCCCCCTCAGTGCATGCATGTGTGTGTGTGTGCACATATGTGCGTGTGCATGTGCATATATGTACAAACACGTTAGGCAGGTATCCACAGAGGCAAGAGGACCCCTGAAGATGGAGTTACCGATGGTTGTGAGTGGTTCAGTGTGAGTCCTGGGAACCAAACCCCTGTCCTCTGCTTCAGCACTGAGCCATCTTCTCAGTCCTCACCTCTCATTTGTTTGTTCTGGACACCAGTAAGGTGTCCCACTAAGCCTCACCAGTTTAACTGGGCTAGCTAGCCGGCCAGCCTCAGTGGTCCTCCCGTTTCTGACTCCCGGTGCTGGAATGAGCAGCACAGAAGGCCACACCCAGCTTCTAAACAGAGTGCCAAGGACCAAACCTAGGTTCTCACGCTTGCCCCCTGCACACCAAGCTAGCCCCACAGCCCGGAGGTGACACTCTGCTTGTGTGCTGCTTTGTGCGGGATTCTCTTAGACCACACAGTCCAGGAACAGTGTAAACCTTGAGAAATAGCAGAATAACAAAAGATAGGACACCATGTAATCTCTGAGTACCTGACAGGCGGTGGTGGCACACACCTTTAATCCCAGCACATGGGGGACAGAGGCAGGTGGATCTCTGTGAGTTTGAGGCCAGCCTGGGCTACAGAGTGAGTTACAGGATAGCCAGAGATACACAGAGAAACCCTTTGTCAAAAAGAAAAAACAAACAAACACGAGTACCTACTATTTGAACATATTTCTTCTTTTTCATGTTTTTATGGCATTGTCATCTCACCGCCTAAGGAGTTCTGTCTCCTGCTCTTAATGGAATATACACATCTTCCCTTGTAATTGTTTGAAACTGTCTTCTGTGGCCTTCCTGGTAGGAGTACATCATGCCTTCCTTAGAAGACAATAGCTTTCAAATAGGCTTTCAAGTCCTCCCCCAACACAGTACTTATCTGTGTGCATTAATCTTTGTCTATTTTGATGGCTGTACCCATCTAATGGACTCCCAGGAGTGCTGTGACTGCATCAAGAGTTAAAAACCTTAAGTCTCAGCTGAGCGGTGGTGGTGCACACTTTTAATCCCAGCACTTGGGAGTCAGAGTCAGGCAGACCTCTGTGAATTCAAGGCCAGCCTGGTCTACAAGAACTAGTTCCAGGACAGGCACCAAAGCTACAGAGAAACCTTGTCTCAAGAAAAAAAAAAAACAAAAACAAAAACAAAAACCTTAAGTCTCTCGCTGCTAGGAACTTCTGAAAGCATCCCTTAGTTTGCACCTTTGCCAACTCCATGTAATTTTCTGAAATAAAAGATGAAGTCTAAACAAACAGATGATCTCAAGGACAATTTTATGCTAATTAACAAAGAAAAGCAGCAGGACAGGCAAACTGTTGCCTGGAGGCAGGAAAGTGTGTGTGTGTGTGTGTGTGTGTGTGTGTGTGTGTGTGTGTGTGGAGAGAGAGAGAGAGAGAGAGAGAGAGAGAGAGAGAGAGAGCGCACTCGGGAGGCAGAGGCAGGCAGATCTGTGTAATCCAGACTAGTTGGGCCTACATGGGGAGTCAGCCTCTGCAGGGCTACAGAGAGACCTGGCCTCAAAACACACAAAGAAGGAAGTTGCTTCAGAGATAAGAGTGAGAATGCCCAGAGTGCCGGGAAAGCAGGACCAGGCATTGGCAAGTATCTGAAAAAACGGAAGAACAAAAGAAGAAGTATATTCTTACGGCTATCTCAGAGCTGTCAGGCAGGCTTAGCCTAGTTTGGTTTTTTGTTTTGTTTGTTTGTTTTGTTTTTTCGAGACAGGGTTTCTCTGTAGCTCTGTCCTAGAACTAGCTCTGTAGACCAGGCTGGCCTCGAACTCACAAAGATCTGCCTAATTCTGCCTCCCAAGTGCTGGGGTTAAAGGTGGGTGCCACCACTGCCCGGCAGGCTTAATTTAGCTACGTAGGCACTCCCTAAGCAATTGTTTTGTTGTTGTTGTTGTTTGTTTGTTTGTACTCAGGTAGCCCAGGATATCTCTATCCCCCTGCCTTAGTCTCCAGAGTGCTGGAGTTATAGTTGTACACCACGACGCGTGGCTGAGGTTGAACTCTTAGTATGTTTATTAGACATGTGAATTTCCTGTTCATGACTCACTTTTCTTTTCCTATTCATAGAAAGACAAAAGTCAGGTTTGGTGGCAAATGCTTGTAATCCCAATATTTGGGAGGCGGAGGCAAGATGATTGCTACAAGTTTGAGACTAGCCTGGGCTACGTAGTGAGTTCAAGGCTGGCACCGGCCTCAGAACTACAACTCTCTTGTTCCCAGAGGAGTCAGAGTCACCCTCACAACACTCAAGACCCCATTTTCTCCCAGAATATGGGGGAGGGGCACTGAGGAAGGTGTCATCCTTTATTCCATAGAGACCCTTAATCCTGGTGGACACGGGAGGTATCCTTCCAAGGACTTCCATTCTGCTCTTGGCCGAGTCTGCCACAGAGAGGCCAGTGCTCCGGGTCATAGAACCTTTCTGTCTGAGCATTTCCTGGGCGTCTGTGGGCCACTTTTCACTGCTCTGCGTCTGTGTCCATGCTTAGCTCTGAGCTCAGGCTCTTCAGGGAGATGCCAGCAACATTCACACCATGCTACATAGGCGCCCTGGAGCCCCCATGCTCCCCACAGACCCACCCATCCATGACAGCTCAGTAGGTAAACTCCCAACTGAGCTGAACCCAGATCATAACCACTTCCGAGAACTCGGTTTTAAGGAAAGCTAAGTATCTTCCAAGCCACGTGGGGTAAGATAGCCGCTGTGTTAGAAGCAGCAAGCAGTTTGGCCTGTACCTCACAATGTTGGAGATGATAAACTTGAAGATGTTCACGTTTTCCTGAACCAAAATGGGCAGTTCCCTCCCTCTTGCTGGTGGGCTCCGGCTAGGATAATGACCTACTTGGAAGTCACAGTCACATGATAGCCTTTGCCAGAGACCATTTTTGGCATTCTAAGGAAAAGGCTGCCATGCTCGAGATCTTTCATGGCTCCCTTCAGCTTGTTTTCTTGCATCAACAAGGGCAGGCTCACTTGCCAACTCCTTCATTAATTCGTTAAGACACTGATGGCACAAGCCATGCCAACAGCACCCACCCCAGCAACCGCAATCTTGTTCTGGACGGCCTGTTCCTCCTTAAGAAGATTCACAATCCGTTGGTCCTTGAGGGTTGCCCTTCGGATCTGGAGCCAAAAGGGACCACAAGTGCATCAGGCACCCAGGGGAATGGTCCAGGTTCCATGACAGTGGCTCTGGTCAAAAGATTTTTAAAGTAATAGATTTCTTACTATACTACTGAATATTGTATAACCATTAAAAAGAATATTTCCTTCAGGATATTATCTTTCTCTTTAGTATCTATATAGATAATATTTCATGTAAACCATGCTGACCTCACCTAACTCACTATATAGCCAAGAATGACCTTTAACTTCTGATCTCTCTGTCACTGCCTCCTAAATGTAAGGATTATAGGCACACGCCAGTGATACTCAACTTCTGGGGACCATTCCTGAGTAGACAGAGAAGTGCAAAGGCCACCTTCTAGAAGAGAAGAGCGGGGCTGGGGAGGACATGTATGCATCTTCTTGAGTGTGCACAGACCTGCTTTGGGGTGGGACGTAAGAAACTGATTATTACCTTGGGATGGGGCTGTTGGGCAGGGACTGAGGACTGAGGTGATAAAGAGACTCTTTTGCTCTATTTTCTCCTTGTGGATCTTGTCCTGCGTCTCTTTCTTCTGTTCTACATCAGGCGTCTTGGTGAGGTCACAGTGGGAGAGCGTGACTAAGGACAGAACTGAAGCGTTAGGATCTTGACTGTCCCCTGAAGACCTGTGTATCAAAGGTTTGGGTCCAGGCTGGTGCTGTTGGGAAGTTCCAGGACCTCTGAGAGGGGACCTGACTGGGGGTCTCTGGGCTGTGTGAGGGTATGCCTTTGAAGAGGCAATATGGCCTCAGCCTCTTCTCTCTTGCTCCCTGGCCAGAGGGGAATGGTTTGCCTGTCTAAAACATGCTGTCTCATACCAGGTTCAAAGCAACATGGCCAAACCAAACACACACCAGAACCTTGAAGACACAAGGCCCGGATGACCATTTCCATAAGTTAGTCTCCAGCATGTCATCCTAGTGACAGAACAGAGCCTAACACAAGAATGGTTTTCTCCGCGATGCAAACTCGAGCTTCAGAGCAGAGGCTGTGTGAGTTCTCCCCGAGGATTCGTGTTTTAGGAACCGGCTCCATCACTGTGTTCTCTGCTGTGGAATATTCCTTTACACGGTGTGAAGATGCATCACCGTGACTGGTCTGATAGAGAGCTGAATAGCCAACAGTGTGGCAGGAGGTGTGGCAGGGGCTTCTGGACAGAGAGCTCTGGGAAGGAGAAAGGAGGGGTCGCCAGCAGAGGCAGAGGGAGCAGACATGCAGGAGGAGATGTAAAAACCAAGAGTCACATGCCAACACACAGATGGATAGAAGAGGATCAGTCTAAGTTAAAAGAGCTCGTGGTTACAAACCAAAGCTATAGGCTGAGCTTTTATAATTAATAATAAACCTCCCTGTCGGTTTTTCCTTTCCTCTCCTCTCCTCTCCTCTCCTCTCCTCTCCTCCCCTCCCCTCCCCTCCCCTCCCCTCCCCTCCCCCCCTTTCTTTCTCTCTCTCTCTCTCTCTCTCTCTCTCTCTCTCTCTCTCTCTCTCTCTCTCTCTCTCTCTCTCTTTCTTTCTTACCTGGAGCTCTAAGTCCAGCATGGTAGGAGCTATGAACTTGTGCTCTGAGTCGGCAGCACTTAGCTAGTATGGGAGGGGCTCAGTAAGTACAGCCTGCTACTGGGGTGCAAATCCTAAGAGTAGAAAAATGGACACTCTGGACAGAGCAGTGTGAAAGAAAACCTAAGGGACAAAAGCTTTTAGGAGTGAAATGTTTCCTGAAAACGTGTTGGAAGGCGTGCCGGAAGGCGTGTCAGTCTTCAGGAGACCCGGCCCAGGGCCTTGCGGTCCTCTGGCTCCCTGTGCGCCAGCTCTACAGCGGGTGACAGGGTTGTGGAAAGAAAATATGCTGGGGAGGTGTGTAGGGTCAGATTTCAATAGGCCAGAGGCCAAGGACTGAGGGATTTTGAAACCGAAAGGACAAGCTGGCTTCAAGAGACAGAGATCGAAATCAAAGGGGGGAATTTGCTGGTGTGCGTCATCAGAACACACTCTCTCCATTCCCACGTTCGCTTTCTTGGGGTGACTTCCTTTGCTTCCAGGTTCTTCCAGCACACTGGCTTCTGACGACTACAGCTGACAAAGGGCCCCGACTTTTTCTCGCAGTTACAGCGCAGACCTTTCTGTGAATTCCTACTGGTTAGTGTTACTGTGTGAGGCCCTTGTCAGCCAGGCAAGTGCTACGTGATCATTCCTCGCTGCGATCAATTTAATCTAAGGACCAGGAGAGAAAGGATGATGGTGATTTCTCCAAAGAAATCAAAGTCCTTTTTATTATCGTTATTTTTATTATTTTACATTTGTTTAGTGTGTGGGTGTGCGCGCATGCGCACGCCGCGGCATTCCTGTGGAAGTCAAAGGACGACTAGCGAGAGTCGGTTCTCTTCTTCCATCTCGTGGGTTCCAGGTAATGAACTCATACTGACAGGCTTGGTAGTGAGCGCCTTTAACTACCGCGCCCTCGCGATGGCCTAAGATCCTGTTTCTAAATGCCCAGATGCTGAACAGGTGAAAACATTAACAGTAAATTATGAGCAGAAACAAAAGGATCAAATGGTGAGTATAGAAAAGAATAGAAAAGGCCAGGCATGAAACCTTTCGCCTTTAATCCCAGCACTCGGGAGGCAGTGAGTTTGAGGCCAACCTGCTCTACACAGAGAGTTCCAGACCAGCGAGGGCTACACAATGAGATCCCATCTCAAGCAAACACATCTTTGGAGGGAGAAAGGTTCAAATGGCGGAGGAGCTGGAGAGACTTGGGGACAAACAGTGAGAGGAAGGAGCAGAAACTGACGCTGTTTGAACAGAAATATTTATTTTGCAGGCCATCTCATCGCCTAGTCTACCTTCCCAAAGCCGCCCACAAGCCCCACACAAATTAGGATCCCTTGCAAACCCACTCTGAACTCCACTTGCGTGTGCTCGGCAGTGGCTGGCTGGTGGGTGCGGGGAAAGGGTGTGAGGACAGGGTGTGGGGACAGGGTGTGGGGACAGGGTGCTGCCATTCAGGTCCGACTCTGAAACGCCTGCTTTTCACTGAGCTCTCTAGTTCTCCGTCTGCCCTCGGGATAACTGTAAATCAGTTTCTTTCATCACACGATCCTTTGTGTGGCAAGACACTTCGTTTCTGCCCCATCTTTTCTCTCTCGGCCAAGCACAACCAGTTCTTTGACCACATTATCTGGTGACATAGTTTCCAGATTTTTCTATGTCCTATTTATCTTTCTCAAAATTCATGCCCCCAACCTCCGCATGTGGGTGGGGGTGGAGACTATGGTGTGTGCATGTCTGTGAGTGCACAGGCAGAGGCCAGAGAAGGGCTTCGGTGTCCTGCTGGTCTGCTCTCGGCCTTGCTCCTCTGAGGCAGGGTATCCTGCTGAGCCTGTATCGAGGCCACAGTGCCCATCCTGTCTCTGCCCCCTGGGGTTACAGTCATGTGTGTGTTCTGGGGATTTGAACTCAGGAGTGGACTTGCCTGGACAGCAAGTGTTTTTAACCTCTGGTAAATCTATCCAGTCCCTCTCTTGTTTGGGTGGGGGTCAGGGTCTCACTCTCTAGCCAAGGCTAGCCCGGGATTCACTATATAGCAGAAAATGGCCTTACACTCACAGCCCTCCCAGCCGAGCCCCTCAAGTGCTAAGATTACAGGCATGGACCTGGTTTATGTCTGCCTTGGAAATCCATTTAAATAAAAGCCTGCGCACTGCTGACTTCTGTGGGGGATCGACTCGGCTTATCTGGACACCACACTTTGCTAACACGGGTTAAGGTGTCATGGCCGGTTTCTTTGACACTGGGTCATGGTTCACCTGCTTTTGAGCTGATGATCCACCAACTCACAGGCCCTTTTTTTTTCCTTATGAATTTCTGCCAAGTTAGGCCTTTTGTAACCATGAAAATAGTGTGTTTGGAGCCAAATGGGACGTTTTACTTTTTCTCTCAAATCTTTTCTTGTTTCTCTTGGATTTCATCTAGTTACCTGCCCTGCCAAAATATGGCTTTATAAGCAGGAAATCTTTTCACCTGGCTGTAAACAGGAACTTTTGCACCTCCAGTTCTAGCTACCCCCTTAGCTCTATTAACCCCCTTAGCGCTAATGGCTGCCTTAGCACTAATAACTCCCTCAGCGCTAATGACCCCTTAGCTCTATTAACCCCCTCAGAGCTAATGACCCCTTAGCTCAAGTGACCCCTTAGCTCTAGTGATCTTTTTGCTTGTGCACTATCTCTGATGCCTGCTTCCCAAAAAATATGGTGGCTACCTTGCTAATGCCTTGTGTGTTGTGGCCAGGGGTGTGTGTCTGTCTATATCTTTGTGTCTGTGTGTGTATCTGCATGGATGTGTGTATGTCTGTATGTTTGTGTCTATGTATGTGTGTGTATATCTGTCTGTGTGTGTGTATCTTTATGTCTGTGTGTGTATCTGCATGAGTGTGTGTGTGCCTGTTTGTATCTTTTGTGTCTGCGTGTGGGGGTGTGTAGAGGTGTGCACACATGCGTGCACACGCTTGAGTGAGTATCTGAGCTTTGACCGGTTATTTTAGTCACTGTCAACCTTTGTTCCCATTTTTGCACAGTGCCAGCTGCTCTGGACAGATAGACACTTTGGTACCTGTTCTGCCTCTCCCTGTCGCCATTATAAGACAGTATCTGGGGTAGCTCTGGAGGGGTCTGGAATTAGTTATATTGGCCTTCCGCCTTAAAGAAGAACTCTGAAGTAATCATGAGATCAACAGGTTCCCACATACATCCCCAGATCCTAAATGGAGCCCTCTGTCCTACCGCTGTGTCATCTGGGAGTCTCGATTTCCGCTGATCCCCTCACTTGGCTCTTAGAAAACCATTTTTAAGGGGTTATGACTTACTTCCGGAGACTAGGAGACCCTCCCGATCCAAGACTGGCACAACCATCTGCTGTCTTGAAAGGCTAATGTATATATCGCTACACTCTCACACCCACTGGCCCAAGAGCGCTGGAGTGGACCCTTCACATGTAGACACACATCAGAATAACTAAAATCCTTTGCCCCGGGTGCTTCATGGTTTCCACTGTCTGTCTGTCCCTGACAAGTTTGCTTTATTAGTCTCTGGGGCTATCTCAGCCCAACACGACCCTCCTATCCACTGAGCCTGCTTCCACAGCAGCTAGGGAGATGGCTCAGTGATTGAGTGTTTAGTGTCCTTGCAGAGAACCTAAGTTAGATTCCCAGCATCGTGCAGACATCTCAGAGCTACTATGATGCCAGCTCCAGGGCATCTCACCTCTTCTGATCTCTGAGGGCACCTGCACTTTTGTGTACATCCCTATACACAGACATACACACATCTACATAATAAAAAAATCTGAAAAATAAATAACAAATAAATAAATTTGGGGGAAAAAGCCTCATCTTCCTAAAACTGCAGGCCTGTGCTAGCACACCCAGCAAGAAAGTATTAAAGAGCCAAGTGGTAGAGCACACCTTTAATCGCAGAACTCAGGAGGCAGAGGCAGGTGGATCTCTGTGAGATCTAGGCCAGCCTGGTCTACAAAGTGAGTTCCAGGACAGCTAGAGCTACACAGAGAAGCCCTGTCTCAAAACAACAACAATAAAGTATTAATGATTTTGGTCTTTCTGGGAGAAAATAAAGACAAAGAGATTCTGTGTACTTTGGGGGCTCTAGGAACATCCAGTTATAATCCAGGCTGAGAACATATAACTAGACTACTTGACACATGACGGAAGGCAGAGTCAAAATGAAATCTCTCCTGTGTCCAGGGGAGGTGCCCTGGGCCTGGGATAGATACCAACTGCCCTCCCATTCCACCTCCCCTTTTTTCTTTCTTTTTCTCCTTTCTTTCTTTCCTTTCTTTTTTTTTTTTTTTTTTTAGACAGGGATTTTCTGTAGCTTTGGAGCCTATCCTGGAACTAGCTCTTGTAGGGCTGGCCTTGAACTCACAGAGATCCATCTGCCTCTGCTTCCCGAGTGTTGGGATTACAGGTGTGAGCCACCATCACCAGCTATATCCCACTTCTCTTAACACATGCTTCAAGAGTAGAGACAGCTTCTCCTATCCAAGAACCATTGGTCCAGACTCTCCCTGCCACAGGGAGACCTCAACTACCTGTTTGCCAGGATGGATTTCTTCAGAAATTCTGAGAACCACTCAATGTCAGATGACGTCGACACCTCAAACGGTGATATGCTGCTGCCCCTGCTCACACTGAGTCTCTGAAGAAAAAACGCCACCTTGGAGGGCAGCGGTGGAGTGGAAGCATCCGGGTTCCCTTGGAGCCCTGCCCCCCTGTTTCATGTGATGCCCTTGTATTAGTTTAAAAGAGGAACCACATGTTTTCTAAGGACTATCTAATACTCATCCGAAAAGAAGACATGAGCACCTCTGGGACCAACGTGCCCAGGGGCCCCAGGTTACTACCATGATAAAATGAGACCTGGGTGGGAATTTTATAAAGATTCCCAGATCCTAAAACTCCCTTCCTTGCTGGCCCAATATTACAAGAGGATCACAAAAGGAAAGCAATGTTTCTTCACATTTCGTAGCTAGGCTGAGTAACAGAAAGGAAATCTAGAAGGGTGGGACTTTTCCCAGCCCAGCAGAAAGTACCTAGAAGACAATCCAAGTAAAATCCCTTAAAGAGAAGGGAAGATGACACGATTTCTGAGAAACCGCTCAGAAGAACGTGTAATCCAGATCCAAGGATATCAGTCTGTTGGCGCCCATCCTGATCATTTGGGGTTAGACACAAATTTCAAAAGGACAAAAGTATGAAATGATCCTCAAGGAAACTGCCAAAATGAAACTTGAAGATGCTACCAAATGTCCTCAGGATTTCTTTGATGGAAGAGGGCACAGTTTTGTGTACAGTGCAGACTGTTTTGAGGGTAAACATAAAGTATCAGTTATTTCAGAATAATAAATACTGGGGACCATAAGGAGTAGGAACAGAGAAGAGGGAATGAATCCAAGGACTGATGAGAAGGAAATAAGGCCGGCTCTTCTGAGACAGCAGGAAGGATAGTCCTCTTGAAGGAAGGCAGTGAGATGCAGCATGGTGAGAGGGAGACGAGGCCATGGATGCCTCTCCAACACTAAACCACCTCGGTTAATCAGTTGACGGCTACCTCTGTTTCCCTCACAGACTCTAAGATCCGTGAGAGCAGTGTTGTGATTTGGACAAATGTCCCTAAGGTCCCGTGTTAAAGGTTTGATGCCAAGATGGTGCTGTTGGAAATCGGTAGAATCTTTGTGATGTGGGGCTTGGTGGGAGGTGCTGAGAGCTCTGGGGGCATCCCTCCAAAGGAGGCTGCAGGACTTTGACCCCTTTCTATTTCCCTCTTATCATTTCTTGACCATAAAGCGAGTGATTATGCTTGCCACAGGCTCCTTTCAGGATGCACGACCTTGCTATAGGTCCAAAGCAACAAGATCAATCAATCAAGCTTTGGAAAACCTCTAGAACTGTCAATCAAAATAATTTTCTGTTTATGAGTTGATTATTTCTGGCATTTTCTTAGAGTAACAGA
The DNA here is from genome assembly GCF_950005125.1 of Chionomys nivalis. Taxonomy (NCBI): domain Eukaryota; kingdom Metazoa; phylum Chordata; class Mammalia; order Rodentia; family Cricetidae; genus Chionomys; species Chionomys nivalis. The sequence goes on along the minus strand of NC_080102.1, from coordinate 3,006,445 downwards.
AATCTAGCTAGCAAGGCGAGGCTTGGATACATTTTGTTCTCTTTTGTAACGCGTACCACCGAACACAGTGCATAGAGTATTATTGATGCTCAACTAGAATTTGTTGTATGGAGTGTGGGAAGACTGAGATGTGTGGGAGGTTCTCTAGAGAGTTACGGTAGGAACTGTGTTCTGACTATGTTCTGGAAACAACAAGAAATGAACAATGGGGTTGCTTATCTGAGGTTCAGTGGTGGTGGCATACACTGTAAGAGAATTAAATCATCAGCTCTCCTGAAGCTTAGGAGCAAGAACAGAAAAGGCGATCAGATGGTAATTGTCGTGACTAACCGAGCAGAATGGAAAAGGAATTGAGAGGGCAGACTGTGTATTGGAGGACGATGGAGTCTGGGCTAGAAATGGGTCAAGGGTAGAGATAAACAGGACCAGTCATAAAATTATAGTTGCTAGAAGAGTTTGGGACCAGCATAATGCACGGCTTTGCAGCAGGCCAAGTGCCCAACTCAGGTTTCCATTATGAATTATATGAATGTTCAAACACGGACTGCTGTGTCTGGTTTATTTTCTCTTGTAGCCCGATCTTTTAAATGAATTAGAAAGGGAGCAGAGAAGGAAAGGGGAAATTGAGGAAATATTTTAAGGCTATTAAAATCATGAGCTATTCAGATTTCTGTATGTGTATAACACATGGTATGTATATGCATGAATATGCATTACAAATGCTGCATCCATGCGAGTCCATAGATATTTTCTGCAATGCTGGGGTTAGCAGAAATAATTAGAAACCTCTGTCATCTAATTGAGTTGGGTCACATGGTCACATGTGTTCTCTACACTGTGGGATGAGGTCTGCATTATGGAATCTCCATGGTGGAGAGAGCTTGTCAATACAGGCTGAACTCGAGGACTCTTAAGTATGAATGGGTCTGTAACTCAAGCTGAAGGTTCACTGCTGTCAGCGACCAATGAACTCGAATCAGAGTCCTGGACGCTGGCACAGCTGAAACATCCTGTCGTGAGGCCAGGTACTGAGAAGATTAATGAGAGAGGACACAGTCTGAGCAGGACCAAGGCCTCGGGACTGGCCAGCTCAAACAGAGGGCCACATTGACAGGCTCCAAACAGGAAGATCCAGAATCTCTTTGGAGGATCTCAACGTTGAACTCTGCTAAGACTTGTAAGTTCTCTGACTTTAGTATAAGCACATTCCGTTTCTGTGATTCTCCATTAAAGATGGATCTCATTTCCCATTATCTTTGGGCAAAATGTCTTCTTAAAGGTTCTGTTCACTTGCTTTAAACCTCCCTCCCTGAAAATCCGTAGATATATAGTTAGGCCTCATGGTTCAAAAATTCTTCCCTGTGCAAAACCCATACTCCTAATTAAGAAATAATAACTGGTGTACAGCTGGGGTGAGGTGAGGATGGAAGTCTGCATTAGTGTCATAGGTTAGAGGGGAGAGAGAAAGGACTCTCCACTGTCCTCTGGCTACCAGAGTCTTCAAAACATTACTCTCTCAAGAGAATCCATTGCCCACGTCAAACGAAATAAAAAGTTCCACACTTGTTTTCCTGCTGAGCCTATAGCCAGTGGACAATTAAGTGGAGACCAGAGAAACCTGTCTCTGTGGCCAGCCATCCACTTTGGCCATCTAAACCCACACATCTGAACGTAGACGACACTGACACAGTTTCTGGGTACCCGGATGCTGGCTGTGGAATGACTCCTCTTGTACTCAACACTGAACACAGGAAAAGTAACTCAAAGGATGTCAGGCAATACATGAAACTGACATGCCCCAGACTCTGGGCTGAGCACCCCCTCTGACTGGCAGCATCTAAATTACATTTGCAACTTTTGTGGGGAGGATTTTAATTTGAACAAAGCTGTGGAAACATTGCAGTTCCCCGGGCTCAATCTCCCTTCCTGTCCTCGGGATACATTGTACAAAGTGTTGTTTTTATCGCAGGATATTAAAGGCCTAGGAACAATTTGAAATTGACTTCAGCTGCTTCTTTCCCTGGCTGAGCTGACCAACCATTTGAGGATCCTATTTTCTTTGACTGCCGACAGGAATGCTGGGTTGGCACAGTCAATTTTGCTCCAAGATTGTGGTGTTCTTTGAAAATTTCCAAATGTAAATTTTGACAATTAAGGGCGCTAAATCCCCTCAACCCCTACCTCTATCTCCAAATATCTATCAGCCCATGTGTCCAAGGTCTTACACGCCACCTCTCGCTATCTTTTTATCGCCCTTAGATTTTCAATTAGTTCTCTGGGCTTCTGGCCGCATCTGCTAGGAAACAGTCATTTAAACAGGCCTTCCTCTTACACAGTTTTAATGGGATTCCCCTGGCAAAAGTAGATGGGATTTTAGAAATTGGAACCATACTAGAAACACAATTGTTTTTGGTGATTGCAAGTGAGTCTCCTGGCTATCTTACCACAGCTAAAGTGTCCACCGAACAACACGGATGGGGGCTGGGGCTGGACGTTGTACAGCTCAGTCTGTCCAGCTCCAGCAGTGGCTGTTCTGTGCTTGGGAGGCTTCCTCTACTGCCTTCTCCTTCTTTCTTCAAACATCTTTTATCTTCCTGCTGGTTCAGTGTTGAGATCCTCGTGAAAGTATTAAACAGGGTTTGAGAGGAGATTAAAAACGAAGAGATAGCACTTCTGAAGAAATGTTACTGGGAGGAATAAAGTTTCTTTCCTCTATAAAAACTTTCTGTGACACACTATCTTCAAACAAAAGCCACGAGATCTAATAACCACTCGTTTTAAAATAACACCGTTGCTAACGGCAACAGTCTCTCAGCTCTTCCAAAGTTTCAGGCATCATGCTAAATGCTTAGCCTTTGTGTGTGTTCCTTCACCTAACTTCACAGAAACCCTATGAAGAAGGCATCTCATCACTGACATCATAAACATGAAGGAATGGGCCTCAGGGACCATAACGTAAGGTCATCCACCCCCAGTATTAACCATTTCACCCCTTTGACTGAAAAGGCTCCAATCTAACTGCATGTGGGTCTTTTTGCGTTGAGACAGGCCTCACTATGCAGCTCTAGCTGGCCTGGAACTCCTAGGTAGACCAGGTTGGCCTTAAACTTCATGTAGATCTGCCTACCTCTACCTCCCAAGTGCTGTGATCAAGGGCATGTGCCACTACCCTGGCCACAATAAACTCCTTTATTTAGCTCTCCATTAGTTTCACGGCACAGGGTACCCGCAGCAGTATCAGGGGCTATTACTGGCCACAGGCTCTAGCCAAGACCCCTGTTCCCGGGGGTTGTGACTGTGTAGACAGCATGATCACATCTGAATCCCCATCCATGCCCTTTCCTCTCTTTCCTCTCTGACAGCACAGCATTGCACTGTGAATACTGACTGCTGTGTGACACAACACAGCACAGGCTATGCAATCCTAGTACAGAGTGCCCTCATCACAGTACTTTGTCTCAGCGTTCTGGGTCATATCTAAAAACGTTCCAGTTCGAAAGCCAGTCTAACCCCTGCTTGTTTGCTTTTGTTCAGAATACTTCCACTCTCTAGAAAGCACTGTAGTTGAATGCTAAAGCCAACACTGGGGTGCTGCTCATTTGTTAAGATTGTATTTTGTAAGCATGGACATTATGCTTTCTATGCATTTGAGTATAATCCTGTTTGGTCACGAAATTAACCATCAGTACTGGTTTGCTGGTAAGCACACACACACTAAGACACATAAAGATGACAGAAGATGAATTACAGATGCAAACCACACAGCCCAAACCACCTGAGGCTGGGGAAGTGTGGGCCCATATTTCTATATGGTGTGGCAGCCAGGCTCCAAAGCCATAGTCAGTATCTGAGGACGGACACGTAGCCTACCAGACAGGCTGTCGCAACCTAACAAAGGGTCAGGAAGTTGTTTTGCTCCTTTCTTTGTAATTTGCAGGATAGAGAATCGGATTCAAGCCTATGTGATAGCTAGCATACACAGCAGACAGGTAGTTGTGGACTTGACAAAACGCTATTCACCTGGTTACCTAGGAGACAGAATGCTAATGTATTTCCTCTAAGTTAAGTTTTGGTATAAAGACTGTTTGGAGAATAAACAGGAGGAATTCTTCAGGATGTGAACTCAGGACTTCATGAGGGATCACTGAGAATCTCCCTCCCGATAAAGCCATGTGAGCTGTGTCTTTATTCCCGTGCCTCCACGCCGGTCCAGAGAGAGAGAGTTTATGTTGGGGTCTGATCAAGAGAAATAATTTATGGTCCAGGCTAGCACCGGATCTGGACAGGGAAGAAACTTACTGCGAAAGTGTGTGAAACGCATAAAGACTCTCCTGTCGCATCTTATACACGGGCTGGAAGGAGACCATGCACATGGATCTAGGTTTTCTCTAAGTCAGTTCCACAATTAGGGACCCACAACAGGAAAACAAACAATTATAAACAAGGGAAACAACCATGACAGGTGTTAACAGCAACGAAAAATCGTCTCAAACATTGTCAGAGAGACGAAATACAGCTGCAAATCCCATCACGACTTCTTACAGATGCCTTTGCGGGTATAGAGTCACATATCGACATGGAAAAAACACCACTCCCAACCCAAAGTGGATTCACTAAGGGCAGGAAGGAGCCATAGCAGGAGATTGGGAGCTGGAAAGAGCAGGGATGGGTTGTTCTAGGCACAGTCCAACACTAAGGCATTTGGGACTGTCAGCCTGAAGTGACACTCCTTGCCGGGATGACTGTGAGATTTTCCTATTGTCCAATCCAGGACTCCGTGAAAACAAAAGAACATATTGCTAACGAACAAACCTCTGCAACAGGCATAAGCCATGGCGGTCTTGAGCAAGCTGGGACACATGGTCACTCTCAGCCCTCCTCCCCGGGGCATGCTACCCAAACAGCGAGCCTCTGAGACAGGCACAATCCGTGGCTGCGATTATGGTTACTCTCATTAATTGCTCGTCACCCTCAGACATGCTACTTCCACAGCAAAGCTGCTGAGGACCTAATGAGCCAAATCCCAGCCGGCACAGGGTGGGTCTAACCTGCTCTACTTCAAGGCTACTCTGGGAGTTTCTGGCCCAGGTCACCAACTCAGGGGGAGCTTGCCTGTAATCAAAAAGGAAAGGTGACTAAGAAAGATGGGATAAGAAATTGGGAGCAGTGACCTGAAGATCTAGTCTCCATCAGGAAAACATGAGAATGTCAGAGCAATGGGTACAGGGGCCATACATGAGATGGTAGGTAGTGGGTCCCATGCCTTCTCCCCCAGTACTCCATGAAAGGCCCAAGGAGACACGGATTGTAAGACAACTTCCCGAGACTGAGCATTGCCACAAGCAGCGCTCAGGCTGTGGTTTCCAAACATGTGGGATTAATTACCCGGAGGGATTGTAAACACTAGATCCCAGGCCTCCAGCCCCATCAATGACTCTGTTATTCTGAGACAGACCCAGGGATATATTTTAATAAGCACCGCCCAGGTGATGCTAAGCCAAGCCTTCGCTTTGAGAAACGCCACCCTAAAGATGTTTAAGTAGCCCTTCCTGGCGTTCCCACCACCGCCCCAGCAAGAACACCTGGGGCTCGCCTTACACGAGAGTCCCATGATGGAGGTGGGACATGAAGGACAGGTGAGGGGGAAATCTGAGCAGCTCAGCCTTCAGCCACCTGAAGAACTTTCCTACCAAGGGACCTGGTCTCCATTTGGAAAAGAAAAGCCCTCTCCTTGCCAGGTTCCCTGCATGATCCTAACAGGAGAACAGCCCAAGCAGGGGCACAGAGATTCTGTTTTTAAAGCTCCTGTTTGGAATCTCCCTATCCTAGTGAGTTTCCCTTGCCCTGGTAACTGTAGCTGACATTTACTGATGGGGTACTGTGTGCCAAGCCTTGATTGATCCTTTACTGAGTTCTGAGAACGACCCAATAGGGTAGGTATTTCCGTCCCCATTTTATAGCTGGGCACACAAAGCAGAGCCACTATGATGCACACATGTAGGTCACTGGCTGTGTGGTGGGTAGCCAAGGCACTTTTACAATAATTTAGGCCACAACCTTCACAAGCTGACACTGGTCTTGGCACGGTGGCTTATAGAAATTTCCCAAGTTTCCCAGGGCCCTGCAGCTAGACCAGAAACTCTGCAAGTTCATAGATAAGAACAAGGGGGGGGGGATGGTGTAAGAAGAAACTTCTGGACTCTGATGGGAAGACAGCTGAGCCAGTCTGGAAAAGCAGCTAGGTAGAAACACTAGCAAGCGTGAGAAAGCACATGGAAGTGATCAGCTGTGCCAGCCAAGAGTCTCCCGTGTCTTTCTGGAAAGGAGAGGGCCAAGACAACCTCTTTGTGTCCTGTGGACGCCAATGGAGAACCAAGCCTGAGTTGCCTGCCACTACTGATTGCATTCCTCATCCCCCTGTCCCAGGAAACAACCCTGAAACCAAGGTTCTGGAAGCTGGGGATGTGAGTGATTTGGTGAAGTGCTTGCATGAGAGGTAAGGGTCCTGAGTTTAATCCCTGGCACAAGACCGGATAGTATGGGCCTATAGATAGTATAGCCCCCACGAGGAGGTGAGGTCAGAGGTGCAAGGTCACCCTTTGCTAAAACAAAACTTCTCGACCTCTAGTGACCTCAGATAGAATTAATGCTTCTATAGTGTTCTTTATATCATATTTTGGGCTCTTGCATTAAACCTGCCCTTTAAATTAACTAATTATTTTGTTTTTGAGATAGGGTCTTGTTATATAGCCCAGGCTGGACTTGAACTTGCTACATAGCCCAGGCTGGCCTCAAATGTACAATCCTCCCACCTCAGCTTCAGCCTCCCCAGTGCAGGGATGGCAGCTCGCCACCACACCAGGTTAGAGTGACTCTCTTTGTCCTGTTTTAGCCAGAGACAGGGTCTCTCTCTGTAGACCAGGCTGGCTTCACCGTCACCGAGATCCACCTGCCTTGGCCTCCAGAGTACTAGGATTGAAGGTGCGTGCGCCCACGCTTGGCTGGAGTGATTTTCTGTGTGTCCTTTCTCTGCCAAGTTTATAATGGCTCGAGGGCAGGGACGAGACACTGGTGTCTCTCTGGGTGTGTCTTGTGTTCACAGCTAATCTTATTTGCTTCCTTCTTTCCCTGGTGCCAGGCATCTAAATTTAGTGGGAAAGACCCGAAAGTAATAATGTAGCGTCTTGTGTGGAAAATCAGACATGAGCACGGGGTTGCCATGTAACCAGATAGGCTTGACTTACACAGCAAGGACCAGTGGAGACTGGCAGATGGGGCCAGGCAGAGGGGAGGGGCGGGAGCATGAGGCAGAGTGGTACCTACAAAGTTAGGTGGTGCCTAAAAAGAAGGGGAGGGTGGGAAGGAGACAGAGGGAAGAGAAGAAGGGAGGATTTGTGGTACTACAAGGGATAATTAGCTGAGGAAAATGTCACCTAGACTGTGATTCTGGTGGAGGGACTTGGGATAGGTGTGTGGCAGCAGCCTGATGGCCTAAATCTCAGCGCTGTTACTACCAGCCATGTAACTGATAGAATTACTGAATCTCTTGAGCCTCAGACTCTCGTTTGTTGATCTGTTGTTGATATCAACACCTATCTGTGGGGCCTTGTGATGATTAGATGGTTAATGCTAATAAAACAGAGTAGGGCTTGTCATGTAGGATGCACCCAATAGGAAGCAGCTGCTATTTAGTCCCACTCTTCTCTTGCTCATTCCCCACTTTTATTGCATTCCACGCAGGCCTTACCAATTATACCCCAAGACAAATATGCAAACCATCCATGTCTGTTCCCACAGTCTCAGCCTGGTTAAAACTATGGCTTCTTTATTGGATTGCTTCGACAGCCTTTCAGATAAAATAGTCTTACTGCTTCCAGTGTTGATCACCAAAGTCTGGTCCACAGAATAGCCAGAGGTAGGTTTCTAATCCAAACAGACGCTGTCTACTGTTATAAAATCTATTGAGACATGGGAATCATTTAGTACCCCCTTTGTCACATCCAGAGTTCCCATCTCTTCCCTCACAACTCCTTCCTCTCACTCACCTGCTTCAGCCTCTATTTGCCGGGAACTTGGCAAGTTTTTCTTGCCAGGCCCGCCCACCCGCTGGTTCTCAAGCATCCACCATCTCCTTTGCTTCTTGCCTTGCAGAACTCAGCTCAAACAGCAGAAGCATTGGCTTTAGTTTGAGAGAACAAAGTAAAATATTGGGCTTGATACTTTTTAGTCCTGTTACTTTGTGTCTTAGTTATGTTCCTATTGCTATGAGGACAAAACACCATGACTGAGACAATTAAGGAAAGAAAATCTATTTTTTTCTCCTAGTTTCTCTTGAGGATGTATATCAATTGGGTTTACAATTTCAGAGGCCTAGAGTTCATGATGGTAGAGTAAGGCTTGGTGGAAGTAACAGTTAAGTATCACTTCTTTTTTTTTCATTTATTTATTTATTTTAAATAAAAAATTTCCACCTCCTCCCATTTCCCTCCCCTTGCCCCAATCCCCTCCCTCTCCCTCTCCAGTCCAAAGAGCAGTCAGGGTTCCCTGCCCTGTGGGAAGTCCAAGGTCCTCCCCCCCCTCCATCCAGGTCTAGGAAGGTGAGCATCCAAACAGACTAGACTCCCACAAAGCCAGTACATGCAGTAGGATCAAAACCCAGTGCCATTGTCCTTGGCTTCTCAGCAGCCCTCCTTGTCCACCACGTTCAGAGAGTCCGGTTTGATCACATGCTCCATAATTCCCAGTCCAGCTGGCCTTGGTGAGCTCCCGTTAGATCAGTCCCACTGTCTCAGTGGGTGGGCACACCCCTCTCGGTCCTGACTTCCCAACCAGCAGGTAGAGAGAGATAACCTACTGGCCCTTGACAGACTTCCTCCAACAAGACCACACCTCTTTCTTCTCCCCAAACAGTTCCTCCAACTGGGGATCAACTATTCTAACGTATGAGCCTATGGGGAGTATTCTCATTCAAACCATAACTCTCTGGAAAATTCCTTTGTTTTTCACTATCCACCATCCCCACCCTCTGATATGAATTCCATTAGGACAAACATATTGGCTATATGCTTCATTCTCAGGGCAAACATTTCCTCTAAATTTAGTATACACCAAAATACTTCTTGAACCAATGTTGAATGAATTACAATAGGGAAATTAGGAGCAGGACAGCGAAAATATACCTAGGACCAAGATGGTTCTCTGCATTAATCCAAGGAGAAATGGCGAGGTTGTAGCAGTGGCTTTCATTTTCCAGTGAACATGGTATCATCTGGACTTTAAAAAATGCATAGCCACCCAGAATCACCTTCACTAGGTGCAGCCCAGGCATCTGAATTTCCCCAAGTTTGTGGGAGACAGCCAAACTTGACGTGATTGCCCTAAAGGCAAAGGGTATACAGCAGAGAGTAGAAAGGGAGGGGTGTTAGAGGGCACAGTAGGTCGGACTTAGTGAAAGTTGGCTGCAGGAAGGTCTGTGAAGAATTCTAGATTTCTGGCATGGGCCTGGCGGAATGAAAGACGTGAGTTTTGTTTGTTTTAGATAAATCTCTGTGCTATCTCAGACAGACTTGAGCTACAGATGTGTCTTTGTTAGGGTTTCTATGGCTACAACAAACCAACATGGCCAAAAACCAAGTTGGGGGAGGAAAGAGCTTACTTGGGGTTTACACTTCCACATCGCTGTTCATCAGCAAAAGAAATCAGGGCAGGAACTCAAACAGGGCAGTCTCCTGGAAGCAGGAGCTGATGCAGAGGCCACGGAGGGGTGCTGCTTACTGGCTTGCTCCTTATGGCTTGCCCAGCCTGCTTTCTTATAGACACCGGGACCACTAGTTCAGGGATAGAACTACCCATAATGGGCTGAGCCCTCCTCCAACAACCACTAATTAAGAAAATGCCTACAGCCCTGATGTTATGGAGGCACTTTCTTAACTGGGGATCCTGCCCCTCAAATAACTAGCTTGTGTCAAGTTGACATAAAACTACTCAGTACAAGGAACCCCCATAGAGTCAAGTGCAGATGTCCAACTCTTATCTCTTTCTTAATAGATGCATATTGGCCTAGTGAGGAATAGAGCATCCTTCCAATGTCTAGGAAGAGAGAAAGGAATTGAATCTCTGGGAACTATTATGACTATACTGAGTGCAAGACTACTGTTATTTTGCACAACTCAAAACCCCTTCCCAGTCATTGCCCCATCTACACAGCAAAGCCATTCTTGCATTATTCAAAGGTTCAAAGTGTCCAGTAGATTATCACATATTGCATACAGTCTTCAGGTAGCACTTAAAGGTGGAGACATAATGGCTCTCAACTTCCAACAAATGAAAATCATATTCAAAATTACTTCCTTTAAGCCGTGTGGTCAAAGATAGTGAACCCTAAACTGCCTAGCCTGTCTCTAACGGGGAAAAATTTACTGGTTACCAGAGATGCCAAGTGGGGTTTGAAAAGATACGGGTCCTTGGTTAGCTTCTAATTTAGACGCACTGAAATAGGGATCGAAAGTGATATATTTAGAATAAGTAACAGATGGTGGATGGACATTTTGGCATCCACGTCTCAGTATTCTAAGGAAATGATCTAAATCCTCAGAAGAAATAAACAAGGAAAGGATGGGATTGGAACTGGAAAAGGATCTAAGAAATCTATACCAAGTCTTGAATAGATGAAAAATTCAGAGGGTCTGACTGAGATTAAAAGACGGAAAATGGAACAATGGAACGCACAGTCCGGATTAAAGTAAGGTTGAATTCATCAGAGATCCATCAGGGCTGAAACACTTCCCGGGGGATCGAGAGCAGCAGAGGCTGGGCTGCTGGGCTGGGCTCTCGGGAGGAGGGCTGCCAACCAGGCAGGTGAACCGTGAGAAACAACGGGGCGGAAGGCAGACAGTCAGCGCCGAGTCAGGGTCGCGCTCCGCCTGGGGCGTGGCTCCCGCCGTCCCCCAACTCGAGCGAGAAGAGGTCCGGGTGACCAGAAGGGCGTCGCCCGCCCCACCGTCCGGGGCGCACGGGGCGAGAGCGCGCAGCGCGAGGTGAACGTGCGCGAGCCTACGAACCACCGCGTCCCGGAGTCAACCGGCAGTGGCGGCGGCGGCGGCGCCGGGGAGGGGGGTGACGTCAGGACGCAGGGTGCGCACCGGGCGGGGCCACGCCGGGCGGGGCCGGAGTGGGAGGAGGGGGCGGGGCCATCAGGGGCGAGGGCGGGGGAGAATGGCAGTTGCTGTGCTGGTCCTCGGCTGCGTCGGTCCGGCTGGAGTCACCGAGGGGAGTTCGGGAAAGCGGCCGGCCGCCACGCTTCCACCGGTAGCTCTTGCCGTAGCCGAGACGGTTCCGCGGCGGGGCTGAGGGCCGGGCCTCCTCCGTCCTCCCTCAAGGCCGGTGCCTCCGCGGGATGGGGCCTGCTCGCCCGCCGCCCTGAGGAGCTGAGGTACGGCGGGGGCCGGGCGCCTCCCTTAGGGACGCGGGGGATTTGGGGCGCCGCTCGGGCCTCGGAACGGGGCCGGGGAGGCGTGTGCGGCTGTCCCCGGGGCGTGCGGTCCGCGGCCCCGACGGTGTTGGAACTCCCCGCGGCGCTGCCCCGAGCGGGCGAGCGGGCGAGACCCGAGAGGGCGAGCGCCGCGGGGAGGCGGCGGGGGCGGAGCGCATTCCTGACGGGTGAAATCGGCCCTAACGGGACGCTTTCCGGGCCTCGCCGCGCGCGGACTTGGCCCCCGAAGCCGGTCGTCCCCGGCTCCCGGGAGGGCGGGCGGGCCGGCCGGGGAGGTGACCGCCTCCTCCGCCGGCGGAGATCGCGCACACGCTCGGGCACACGCGCGCTGTAAGCCGAGCGGCCTGGGGGTGAAGCGTGTGAACCCGGGTCTTCCGGGACTCCACCTCCAGGGTGTTCCCCGGTCCCGAGCGGGAGGCCGCTGCTTTCAGTTTCCAGTTTTTCCTACTGTCTGGGGTTCCACTCTGCCGTTGTTCTCCCCTCTTTTTTCCATTTCCATTAGTGGGGAGAAGTCGTTTAGGGTTCGTTAATCCCGAGACAAGGGCAGCAAATAAAAGAGAGAAGAGGATGGTGAAGGCTATATATGGGAGAAAGAAAGGTTTAATTTTTTTGCTCGTTGTCCCCTTAGCAGTAGGAATACATGGCTGGTGCTTGACTTTGTGTAAGGTTCGCTGTTGAGAATGTGGTAATGTTAGGAAGGCCGGCCTTAAATGCCGCTGCAAATTTCAAACCTAGAGGTGGCGAGAAAGGTTGGTGTAAAATGGTAGCAGGCAGGCGGCGTGAAAGCAGTCCTTTCCTGGGTTGGTGCTCCCAAAATATTTTGGTCTTTCCTCATTCTACTTTCGTGTGTGAAACTGGCTGTCTTTCCGTTTGTTTCCTATTTTAACCTGGATTCATTGACCCCTTTTTATTGTATGTAGTGTGACGATATACTTGTCTTTTTTTTTCTTCCGGTTTTGCTGTTAACCGGTCTCAGTGCACATCCTACCTCTTCTGTTTGTAATTCAAGTCATTTTCATATTTGCCTGCTTAAGCTTTAACATCGAGCTGTCTGTATTGAATTAAAATGTAAATATTTAGAAAATGGCGATGACCTTATTTTCAAATGTTCTTTACTTGGTACATGCAATTTCTTGGGAAAGGATTTGGCATTGAGTCTCTGGACTTACTAAACCAAATTATACAAAGCAAGCCCCCCTTTTTAAAGCTCTATTTAAAAATTACTGTATACAGTGTAAACTTATACATGTGACCGTGGAAAAAAATTAATGCCCTTGTAAGGTGTCTTTCTGAGAAAGAAGAAAATACTATCTCGGGGTTCTCATTTGAGAACCCCAGTAAGGTTAATTTTGTTTTAATTGCAGGATAATTTTAGAAGTTGAAACAACCTATTCTTTACTAAAATAGCTTCTTGAAATATCTTATCCTGGAAATGCCTCAGCCGTGTTTGAACCCAGGTAGTCAAAGCAGTATTTCTGCAGTTGTTGGTGTACTGTATTTGGGAATCATCACTCTTTTTGAGATAGGGTTTCACTATGTGGCCTGGTTGGCCTGGAACTTGCTTATGTATACCAGACTAACCATGAACTCATTGAGTTCATGCTCCTGATAGGATTAAGGGCCTGTGCTCCTTCCCAGCTAGGAGTCAACATTTATATATATTTACATATATGTAAATATATAAATATATGCATAATTTCAGGCAGGCTTTTGGGGGGCTTTGCACATGCTAGGCAAATAGCTTAATACCCCCCTTTGTTTCTTTTCTTTCTTTCCTGTCTTTTGAAAGAGTCCTGTATATTTTCATGGCACATCCTGGTTTTTCCTAAACACCTAGATATGGCGCAGAAATCCTTCGGTTTCTAGTCAGCCTTACCACCTGATACTCATATATTTCCTGGCCACCTGCCTCCCAGCTCTTTGTGTTAGTATCTGTTTGTAGTTTAGCCACTTAGAGGTAGAGGTGGGAAAGTTGTCAGCCACTAACCTGAGCAGTAGCAAACACATACCACACCCTGGTAACAACGGTTATCACTCAGGGCACTGAAGACCAAGGGACATGGTTTCCTCAAGTTTCTAGGAAGGCAAAATAGGTGTGATAACTTGAAACTGTCCCTAGTCTAGTGCTTGGCCCAGAGTAAGGTGCTGATAAATTTGGGTACTTTTATATCAGTTATTCATTTGTATCTTCTCTAATCAGGAAATAGAGTTTTAGAGAATCGTTACTTGTCCTTCTGAGGGTACTACAGGTGACAGTTGTCAAATGTAGGCATATTCTTACTAAGTGTATGCTCCTTTATTGATTTTTTTTTATTGTTGAGGTTTAGGTTGAAAAAAAAAACTTGAGCATCTTGGGCTAACAGCCAAAGTAAAGTTGAGTTTCTAAATTACTATTTGATTGCATATTACAGTCCATTTGTCCAGCTAGTTCTTCTGCACAAAGTAGTAGCCTGTTTAAAAACACTCATGCTCATGTAGGGAACACACTGGCTGAAGACTTTAGCCTGACTCCTAACTAGCAAGTTGTAGATTATGGAGAATAATTGAGTTTTTCATACCGAGGCAGTTTTCACCAAATATGATTTTTCTCACTTTACTTTTAAGTCACTGTGTATTGGGGAATATTATCTTAAGGTGTGTTACTTTTGGTTATGTTGTGGAGCTGTGTTACTGTGCCTGTCTAAAACACCTGATGGTCTTTAAAGAGCTGGACGGCCAATAACGAAGGGAAAGAAATAGGCGGGGCTGGCGGGCAGAGAGGATAAGCGTTAGGAGAAATCTGGAAGGAAAAGGAACAAGAAAAGGAGAGAGGAAAATGTTGTTGGTTGTTTTTTACTCTTTACTTTTTAGGCTCTTTTGGGGGCCCCACCACCCAACTCCCAAATAAATCTCACACACACACACACACACACAAGCTTATTACTACTTAGAAACGCCTAACTGTAGCTTGGCTTGTTTCTTGCCAGCTTTTCTTAAATTATCCTATCTATCTTTGGCCTTGGGGCTTTTATGTTTTTCTATTCCTGTATACCTTTTCTTTCCTTCTTACTCCATGTCTGTCTGGGTGGCTAGCCCCTGAACTACTCCAGTTCTTTTTTAGCTGACAGAAGATACATGATGTTGAAACAGCTTATGAGTAAACATACCTGTGCAGCTGAAGAGTGAAGGAGGAAAAGATTCATTGTCTAACACGTTTGCATCTCAGATGGCGGCAGACTTCAAGAAAGGCATTGACATAATTTTAGGTGTTTAAATCTTGGACACTTCATTGTTTCTCTGTAGTTGTCATAATAGTGATGCTTGGTATACAGGAGTGAAAAGTAGATATTGCTGGGCTGCACACTGGTGGCGCACGCCTTTAACCCCAGCACTCGGGAGGCAGAGGCAGGCGGATCTCTGAGATCGAGGCCAGCCTGGTCTCCAGAGTGAGTTCCAGGACATCCAGGGCTACACAGAGAAACCTTGTCTTGAAAAAACAAAACAATCTACCATGTAGGTGTTGGAGGAGAAGAGCAGCCATTGTTCTTAACTGAGTCATCTCTCCAGCCCCTGAAGAATTTTTAATACTTACTTTATGTATATATGTGTGTGCCTGGGTATAATGAGTACAGGACTGAAGGAGTTAGAAGAGGGAATCAGATGCCTTGAAACCAGAGTTACTGTTGTTTGTGAACTGCCATGTTGGTGTTGGTAACTGAACCCAGGCTGTCTGCAAGAGTAGTAAATACTTTAACTACTGAGCTATCTCTCCAGCCCAATAACTTTTTTTTTTATTAGCCTTATTTTGGAAACTATTTCACTACCTTAAAACTATTGTATAGTCTTGCTCTCTTGATGTTATCTAGTATTTTGTTTTGTTTCTTAGATTTTTGAGACAAGGGCTTGTATAGCCCAGGCTAATCTCAAAGGAATTTACTGTGCAGACGGGGATCACCTTGAATTCCTGATCCTCCTCCCACCTCCCAAGTGCTAGGATTACAAGCCTGCTACCATTTCCAGCTAGCATTTTAAAAGTCATTTGCTAGAAAATTACTAATTGTTGATTTGGTTCTTTTTTTAATTTTTAAGAATTTAATTTATGGGCATGTATGTTTTGGCCACATGTATTTCTATATACCATGTGCACACCTGATACTCTTTTGATTGGCCAGAGAGATTACAAGATGGTTGTGAGTTGCCATGGGGGTCCTGGGAATCAAACCCAGAGCCTTTGGAACAGCCAGATGTCCTTAGCTGTTGAGCCACCTCTCAGCCCTGTTGGTTTGCTTTAGAAGTCCTATTTCAAGAGCTTTTGCTATTTGTAGGAGAAAGTTAGCTGTTTTAGCTTAAAGAAAAGTTTGTAGATTCGATTTTGAATTAGTTTTGTTTATTTAAGCCCCCAAAAAACTTCAGAACTGTCTCTTTAATCCACAAAGCTAGAGTTGTCGCCTTAGAAGTATGTACCTAACAGTTTTATTCCGCCCCACTCTAGAGACCCCCTCAGAGTGAAGATAGCCCTTGTGCTATGAATACCTAGCTTGTTGCCACGTGACTTTCTCAAGTTGAGTCATAGTCAGCAAACTAGTTGAGAGGACCAAGAAGCCAGGGCAGGCTACTAGAAAACTGATGCATTAGCAGCAGGCAGAGGTGTGTAATCTCTGTGAGGTCTAGACCAGCCTGATCTACATAGAGACTTCAGGCCAGCCAGAGCTACATAGTGAGGCCTGTCTCTGAGACAAACAAAATATCAACAAAACTATGTACTACTAAGAACTACCATGTCACAAGACAAGTCATTAGTCTAGAATTATAGAGTTATATTTGATGATTTCTGAATCAAGCCTTATTATTTGGACCTCAGAAGGTTACAGTTATTATTTATGCATGATCGCACATAAAATGTGTAGGTGATGAAAGCTTTGGTGGCAGGATTGTCACCTTTGCTCCTGCTGCAGGTCTTAGCACTTGGTACAGTCTGCAGTGAAATAATTTTAGTACTGAATAAGTAGTTGCTAAGTGAATAAAATATGTACAGTGTGAAGTCACACACTCATGTACTTCTTTCTCCATTCTCTCTCCCCTCTCATTGCACATATCCCAGGTTGGCTTGAATTCCGGATCGTTCTCCTTCTCTTTTGTATTATAAACTGTGGTTATGTTGTGCCGGGGATGAAACTCTGGGCCATGTGTATGCTAGGCAAGCATTCTGCCAACCGAGCTACATTCCTAGCCTGAAACAGCTCTTTCAAGCCACAATTGTAATTTAAGATTTTTCCAGTGTCATATTAAGTAAGAAAGTAGAAGAAATAAAGTGAACATAATTTCTTATTAAAAAATAAGGAATTTTATTTAGCCCAATACACCCAAAATATTACTTCAATGTAGTGAATAGGTGACTTTACATTCTTTCATTTTCATAGTAGAGTATAACTCTAAGAATATTTTGTGTGGCATGTTCCTCCCTGCAGAGATTCTTTGTCTTTTTTTACTGTCATCTTGAAAGTTTTTTTTTAACTTGTCTTTTGAAGCCAAATACAGAATTGGCACTTGCTATTGCAGGATTATTGTGTTGTGTTGAAGGGCACCGGGATTCTGCTCTGCTGTGCTTTGTGCCTCATTGCCCTGTCAGATGAGGGAGTCTGTGCCATCCTTTATGGCACTGCGTTAGTATAAATTAACTAGGTGTGTGCAACACTGGCTGTCCCGACAGGACGCTGCAGGAGAGCTCTTTCATTACTAGTGAGTGTCTTGTCTTCCTGAGGCTGGGTGTGGAGCAGAAGAAATCTGTTACCTCCTCTGAACCCTACTACTCTCCATGGGTTGGAATCCATCACAGTGATGTCCAGGTTGCCTCAAAATCCAGTGACAGATGACAGGAAATTACAGAAGACATGGAAGAAGAGGAGGCAGTGTGACTGGGGGACCAAGATTGGAGCAGTATAGCCAAAACCCAAGAATTGCTCGTTGTCAGAAAGACTGGAAGAGGCACCGAATAGATTCTCCCGCAGAACTACAGAAGGGAACACAGCCCTGTTTGTAATCTCAGAACTGAAGAAGCAAATTCCTGTTGTTTAAGCACTACTAGTTTGTAGTTATTTGACAACACGCACGGGAAACTAATATATATCACAGGTCTTCAATAAACCAAAGATTTGTACTTATCTTCCCTTTCTGTCATACATCACGATTATTAGGTACTAGGCGGTAACATTCTAATCCTTTCTTAGAACTGTCAGGGGAAGTGTGTTAACCCTCCAGCCTCAACAGGCTTAAATAGATGACACCCTATAAGAATGTCCTGGAACTTCTTTCGTTTCTTTCCTCTTTCCCCAGCTGTTGCTTTTTACTCTAAGGTGTAGTTGGTATTTGGGGGCGGGGTAGGTAAACTGCTGATAGGGAGAAGCTAACAGGTCTGCTCCTTAAAGTCTGGTTTCTTTTTTTTTTTCTTTTTGGTTTTTCGAGACAGGGTTTCTCTGTAGCTTTGGAGCCTGTCCTGGAACTAGCTCTTGTAGACCAGGCTGGCCTTGAACTCACAGAGATCCGCCTGCCTCTGCTTCTCCTGAGTGCTGAGATTAAAGGCATGCGCTACCACCGCCTAGCTAAAGTCTGGTTTCTAAAAGGTCTCCCACACTTTTCTCTGTCCTGTACCCTAATGTTGACATGTTGCAGCACTGACCTCCTTCCTCTCTGTAGTTTCACCCATGCTCGTGATTTTACACATCACACCTGTAACAACTCCCAGATTACGTTTCTGGGCCTGCCTCTACCCCTCCTCCAGCTCTGGAAGGTATGTTCCCACCTAGATAGGTCTTGTGACATGGGTCAGAAACTGTTAACCATCTCCCTATCTTAGGAGACCCTCTCTGTTTCTCAGTGACTGCTTTTCAGACTGCTCTTTAGGTTAGTGCCCTTCAGCAGTCAGTAGTTAACTATTTACCATCTCCATGTCAATACATTGTTGAGCTAGCCAGAATGTTTTTAATCTTTCTTTGTCCCAATTGAACGAACAGTCTTCTTTTATAGCAGCTTCCTGTTTTCTAATTGATCAAGTATTGTATATTATTTATAATGAGGTTGACTAAAACTACAGAGCACAGTTCTGCTCTGCTTTTCAGTAAAGAATGAGGCTTAAATAGGTAAATAGGTAGGTGGGTGAGGAGCTGTGGGAGGCTGTGGCACGTGGAACTAGTTTATTCTGAACTTGTAGTGTCTGTTTCTGGGAATCAGAGAGAGTGTCTTGGGCAGAAGGTGAATATATAGCCTTGGAAAATGGTACTTTTCAAATCTGGAATGGATTTTTGAAAATGGATACTTACCTGTGCTAATGGTTTGTCCCTTTCCCCCATATTTAGAAGTAATGTGAAGATATTTGTTCCATTTTTAGTATTAGGTCACTAGAGTTAGTTTTATCTAGCTATGTATGTGTAATAAGACTGAAAACTCTGTATTTACTTTCAAGAAATGTATGTATTTGATAATGTATTCCAAATTTCCAAGTGGCTGACTGTATTGGTGAGAAAAGTCATTTCAGCCTGGAGAAATGGCTCAGGGGGTAGGGTAAGAGCACTTGCTGCTCTTCCAAAGGACCTGAGTTTGGTACCCAGCACTCACATCAAACAGCTCACAGCTGACTGTAACTCCAGCTTCAGGGGATTTGGCATCTTTGTAGGGACTTTGAGGGCATCCACATACATACTCACTGGATGGAATTACAGCAGATAGAATATGGCAAAAGAAAAGGTTGATAAAATTGAAAGTAGAATAGGAACAGTTTGCTAAGTTAATGAATGAAGGAAAAGTGGCACAAATGAGCATATTGGCCACTTAGACAAACTTAAGTTGTCAGGTATATAATTATAATTCCATAAGGAGAGGAGAGGAGAGAAAATGTTAGAGTTAAAAGCATTAAAAGAAGTATTTCCTTATTTGTTTGAATTTAAATCCAAGAAGTTTAGTGAGCCGCAAACAGAATTAATACAAAGAAAACAGACTTTAGGCTCATCTTAATCAAACTGTTAGTGAGAGCTAATCATCGTTTTATTGCATTTGGAGTCATTTTGGATACATATCTCTGGGTATACATAAGGGTGTTCTTAGACAGGTGTAATTGAAGAAAGAAGACCTACCCTGAATGTGGGCAGCATCATGAGTAAAAATCAATTGAGCACTGGCATTTTCCTAACAAGATGCAATGTGGCCTATATTTGCATGTATGTGTGTGTGTAGAGGCCAGCTACCTCACGTCTTTCTGTGGTGAACTATATTCTTGAACTGTGAATCCAAACTAAACCTTAAGTTGCTTTTTTAGTTGGGTATTTTATCACAGCAACAAGAAAGAAAGCCAATATAGTGCTTAACACCAAGTATATAAATTAATAAAACAGAAATAAAAAAAATTGCATTGCCAATAGGGGAATTAATGAAAACGGCTTACTGCTGTGAGCTCTGCACACCAAGAAGTACTAAAGAAAGGTCTGAGGCTTTAGGAAGGCGATACCAGACGAGAACTGAAGAGCCCCAGAGATGGCAAATATGTCGAAAAATAGTGTCTTAGTTATTCCTGTGAAGAGACCTTGACAGCAGCATGGTCTTTCAGAGCATTATCTTACAAAGGAAAACTTTTAACTGGGGCTGGCTTACAGCTCAGAGGTTTAGTCTCTTATTGTCATGGCAAGAAACATGGCAGCATGCAGGCAGGCATGGTGCTGGAGAAGGAGCTCAGAGTCCTACATCTTGATTTGAAGGCAGCAGGAAGAAACTGAGCCACTAGACCTGGCTTGAGCTTCTGAGACCTCAAAGCTCCTCACCACCTAGTGACACACTTGCTCCAACAAAGCCACACCTACTCCAGCAAGGCCACATCTCCTAATAGTTCTATTCTCTCTGAGCCTATGGGGCTCAGTCTTTGACAGAATTATTTTTTTATAATATTTATTATGTATACAATATTCTGTCTGTGTGTATGCCTGAAGGCCAAAAGAGGGCACCAGACCTCATTACAGATGGTTGTGAGCCACCATGTGGTTTCTGGGACTTGAACTCAGGACTTTTGGAAGAGCAGGCAATGCTCTTAACCTCTGAGCCATCTCTCCAGCCCCAGAATTATTTTTTAATTACATTTTTTGAAGGAGGTGGGCGTATGTGTGTCTGGGCATGAATGTGAAGGTCAGAGAACTTCTTAGCTTGTAGAATTGAACTCAGTTCATCAGGCTTGGTGGTGAGCACCAAGCCGTCTCATTAGCCCCTCTGAAAGGGTTTTGTAGGCATAAAAAGTAGTACAATAATTTATAAAGGAGTTTCATAAGTGTGACAATTAGAAATCATAGTTTCTATATTTCAAGACATCAAATTAAAAATCACATTTGGATAAGGTTAAATATTGAACATTTTCAATGAAAAGGGGACAGTGTTTCAATGTAAAAATGAACAAAAAGTGAGCAGATAAAGTAGGGATGCATGTAAATGCATTAAATTGTTTAGTAATGAAATAAATTGAAGCTAGTAGTTTTTGCTACTCAAAAAGCTTTTACCATAATAAAAGATGTTGATGAGCATTGAGGGGAATAAGCACCAGGAACACAACACCTTAGTCTACTTCAGGTGCATATGTTAGAAGTCCATGTCACTTAAAAGATAGTAGGTGATTCACGCACCAAGACATGACTTTATCAGTTCAGCAGTGGACTGGATGGACAGAAGGTCATTATTCAACAGTTAGTGTTAAGGCAACTGAGTAACTATTTAGATGTAAAAGTTTAATCTATTGCTTACATTAAAAATTTTGAATGAATCAAACAATTAGGGAAGAATAAACTTTAGAAGTAGCAGAAGACATTAGAGAGTTTTACTTATTTTGAATTATGTTTTTCAGTGCTTGAGAGGCAGAAACAAGCAGCCTGAGAGTTTGAGGCCAGCCTGGTCTATGTAGCAAGTTCTAGGCCAGCCAGGGTTACACAGTAAGACCCTTCCCCACCCCAAAATTTATTAAATTACATTTGTTTATTTATTGTGGGGTGGGTGGGTGTTTGTGCCATGGCCTATACGTGGAGGTTCTGTCCTTCCACTGTGATTTTCAGGGGTTGGGCTGAGGTGGTCACTCTTAGTGGCAAGTACCTGAAGCTATTGCCAGTCCATTAATTTTAAAAGTATAGTCTTGATACTTAACATATTTAGTATACTTTATATCCCATAGCTTCTTGTAGGGTAAAGAAGATTGTTTTCATAGTTTAAAAATTTACATATAGACCAGGCAGTGGTGGCACGTGCCATTAATCCCAGAGGCAAAGTCAGCCATATCTCTGGTCTACAGAGGGAATTCTAGGACAGCCAGGTCTACACAGAGAAATCCTGTCTCAAAAAAACAAAACAAAACAAAATTTATGTGTAGAAAAAGTATATGATTAAATAAGGTCACATAGCAATAGCAAACCCAAAATATTTGTGTACAAACACTATTTTCTGTAAGCTACACATTGTGTTAGGTACCAGAGAGCCAAGCCAAGGCTTAGCTAATGTTTCACTTCAGTAATAAGTTAGGTCTAGATACTTTGTCAGAGGTTGATTTGACATTATTATTAAAACTTCTCTTTGGAGTGATTGCTGTCCATATTTGTAATGGAGATCACAGATTCCCTCTAGAGCAGTGACTCTCAGCCTTCCCAGTGCTGTGACTCTGAAGCACGATCAATAAAAACTCAACCTGAAGGTCAGAAAGTAAAGCAACCAGCCACTGGCTCTTACCTCGACCTAAGTCCGAAATGGTGATCCTGCCTCTAGGAATCTCGAATGAGACTGACTGAGAGCTGTCTCCTCCTGTTTTATAATGCTCTCTGGGACTGGGATTAAAGACATGCACTGCCCGCTTTTATGGCAACTAGTGTGGCTGACGGGATTGAAGATGTGTGTTAACCACTGCCTGGTCTGTAAGGCTGACCAGTGGGCTGTTTTACTCGCTGATCTTCAGGCAAACTTTATTAAAATACAGATAAAATGCCACTACTTGACTCTTTAATACGGTTCCGCATGCTGTGGTGACCCCCAACCCTAAAATTATTTTTGTTGCTACTTTTCTAACTGTAATTTTGCTGCTGTTATGAATTGTAACATAAATATCTGATGTGCAGGATATCTGATACGTGACCCTGTGAAGGGTCATGACACACAGGTTGAGATCCACGGTTGTAGAGTGTTGTCTGTCACTGAAGATGGTGAGGTCTTGACTTCCAGGTTTCTTCTGATGCTGGGTATCACTGTTTACCACTCGCACCACACCCTCCAGGGTCCACTTTAAAAATTGTAGGCCAGGTGTGGTAGTACCTCCCTTTAATCACAGTGCCCAGGAGGTAGAGGCTGGTAGGATTCTGTGAGTTCCAGGCCAGCCTGGTCTACATAGTGAGTTCCTGGAGTTCTACTATTTCAAGTGATATCCATGGATTTGTTGGCCCAGCAACCCCTCATTTTCACTGAGAACAGCTCCTCCAGAGCTGCCATGTTAGTGCACTGTTCCCTATTCCTGGTCATTCAATCATTAACGGAGGACCATTTGACC
This sequence comes from Chionomys nivalis, assembly GCF_950005125.1. NCBI lineage: Eukaryota > Metazoa > Chordata > Mammalia > Rodentia > Cricetidae > Chionomys > Chionomys nivalis. Next base: position 2,983,427 of record NC_080102.1, on the reverse strand, counting down.
CAACTCGGCCAGTTCTAGAGAGCTTGCCTGGAACTCTTAGAACAAGAACTTAAAAGGATAGTTGGATTTTCTTTATTACTGAGGCTGTCAGCATTGAGGCTACCCATGGCCAGCTTAAGAGCAAGCAGAAAAATATAAGGGGGTGGGGAGAGGGAGAGAGGAGGCAAGGGGAGGGAGGGAGAGAGGGAGAGAGAATTCTTTGAGACAAGGTTTCTCTGTGTAGCCCTGGCTGCCATGGAACTAGCTCTGTATGTAGACCAGGCTGGCCTTGAACTCACAAAAATATGCCTATTTCTGGCTCCTGTATGTTTTCATTTTATATTTGTGAATGTTTTTCTGCACCACATGTGTCCAACCCAGATATCTATCTGTGCCTTGGACCTGTGGAGGTCAGAAGACAGAACTGGAGTTAGAGACCGTTGTTGGCTATCATGTGGGTGCTGGGTGCAGAACTCAGGTCCTCTGTGAGACCAGCAAGTGCTCATAAATGTTGATCCATCACTTCTGCCGCCAGATGCACTCTTCATTCGCCCTCTGTCCTGCTTTGTGACCCAGAATGTTAGCCTCTAAGGATGGACTCAGTTGTCCTCTTGTTGCCTTTTAGTTGAGTTTAGCCAAATTTGAGGCCTCAGTTGGTTGGCCACCTTTCTAAGTGGCTCTTCAGTCACCTCTTTGAGAATGCTTTTATTTTTCTTTTAAGATTTATCTTTTTATTTTATGTGTCAGGGCGTTTTGTGCTTGGTGCCTGCAGAGGTCAGAGGAGAGCAGGAGATCCCCTGGAAGGAGTTCCATGGATAGTTGTGAACTGCCCTGTGAGCGCTGGGTGGCCTGCACAGGGAAGAGTTTTTAGCTGCTGAGCCTCTCTCCACTGCCAGCTTTGCCTTTACTAGAACTGTGGCCAGGACAACTTTTCTTAAGTCTGTGGATTGAGCCTTCTGACTGTAAGACACTGTGTTTGTAAATTGAGTATTTAAAATGTAGAGCACATTTTTATTTAAATCAGTATTATAAGTGTTGGTTAGGTGTTTAAGTTGACCTGTTCAACTTTTGTAGTCTTTACAAAGTGTAAGAAAATAATTTGTCAAGTTAAATTCATTTAAGTAGTATCAGAAGAAACTAATTTCTGCTAGAGAAAAGGCTCAGGGTTGAATCATTCATTTTGCCTTTTCAGAGGACTCCATTTCAGTTCCCAACTCCAGGGGGATCTGGTGTTCTCTTTTAGCCTCACATACATGGATGGCATGCATGCATGCGCGCGCGCACACACACACGTAAATCTTAAAAACTGTTTAGCACTTTTACTAGGTCTTTAGAACACATGGGTTTTGTATGTGGTACAAACACCTTTGTTTGGGCCATTACATTTCTGTTTTCTTTTTCGTTTTCTTTTTGTAGCTCTGACTATCCTGGAATTCACTATGCAGATCACACTGTCATTGACCTCATTGTGACCCATCTGCCTCACCCTCAGTTCCCCACCTCTCTGGGGCTCATTTCATTTCTCAGTTCCACACATTCCTCCAGAGATAGATAAAGGAATCAAGGGGAGGGAGTGTAAACACTGGACTAGAAGGTAGAACAGCAATCTGACCTGCTTCTCCTTGGTTGAAATACAGGAGACACTGGGGTTCCTTTGCCACTGAAAAACTAATTTGCTAGCGTTTAGTTAAGACAGTTGGAATTGTGCTAAATGGGAACAGGAGGCATTTCTCACTGTTTCATTAGCAGATTTCCTTGTGGTTTGAGAAGGGACAGAATGGAGTCTACTTACCTTCCAGTCTCAGGAACTGCTCCATGCTTTCCCTCTTGGAAAGGATCTCACTAAGATAGGCATTATTGTCATGGAGGTTGCATCCGTTAGGGTTTCCCAGATAAACAAATGTTGCAGATATACAGAGCAGTTTTGTGTTGTTTAGGAATTGGCTCACATGGTTGTGAAGGCAGAAGCATATACCATGATCTGCAGGCTAGAGGTTGAGGAAAACTGCTGTATTCCAATCCAAGTGCAGATGTTTGGGAACCAGAGGAGCCAGAGTTACATAAATTCTGAGTTCAAAAGGCCTGGAAACCAGAAGCTCTCAATTCTAAGAGTGGAGAAAGATCTCAAGCAGAGGGCAAATTCGCCTTCTCTCTCTCTCTCTCTCTCTCTCTCTCTCTCTCTCTCTCTCTCTCTCTCTCTCTCAGCACTCGTGGATTAGCTGGTGTTCACACACATTAGTAAGGGCTCTTCTGTACTCAGTCTGCTGATTTAGGTCCTTTCTTATCTACCAGCCGAAATTCTTTCCCCCACCACTGCTTTTCTTCATGCTATCGGTGTTTTATAGTTTAACAAATCAGTCGGGAACCTTTCTGTGCTGTTTTATCATGTGCTGTAACTCTAAAATGGTTAAGTATTTTTTGTACAGTGCAAGCACCTGGGTTGGGAGAGATGGAGAGAGATTTAAATCAAAAGGAGTTTAGGTTCCATAGACAGGAGTGTGCTGAGGAGGCTATCTTAGCCATGGTGGCCTCTTATGGTGAAGGAAGCTGGGTTAGGACATCCAACAGCAACCCACAGAACAAAGAACATGCCTTACTTTTCTAAATTTTGGGAACAGGAGTCTCTGGATTTAGATGGAGAAGCCTCTAAGTAGTAGTTTAGTGAAGGTACTAGGTAGGCTGTAATTTAAACTAATTCTGTTGTCCCACCCTGCTTTGGGGCTGCTATAATTTAAGAATTTAGTTGTTTAGGGAAGGTGCCAGATAGAGAAAGTGGCTGATCCCCTTTACAAGGGCAGCATCTGTGACCTGTATACCACCCATCCAATTTAGACAGTACACCGTCAGCAACTGAGGCAAGGGCAGGTTTTTTGCACACATGGCTAGCTTTTGCCATAAAGAAGCCGTATTGTTGACTGAGTTTTCTGTCCCACCAGGTCCCTTAGTTGTTAAGTCCCAAAGAAATACACAAAGGTCTACATTAATCATAAATTGGTTAACCCAGTAGCTCAGGCTTCTTATGAAGTAATTCTTAGAACTTATAACAGCCATGATTCTTATCTGTGTTAGCTACGGTGAGGCAGTCACATCTTGCTTGCTCTGTGTCTGGTGACCACTGTAGACTGAAACTTTCCTCTTCCCAGAATTCTCATTGCCCCGTCTCTTCTTCCTGTCTGGTTGCCCCGCCTATACTTCCTGCCTGGCTACTGGCCAAGCAGTGTTTGTTTAAAATACAAGTGACAGGGTACAAACCATTGTCCCACAGCACCATATGAAGTTTTTTTGATACCCATCATCTTCGTTGAAATAGATGGTGCTGCCAGAAACGAACATGTCTCACTGTCATGAAAAGCCTTAGGTTATTAAACATATTGAATGCCATATTCTGTAGGTCTTTGAAGTGTTTGAATACCATTTAGCTATCTAAATATATCTGTGTATGACCTTGAAAACATACCTAATGTGACTATAAGTTTGATATTATGGGTGACTATTAGCCTGTATTTTTTAATTATGCTAAATAGCTTATAGAGATAACTTTCAGTGACTAGAAATTTACATTGTTAAATAAGCTGTATAGGTGCAATACCTTAAACAAGATTAGAAGCATGCATACAGTGTAACAAGAATAACATTAAATTTGTTTCTCTATATAAAATTCCATACCATTGTAAAATATTTGACTAGTAGTTGCTTTTTTTAGTTTAAAAGTAGATTCAGTAATCTACCCTTTTATCCTATCATTTCTATATCATATACCCATTTTTTTCTTTTTATGTTTATCCCTTTTTTATTATGACCAATAATAACTAGTAACCATCCCCCCTTAAATGAAAACAAACATCCATAACCAGTATTTTGGGAATGTGACTGTCATTCTCTGGACTACTTCCTGTTGGTTGTGGGTGCTGGACTTTTGTCGGGGGGAGACCTTGAGAAAATGAGGATGATTGTTAGATCTTGTCTGGAGTATTCTGTGAGGCTGGGTCATCTCAGTCAGCAGCCTTGAAATCGTTCTGGATCCAGGGTCACCTGGGCCATCCATTTTTATTAGTGTCTGGTCCACTTGCTCTGAAAATATGTAAACTTTTAAAGGTAACATACATATTTGTAATACAAGTATAGGCTGTGCTTGTACATAAGTCAGCCAAAGATTATGTTATCTTTTGTTTTGTGTTTGAGCAGATAACATTTACATCACATCTTTATGTCTGTAGTCAGAAGTTCAGGGGGTCTTCCTCAGTCAAACCTGATTTTCTTTAACCCAAAATGAACCCACAGCTTCTTATTTCCTGTGGAAATTAAAGCAAACCCTCTCCCCCAAAGTAACACTTCTTTTGACTTAAATTTTGAAGTCAAGATATTTTTAAAATATATAGGTTGGTTTAATCAATGAGCTTTCATAATCCAGCATCTCTTAGCAACCAAAAAATTTAAAGACACCACAATAACATACAGGACCTGGGCTCTGTATTTCCCATCTTTATGTGACTTTTTTCTTTTATATTACTTACTCCCTTTTTAAGGACTTTATTATTTTAAAGCTATATATTTCTTTTTGTGACCGTCTATACCTTCCCTTTTCTCTCCTAAGCTTACACATATTTTTAAGCACATTATAACCCGTTTGGAGTTTTTTTCCATCTGATTCTCTTTATTGCCTATCTGTAATCTCTTTCTGACTGCATGGGCCTTTAAACTGTTAAGTGGCATGGCTAGGACCAAAGCCTTTACTTTGACGCCTGACTCCACTCACTTGGTTCCCTGAGAGCCTAGCTTCATGGCTGAGATACCAGCAGGGAGCCACATTTCCTGCCTCAGCTCTGGAGAGCTTTGGATCCACACTGCCACTGAGTAGTGTGCAGCCCGCTGCTCATAAACCCCAGAGAGCCCTACCCATGCTGATAGCACGAACCAAGAAGCTGCCCCTGTTTGCCATTAGCAAACAGAGTTTACCTGGGAAAAGTCAATCACCAAGAAGCCACGCTTGACTCCGTTTTTTGTGTGTTTAGAATCTCTTTTTAAGCTTTTGTCAGGTCTTACGTGGAAAATCTGGCCCCACATTGGAATACCATTTGTAGGTGGAGTTTCCCTGTGTCCCAGCAGCTGCTCTCAAATAACCAGACTGCAGATGCAATATTAATGATAAATGCTCAGCCGATAGCTCATTTTCTACATATCCCACTTCCTCTGTCTCTGCTGCGGCTCCCTGACTCCACCCTTCTTCATCCCAGCATCCGTAGTTTGGTTGTCCCATTTGTACTTCCTGCCTGGCTACTGGCCAGTCAGCTTTTTATTGACAATGAGAGCAACACATTTTCACAGTGTACAGGATTATTCCACAGCAAAAGTGTTTTTAGTATTGTGGTTTATAAGTGGAGTGTGCAGCCAAATCACTGAAAATTTTAAATACCAAAACAATACCAAACATTGTATACCTAATCTACAAATGGTCTCATACCATATATACTATTTTGTGATTGTCATTTCTCAGTTCTGTATGAATCTTTCCATAGCTTATGTTTGGATTGTGTTTGCTCATTTAAGTGCCCAGTTGAATACTCAAACGTTATTTATTTATTTATTTGTTTGTTTTTCAAGACAGGGTTTCTCTTTGTAGACCAGGCTGGCCTCAAACTCAAGAGAGCCACCTGCCTCTGCTCCCAAGTGCTGGGAATAAAGGTATGCTTAGAGATTTTGTTCTTTTGCTTTTTCCCTCCCTTTTACCAACTATACAGCAATAGATAGATTTATTTATGTATTATTTCATACACTGGAAGGATGAACACCTGGGCTTAAGAATATTTCTGTTTTAAAATAATGGTAAATTGGTTTGCACACACACATTGTGCTTAGATTCTTCAAACAAGACTTGAGGTGATTATTTCACTGGACTAGATTATCAGCCTTTTACAGCTTTGTTGGTATCTACAAAATAGTATTTAATGTTTGGATTTTTGTTGGGTACCAGCCACGACAAAAATACTTCTTGCCAGGGAAAAGGTGTGGGGATTAGAAATAGAGTAAAGAATATGAAGATGTGAATGGAAATAATAAAACAGAGAAACATATAGGATAGTATCTGGAGGAAATTCCAGTGAGTTCTGAAAATTCACCCGTATTCAATTGAAAATTGCGGGCTACATTCATAGTTAAACATTCTATTGCTAGAACAAAACAAGTCACGTCACACCCTAGACCAAAACATTCTGTAGGCAAACCACTCCCTGGGTGAAATCCAGTGTTATCTCCATAAAGGAACTCTGACCTTTGGTCGGCGTGGAAACAGGCTCACATTTTCAGACCTCCACAGATTTTTACTTCTTTAGTAGTGATTGTTGTTAAATTATTTCCTGTCTGACTAATTTTTGTAATACTCAAAACCAACTGCTTGAGTCTTTGTGTGGCTCTCAGACTTTACGTCGTTTTCCTCCTGGTACAAGTGTAAAGTCTACTTGGAGAGTGAGAAAGCTTGTTCTTTGCTATCCGTGCTTCCCAGTTTATTGTGTATGCTCTTGTTTAGGAGTAAAAATGCTACGTGTCCTTTTGCTCCAGTTTGGTAGATGCTGTTAGATCGTTTCCAAAGTAGGTGTGCGAGAGTGGTCACCCCTCCACATCCCTGCCAACATCTAGAAATACCACTCTCCTGGTTTATCCGTTTACCGCATAGTGACCTGTCTGTGTGGCTGTAATGACAATGGATGGTGTTGTGCCCTCTGTCCAGTTCTCTTTTGGGTTGTCTGTTTTATGTGTTTATGCTCGTCACCTGTCTGAGCACCATTCTTTTGTGGCATGTGTCTTCTGCACACTGGTAATACTAGCTTCCTGGACCATCTTTTGCCGTTTATTCTATGATTAGCACTTGTAATGTTCTGTATAAGAAATCTTTTGGTTGAAATATTCTCGTTGTCTCCTAAAAGCTTCTTCACATTTAAATTTGTAAATTTGCTGTAACTGATTTTTAAAAAATTGATTTTATTATATTCGCTTGTGTATTTCTATGTTCACCATGACATGGTATATGCATGCAGAGGAAAGCTTTGAGGAGGTACTTCCCTCCTTCAATGATGTATATTCCAGGAATAGAACCCAGGCCATTAGCTTGTGTGGCAAGTGCTTTTATGGGGTGAGCCGTTGGTCAAATTCCTGATCCTCTCTCAAATAATTTTAAAAAGACCAATTTTAGTGCTCAACAAGATCACCTTTGGCTGGGCGGTGGTGGTGCACACCTTTAATCCCAGCACTCGGGAGGCAGAGGCAGGCGGATCTCTGTAAGTTCGAGGCCAGCCTGGTCTACAAGAGCTAGTTCCAGGACAGGCACCAAAGCTACAGAGAAACCCTGTCTCAAAAAAACCAAAAAAAAAAAAAAAAAGATCACCTTTGTTAAAAATGAAATATAATAATAGGTGACATTTTGTTTCTTCGGGGGTTTTTTTTTGTTTGTTTTGTTTTTTTGAGGCAGGATTTTTCTGTGTTGTCCTAGCTGTCCTGGAACTTGCTCTGTAGAACAGATTGGCCTCAAACTCACAGACATCTGCTTGCCTTTGCCTCCCAAATCCTGAGATTAAAGGTGTGCACCACCACTGCCCAGCTAATATGTGAGTTTTTTTAAAAGACCCTTGTAAGGGTTTAGATAAAGTGCTGCGGTTCCCTGAGGGGTGCAGCGGGCCATGGAGGGGGGGAGCCAGGTCCCACGAGGAGCCACGTCCAGTGAAAGACAGATGGATAGGTGGATAGGCACGCTATGCAGAGTGAGTTTGGATATAGTTTATTTAGTAAAAGGGAAGGAGAGGGAGAGAGGGTCTGAGGAGAGGAGGGCAGAGAGAGCACAGGCTGGAAGTGGAAGGAAGATCAGCAGAAGGGGGGGTGAGGGGGGGGTGAGGGGGGGGGTGGGCTGGGCTTATCTCTTAAAGGGACAGGACAAACCATTACAACCATATTCTATGCCTTTGGTCTGTCACCATCTTAATAACATACCACATTACCATAATTATGAAATTATAGTAAGTGATTGTTTCTGAAATGTTAGAGACTCTCTACTTAGAATGCTATTCTTCAAGCTATTCCTAGTTTTTGTTTACATGTACATTTTATTTCTAATTAAAAACAATGAGGAATCATTTAAGTCAGTGATAGCATCAAGATTTATCTAAGACTTTTGTAACAAATATTTCAGTTCAAGTGTAGAAAACCTTTTATTAGGGTTAAAGAATGTCTTCATTGCTATTTTAGCATTCATTGTATGTTTTCCTGTAGATTAACAACTTTAATTTTTAAGCTGATGGTTATAGAAGATACTTGTTAAAAATTTTACAGAGAACCTGTAAGATTATAAAAACATACACATAAAATACAGTTAAATTGTTTTCTGTTTTTACAGGACACCTGTGACCACAGTCTTCTCTAACTGGACTTTTTCAGGATTCTCTGAAGGAGCCAATAGGGTTTTTTACATCATGACTTAATCTGACTACAGGAACAAGACAAATTTTATTTTTAAGTATAATGAAGGGCTGTGCATGAACACTGACCCCAACTCAATTCTAATGAGCATTTTAGACATGAGTTTACATCGGCAAATGGGTTCGGATAGAGATCTTCAGTCTTCTGCCTCATCTGTGAGCTTACCTTCTGTCAAAAAGGCGCCAAAAAAGAGAAGAATTTCAATAGGCTCTCTCTTTCGGAGGAAAAAGGACAACAAACGTAAATCAAGGGAGCTCAATGGCGGAGTGGATGGAATTGCAAGTATTGAAAGTATACATTCTGAGATGTGTACTGACAAGAACTCCATTTTCTCTACAAATACCTCTTCCGACAACGGATTGACTTCTATCAGCAAACAAATTGGAGACTTCATAGAGTGTCCCTTGTGCCTTTTGAGGCATTCTAAAGACAGGTTTCCTGATATAATGACTTGTCACCATAGGTCTTGTGTGGATTGCTTACGGCAGTACCTAAGGATAGAAATCTCAGAAAGTAGAGTGAATATCAGTTGTCCAGAATGCACCGAACGGTTTAATCCCCATGATATTCGGTTGATACTAAGTGATGACGTCTTAATGGAAAAGTACGAAGAGTTCATGCTTCGGCGATGGCTTGTTGCAGACCCTGACTGTAGGTGGTGCCCAGCTCCAGACTGCGGGTGAGGGCACATTGCTTGCATTTCTTCATTTGTTATCTCTAGGGATAAAAGAATTTTCTTGTAGTCAAAACAACATTTTGGGTATATACCATACTAAGTATTGAAATTCAGAGAGCCTGCCTTGTTTTTATATTGTCTGTTCTTCTTGCCTGCACCTGTGAAGACAACTACGAGGAGGATGGTGGGGAGAGGATTACATTGTAAGCAGATTGGCATTTCTTCATCCATGAGCAGTTTTTATTTGGGAATAACAGAATGCTCAATGTTAGGGTTATTTGTTGAAAGGCATTTTATACCACAAATCAATGTGTGTGTTTGTGTTCATATGTGAACATTTTCAGATTTCAAGAATTGCTACACGCAGGAATTAAATAATTCATTACCTCAAGTTCTAAATGACAAATGTCATTTCCTTAACGTTTAAAATAAAATAATTTTGCATATATATTTAATTACTGTGTAACTGCAGCTTGAGTGTTGTGCAGTTGTCAGAACTAAGAAACCCAGATCATTTTCCCTTAGCTAAGTTATGTGCCCTTTACAGTAAAAGCCACAATGGGGAGGTAGGTCAGTTGGTAAGATGACTACTTTGCAAACGTGGGGGACCTGAATCTGGATCTCCAGAATCCGTGTAAAAAAGCTAGCCCTGGTGGACATACCTGTAACCTCAGTGCTAGGGGCCAGGCAGAGTTAGGTGGGTTCTGAAGCTCGTTGACCAGCGAGTCTAGCTAAATTAAGTGGAGAGTGAGTGAAGGGAGAGAGAGCCTTATCCACCTCTGGCCTCACATGTTTGTGTGTACTTCTCTACACATACCACATGAAAACACATAAAAGATAGTAAAATCTATGAACAGTAAAATTTACCATATTGTTAGTACCCCATACATTATATAAATGAGTTTATGAAAACCCTGAATCTCTATATTATTTGATTGTACATCCAGGGAAAACTAGGATATGAGTTTATTAAATTATAGTTTCAGAATTTATTGCTTGAATCAAACTAATCTTTAAAAACTTGTTGAGTAAATTTTCAGATTGCATCTAGTTTATATTCCCTAATTTAAAAAAAAATTTAAGTGTTTAATGGAAAAAGTTAAGTATTTCCCATCTGGGTAAATAAGTGAACACACAACCGTCTACCATGGTTTATACTGTGTGATATAAAGCATTAAAAACTTAGTTACTTAATAAGTCATGAATTCATTAGTTATGTAAGTCTCAGATACAACCTAGTATCAGATTTGAATTATGCGTCCCAATACTAAAGAGTTTCTGTCATAACAAAAGCATACATTGAAGATACTATAGATGGGCTCGTGGTACAGTGTGTGCCTAGCAAGTGTGTGGTCCAGGGTCTGATCCCTAGCACCGTGTAAGCTGAGTATGTTGGTGCAGGCCTATGATCTTAGCACTTGAGAAGTATAAGCAGGACAGTCAGAAGTTCAAAATTATCCACAGCCACATAGTAGGCTCAAAGCCAGCCAGGACTGCATAAGACCCTGTGTCAAAAATAGAAGTTGGTAGGTGTGTGTGTATGTGTGTAAAGAGACTCTTTAAACTAGGCCAGGGCTAGCTGAGCTTCCAGGTGTAATGGCAGAACCAAACTCTGGGATCTAGGACAAGTTACACTCTGTGTCTAGAAAGTAGGATTAACAAGCAATGCTTTCCAATAATTTGAGGAAGAAACTGTATCCTATAAACCAGCAGCGTGGCTGTGACGCACTCTTTAGCCTGTAGGACCTGTACAGTGTTGTCACTGGTGCAAGACTGAAAATCTTTGTCATCAAATCAGGTTTTGAGTTGGACAAAACATTCTACCTTAACCTTTTAACATCATTATATCTAATGCTCTGGTAAAATACTTCAAACACTGAGAACTGATTCCTGCTGTATACAGCATGTGGAGGGAGTGTCCGTCATAGACCCCTAGGACACGAGTTACCTAATGAAGTGTCAGAATTGTGGCCAGCATAAACTGAGACAAACTCTAAGGGCCCACTACTTCCGCTTGATAAATAGCTCTGTATTATCTTGTCACCTCGGATAACATGTTAAACAAAACCAGGGCAGATCACAGAGCTAATTATAAAAATAAAAAGTAAATTAATAAGAAAATATACTTGGATAATTTACTCACTTGCTACACTATTAAAATTGAATACACCTTACAGTAGAGAGATTAACACCAAGAGAAACAAAACAGGAGTACCTAATCCAGTAAATTCTGTTGTTAAGAAAACAGTAATCCTTCCTTAATTCGGCTATGCAGTAAGTTGTTGATGATGACTGTCAGTAGTATTAACTACAAAGGACAGAAAACTCGTTAGCCCCTTTATTTTTACGCTATTGTTTGTGCTGGCTCTCTAGAGATCAAAAGCATAATTTATATGTAGCTGGTAATGTTACAGGTGTTATATAGAAACTTTACCTACTAACATGGAACTTGTTTGTATAGTTTGAGCATCGTGTAGATGGATGTCAGGAATAAAATGAGGGTCCTCTGCAGGAGCAGCCAGTGCTCTAACCACGGAACCGGATCACCAAGTGCTGCCATTTTAAAACAAACAAAACCCAGCTGACCTTAACCTTAGTCTTTGAATTTCCTCTGGTTTCCCATTTCCCATTCTGCCCCTCCTCTTTCTCTAGCCTCCTTCATTCCTTTAGTAAAAGATAGGATATGGAAGAGGTTTAGAATAAAATGTCTTTTCCTTTTCACTGAATTGTTCTTTATATATAAAAACTTGGCTTTAAATCATGTACTTTAAAGTTGAAAATAAAATGTCAATTCTTTACCCTGCCTCTGGGACTGCAATGAATTAACTATCCTTTTAAAAATATGTTTTAATAAGTAATATTTTTATATGTATGGATGTTTTGCCTACATGTAAGTCTGTGTACCACATGTGTGCAGTCCCTGTATGTAGTACCCATGGAGGCCAGAAGAGGGCATCAAATCCCCTGTGCCTGGCATTAGACAGTTATGAACCACGGTGTGGATTATAGGAATCTAACCCAGTTCCTCTGTAAGAACAGCAAGTGCTCTTAAATGCTGAGCCATCTCTCCAGTCCTTCATTGGTTACTATGACATTGTTTTTGTTGTTGTTTTGTTTGAGACAGGGTCTCACTCTGGCTGTATTGGAATTTATTCTATAGACCAAGCTAATCTTGAATTCACAGAGATCCACCTGCATCTGCCTCTGGGTGCTGAGATTAAAGACATGCACCCTCACGCCTGGCTAAAATTTGAAAGTATTTAAAATTTTTTAAAGGTATTTATGCTACTTTGATTTATGAACTACCATTTTTCTCTTATTTTTATGTAGGTAGGATTGTGTTAGGGTTTATGATATTTTATTAATACATATCTGAAAAGTGTTTTCTGAGTAGCATTTTAATTGAATGCTTCTTAAGTTTTTACTGAATTGATCTTGTTTTTGTATCACATTTTAAGTCGTTTTCTTTGTTCTTTCAAGATATGCTGTGATAGCATTTGGATGTGCTAGCTGTCCCAAATTAACCTGTGGGCGAGAAGGCTGTGGGACAGAGTTCTGCTACCACTGTAAGCAGATCTGGCATCCAAACCAGACCTGTGATGCTGCTCGGCAGGAGAGAGCCCAGAGTTTACGCTTACGAACTATACGCTCTTCATCCATTAGCTACAGCCAGGAGTCTGGAGCAGCAGGTAATGTGTCTGCTTTTATTTATATGCTGTACGTGTGTGCGTGCGTGTGTGCGCGCACAGGTGTGTGAAGGTGAGCGCATGAGTGGACCTTAGAGGATAACGCAGGTATTAGACCTCACCTTTTGCTTGACTGAAACAAGGTATCCTGTTCTTTTCTGGTATGTATGTCAGGCTAACTGGCTTGTGAACTTAGAGGACTTCCTGTCTTTGCCTTCCATCTCAACACAGGAGCACTGGGGTTGCAGATGTGTGCACTCCTGTGCCTGACTGTGTGTTCTGGAAACTCACACTCTTGAAGCAAGTGCTTTCTTTACTGAGCCACCTGCCCAGGCCCTGTCTGATTTGACACATAGAGATTGGTTGGTGATTTTAACTTAAAGAGTATTCACTTACCATTAATTTGTTATCTTATTTGCTTTCACTGTTAAAAAGTGTTTTATGTTTTACATACTTATGTCCTGGAAACCTTATTCTTGATGTATTTTTGTTTAATACAGAAAGTAGTTTTGAGATTGGAAAGATATCATTGTCAATGACAACAAAAAAGCTGCCTATTTGTGTACTAGACCATTGGATATACAAGACTTGTAAACACATTTGATAAAATAGTAATTTAGAATGGAACCAATTTACAATTATTTCTGTTTGTATAAAGACCACACATTAAGTATTTTGTGAAACTTAAAACATTTCAGATATATTTAATTTAGTACTAAGGACATAAAAATCATACCTTACTTAGGAAGACATACAGAACTTCAGGGTGTCTTTGGAAGGTAACTAAAAATTAAGATAAACCTCAAAATAAGAAACGTAGATGGACGTCTCCTGACCGCCCAGACCTAAACAATCACACAGAAACAGTATTAATAGCAACACTGTTTGGCTGATGGCGCAGTTATATTTCTAGCTAGCTCTTACATCTTAAGTCAACCTATTCCTATTAGGCTGTGTAATGCCTTGTGGCCATGGCGTTACCTCATTTTCTACATACTTTGTTTCCTTGGTGACTGACTGGCATCTGCTTAATTCTGCTTACTCTTTCTGTATATCTCTGTTCAGATTTCCTGCCTGGCTTTACTCTGCTAAGTCATTGGCCAAAACAACTTTGTTCATCAACCAATAAAAAAGCACTACAGATACAGAAGGACATCCCACATAAAAAATAGTTAATTTTTAAAAAAATCTTAGCGTTCTTAATGTTCTTTGACTAGTCAAAAAAAATCACTATTTTCTGTTAACAGAATGTTCTTAGTTCATTGAAATTTTAATTACTAGAAAACATTCTGTCTTGAAAATTACAATGGGAAAATTTCAAAAGTATAGAAATTTGCGTTTAAAAAAATGAGATTCTCATGTTCTTTATCCTGCTTGAGAAAGTCTTTTAAGATTTAATGTGGATTTAATATTTTATATAATACACTTGGGTTTCATTACTATTTGCTTACTGATTTGTTTCTGTTTCCTCTCCTAAAGATTTAGGGTATAATGCAAAGATTTTAACAATAATTATAGTAATTGTAGCTATGGCTCGAGAAGGATTTTTGTGAGGCCCTGTTCCTGGAGAGTTGGCAGTAGCCATTGGATGTTACCTTGAAGAGTGGGGGGAGGTATTTTTTGGTCACAGGACACACAGGCATGTAAAGAAATAGGATAGATTCCAGACCAGATTTGGAGTCCAGAGTCAGGACTGAATTTAAGGTCAAGATTCTCCTGTGACCTGAGCAAGGTTTCTCTCATCTTAAGGAAGAAGCCACTGCAGTGCTTATGCCTGTAGGGCTGCGGTCGGTCTGCCTCATACATGTTCTTATGACGTTAGACATGGGAACACCGCAGACATCTGCTAGGAACATTTCTAAATGAGCGTTACAACTTAGTTATCTAAACAAATACTGGGCTTCCTCCAAGTGGTCACCGTGGGAGAGTATATGTAGTCCTGTTATACTGGACTGCAAAGATTGTATCAGTTTGACTTCAATTTGGTTCATTCAGGGTAAATAAAACACACCATGCCGTGTAAATCGGGGATCTGGGCTCAGGCAAGTGTGCAGCTGATGTGGTGACGTGGCATTGTTATCTAGATCATGTTCTAGAGCTATGCAGTCGAGTCGCCACCACTCTTGAAAAATCTAACAATCATTTCATAATGTTTTACTAAGTTTACCATTTTGTGTTTGCTGCTTCTTAAGCAGATAGGATTAGTATTTCTTTTTGATATACATGTTGTGTTAAGTATAAAAGCTAGCTTTTTTTCTTGTCTACCCTGTGTTTAAAATTTGTAATGCAAATGCTATATTCTTTGGGTTATTTAAATCATAATTTATAAATACTTTTTTTTTTTTTTTTGAGACAGGGTTTCGAGACAGGCTTTGGAGCCTGTCCTGGAACTAGCTCTGTAGAACAGGCTGGTCTCGAACTCACAGAGATCCACCTGCCTCTGCCTCCCGAGTGCTGGGATTAAAAGGCGTGCACCACCATCGCCCGGCTACTTTTACTTTTTGTATTCTAAAAATAATCCTTTATCATTATTTGTGATTGTTAGAGCTATTGGTTTGCTCAAAATAGCTTGAATTATTAAAACACTTAAAGTGAGTCTCACTAATTCGTAAGTTATAAATAGCTTTAGCCTTTCAAAAAACACTAAGGAAACTTGAATCCATTGATAAAACAGTTAAAAACTGAGCATAAAACTTTCAGGAAGGAAAAGAGAATATTAACTTAATGTTAACAAATAATAATAACATAGAACAAATACTTAAACTCAGTGGTCAGAATTGTAAATACATTTTCTAAACTGCATATAGATAGAGGATATAACTAACTGGCTAATGGTGACCATTATTTAAAGAGGATATAAATAAGGATTAAAAAAAAGAATTATATCCTCTTTAAATAATGCTGACCTGACATCTTGGAGGACCATTATTTAAAGAGGATATAACTGGCTAATAGTGACCTGTATTTATTTATTTATTTATTTATTTATTTATTTATTTAGAGACAGGGTTTCTCCGTAGCTTTTTGGTTCCTGTCCTGGAACTAGCTCTTGTAGACCAGGCTGGCCTCAAACTCACAGAGATCCGCCTGCCTCTGCCCTCCTGAGTGCTGGGATTAAAGGCGTGCGCCACCACCGCCTGGCTGGTGACCTGTATTTAAAGAACAGCTATAATTCAGAATAGTGGTACAGCTCATCCTTTGTTGATCCCTAAGGTTATCTACCATGACATTCTAACCTGTCATTGTGGGGCATTTGTAATGCATTAGTATACATTAGTATACAGTTGTCCCAGCAACACTTGAATAAATGAACAGAAAATATGGAGAATGCTTACTAGCAGTCATGAGGATAAGGTATTCTGAAGCTGTTCTCAGTTGATGTTATTATCACAGACAAGGGGTGTTTCTGTACAGTGCCTTAGGTGAACAGGAAGTAACCACTTCCTATGGTGTCCTCACTAGAGGGCAGCATACAGGAATCTGAACTCCTGTCATTCTTGGTTTTTATTGCTTTGCTACCATGTTTGAAAATGGTTACAACCTGAAATTTTACTATGAAGTATATTTCCTTAGAAAGAAAGAAAAGAAATGCTTTCTGTACTGAAAACAGCAGGCTAAAATTGCCACCTAATGGATGTAATTTCACAGATTTGCTTGGGCAGTGTTAAAGCTGCCAATCTGGAAACTATGTCTACACATTTTATATTTTCTTGTCTGTGTTCCTCACAGCTGATGATATAAAGCCGTGCCCACGATGTGCTGCTTACATAATAAAGATGAATGATGGGAGTTGCAATCATATGACATGTGCTGTCTGTGGCTGTGAGTTTTGTTGGTTGTGTATGAAAGAAATCTCTGATTTACATTATCTAAGGTAAGCTTACGGAGAGAACTATATATGTATGAATAGTCTTTACATTGTATATCAAAGTTTTTGTTTTGGAAACAGCATGTCTTAGTTAGGTTCTTGTTGCTATAAAAAGACCCCATGACCACTACAACTCTATAAAGAAAGAATTTAATTGGGGTGGCTCTCTTACAGTTTCAGAGATTCAATCCATCATCATCATGGTGGGATGCAGACAGGTGTGGTACTGGAGCTGAGAGTCCTACATCTTGGAGGCAACAGGAAGTTGACTGACTGTCACACTGAGGGAAGCTTGAGAAAAGATCTCAAAGCCCGCCCCCACAGTGACACACTTCCTCCAACAAGGCCACACCTCCTAGTAGTGCCACTTCCTTTGGGAACCATTTCCTTTCAACGCACCGTGCTATATTAATCTAAGTATTTTTAGTCCTGAGATTTATAAGCTACTTAAAGAAATGGATTGTATTCTTATTTACATAAGATTAGAAGCTACCAAGCTATACTTAAATAACTTAGAATTACCAAGTTCAAGGTAGGAGACAGAGGAGGTTCCTTTGCTCTTACACTGCTGTTGAGCATCAGTGCCGATATCTGCTGCTGTATGCAGCTAATCCAGCTCTTCATTCTCATAAATTTTCCCATTTAGGCCCCAGTGTGAATTTAGGATGTAATTAATATAATTGTGTGCCTAAAGTAGAGATAGAGTAAATATATTTTATTTTAAATCAGTATAATATTCAGAAATGGAGGTTTTGAAGGTTATGGAGAACTATGGATAAATTTTACATCATAATGAACAATATCCTGTTAATGTAATTTAAAGTGAATCTTTAATTGTTTGGCTTTTAAATGACCCCAAAATACAAAAAGGAAAGGGTAGTTAAGTATGAGAGACAGTCCTTTCTATAATTGTGGCTTAGATATGTTGTAGTTATTTGTTTCCCAACAGTTATTATATAATTTTCCTCTCAGTCCATCAGGTTGTACTTTTTGGGGGAAGAAACCCTGGAGCCGAAAGAAGAAAATCCTGTGGCAGCTGGGAACCCTTGTGGGTGCTCCTGTAGGGATTGCTCTGATAGCTGGCATCGCCATCCCCGCCATGATCATCGGCATTCCCGTGTATGTAGGCCGCAAGGTAAATGCTTTCTTCTAAATTGTTGATGTGTTTTCTTAGACGTGAAATGTCTTTGCTTTATTTTTTAACATAGAAGTTGGTTTTAGTTTCTTCATTATAAAAGTTTTGGACTGGGAATGTAATTCTGTTGGTAAATTTTTTTTCATGGAAGAAGTCTTTGATTTGACTACATAAACTACATAAATTATACCTATAATTCCAACACTCGGGAAGTAGTGACAGAAAAATTAGAAGTTCAAAGTCATCTTTGGGATACAGCAAATTTGAAGCCATCCCATGTGTCTCACCAATAAAAAGTAAACTAACAAAAGTCTCGATTTCCCACAGTAACCTCCCAGTATTTGGCAGGCTAATGTGTGTGCATAAAAAGCAGCCTTCCTTTAAAATTGTTCAGTCTGCACTGCAGATCCAATGCCTGGTCTAAGTTTCTGAAGGATGATTGACATTGTTCTCTCTTTTGTATATCCTTTTCAAGGAAAGAATAATTAACCAGTTCTTTAGTTCTTTACTCTTGAGTTCAAAGCTTTTCCACCTCCACTGTATTGCTGCTGTTTATAAATACAGTTGACAAGTTGTGACAGTCTGTTGTAGAATCTAAACTTTTCCATATGCCATCAGCTAAGCAGGTAACTGTGGAGAGTTAATGGGATAATTTATGAAGTGCAAAGAAGCCAGTTGCCATCTAAATTAAATTAATTGAATGTCAAGAAATTATGTGATCAGAACAAAGAGAACAGCTTTTCATAGGGCAGTTAGTAGTTGAAAAGCCCAGACTTTACTGCAGGTGATTTATAAACCTGCATCCATCTCTTTTGGGGAAGCGGCGATGTCTCACTCACAGAGAGATTCACTTGCTTCTGCCTTCCAAGGAAAGGCGTGTCTCACCACACCAGCCGTTGATTG
Organism: Chionomys nivalis; assembly: GCF_950005125.1. Classification (NCBI taxonomy): domain Eukaryota; kingdom Metazoa; phylum Chordata; class Mammalia; order Rodentia; family Cricetidae; genus Chionomys; species Chionomys nivalis. The sequence continues at coordinate 2,964,717 of NC_080102.1, read as the reverse complement.
GTCCTCATGTAGCACCCTGGGTGTGTCAGCCTCTAATCTTTGTGGTGAAGTAATGAGATTTGCGTTACTTGCCTATGGTATGTAAGTGAACATAAGAGTAGAGGTCTGGACAGCTCACTGGAATTGGTTTTCTGACTCCACTGTGTTGTTTCAGGGTCACACTCAGGTTTGGCAGCAAATACTGTTACCCTCTAAACCTGCCAGCCTAATACTGCGGTTTAGAAAAGGGACTTGGGTCCAGGTGAATGAATTTTGTATATGAAGTTGCTCATAGATTTAGTCTAGCCAGTTGGGCACCGAGTCCTGAGAAAGCACCAACTCAAGAGGAAGCCCATGCTATTGCCAGATGGCCAGTGTTACTAGACAGTACTGAGGCTGTGTGTCCTTGAATCCTGTTTCTGAGCTATGCTACTAAACTCGGTAAGAATGATCCTCTTCATAGACAGCTGCGTGTTTTTCATTGACCTGTTTGCCTGCACAGATGCCTGTGCACCCGGTGCTAGCAGAGGCCAGACAACATCAGGTCACCTAGAACGGTGGTTCTCAACCTGTGGGTCGTGGCATAACCGACAACCCTTTCACAAGGTCACCTAAGACCATTGGAAACACAGATATTTACATTGCAGTTCATAACCATATCGAAATTATAGTTATGAAGTAACAACAAAAATAATGTTTTGGTTGGGGTGACCCCAGCATGAGGACTGTTTTAAAAGGTTATAGCATTAGGACGGTGAGAACCGTGCTCTGGAAGTAGAGTTGCAGACAGCTGTGAGGTGCTGCAGGTGCAGGTCGTCAGTGCAGTCCTTCGTAAGAACAGGCACAGGCACTGTTAACAGTGGAGCTGGCCCTGGGAACAATCTGAAAGACAGCAGAAATAAAAACAGCATGGATCTTTTGGGTACTCTACATGAAAAATTATTAAAATCAGTTTCTGTCCTGGTTAATTTTTTGTCAGCACAAGCTAGAGTCATTTGAGAAGGAGCCTTAACAGAGAGAATGCCTACACGACGTCTGGCATGTGGTGTGCACACTAGACCACCCATGGGCATGCAGTGGGCTGGGCCCTCCTGTGTCTGTCATGAGTCAGTCTAGTGTGGGCTCGCTTAGTCTCTCTCTCCTTTCTTTTTTATTTTTCCAGGCAAAGTTTCTCTGTAGTCCCTCTGCCAATCCTGGAACTTACTTTGTAGACCAGGCTGGCCTCAAAACTCAGGCTGCCTCTGCCTCCCTAGTGCTGGGATTAAAGGTGTGCGCACCACCACATCAGGCTTAGTTGTGGACATTTTCATGTAGAGAACCAAAAAGATTTTTTTATTGAAAACAAAACTACTTGCTCAGGTCCTTAGAAGGGAAAGACACAGACTGCATACTGAGAGTGAGTTTATAGACTGACAGGCAGTTTGTAACCAAGGTCTCCAGAAACTAAAGCACAGGCCAGCCAGTCTGCAGTGCAAGGCCTTGTATCAAGAAATTTTTTGTGTTGTTCATACATGCACCTAAAGAGAACGTTGATGGATTAGTTTTTCTCTTTAATTTTCTGTGATGTTTGGGATCCACATCAGCTCAGGAAAACCTAAGAAGTCAAGAAAGTACCTGAAAACTGAGCTTTTAGTTAGAGCAAACATTGCAAGAATAACAAACTAGGTATGCCTTTAACCTCATTTAAGAGGTAGAGACACAAGGATCAGAAGATCATCCTTGGCTACATGGGGAGTTGAGAAGAGCCTGAGCTACATGAAGCCAGTTCTTAAGAAACTGAGGGTTTGAGGTGTCAAGGGGGTGGGGGAGGTGGTATAGTGATTAAGAGCACCTACTGCTCTTCTAGAACTTCCAGTACCAACAAACAGCCCACAACTGTTCGTAATTCTAATCCCATGGGATCTGATGCCCTCTTCTGGCCTCCATGGCCACAGGGCACACACATGGGACACATGGTACATATAGGTAATATATGTACACACATACACATATAATAAATAAAGTTTTTTAAAAAAAATTAAAGAAACTGGAAGGAAAAGAATTAGTAAAAAGTTAAGTTGAACCAAAACTATTAGGATGATGTGGTGGTCACTGTTAGTCCATGCCAGTGGGTAAGGATGCCAGAATTGATAGGCTTTTGGTGTATATCTATAATCTCAGTACTTTGGGAGCCAGCCTAGAGTGTGTGTGTGTATCAAGGTCTTGTCTCAAAAAAAAAAAAAAATGTGGGGGGGTGGGAGCAAGAATTCCTTTGTATTAGCAGCCTGTCCTCACAGATCTACCCTGCGTATGTATAGGCTTGGCTTTGCTTAGAAACTGTGTTCAGGAATGACTGGAGAAAAGAACATAGAAAGAACCTAGCATTCTATTTAGAGACTACCTGTGTGGTCTGGAGGCTGTTCCCTGGGTGTCTTGAAACAGATGGGGGTGCCCTTCTTTAGTTTGACCTTTGCAGGCCACAAGAACAGAGCTGCCAAACTATTTCCAAGTTTCATTTAATAATTCATAAGCTATTTTTATGGCAATAATTCTGTTATTGATATGGATTATACAATGATGCTAAATAGATTTAACTCCTGGTAACCATTATTTTTCTTTGTCTTTACCTGTTTAAACTGTAAATAAGTAGATAGGATTTTTGAGTCATTTAATTTTCTATCATAAAAAGGTGTCTGGAAAAAAAGTTGCACTTAAGTGATAATTGTTTCATACAGTGCCTTTTTAGCTCAACTTTCAGGAGTGAAAAAGATTGTGTGACCCTCTGCTGGGGCTGATTGGAGGGAGTCTTGTTTAGAAAGAAACCTGTGGACTCTAGTACTGTTTTTGTGCCATGGCATCTCATGGTGGGGCCAGCTTTGAACCAGCCGTGTTGGCAAGGATGACTGAACTTAACGGCACGAACTAAATCTCCTGAGCTACTGCCACCTTCTCTAAGCAGGTCCTTAATGAGCAATATGTGATGCTGTGGTTACCTTGAATTAGGGCATTTGACTGAAATTGTGTGAGAAATTACTTCAGCTTTCTTGTACATGTAGGACTATTTTATCTAAACTAAATATATAAAGTTTTCTCCTCTAAATTTCCATTCCCTTTTAAATTTAAGATTCATAATCGCTATGAAGGCAAGGATGTTTCAAAACACAAGCGGAACCTGGCCATAGCAGGTGGTGTGACACTGTCTGTCATTGTGTCTCCGGTGGTGGCCGCCGTGACTGTAGGTAAGAGCATGCTTTAGAACTTCCCTTGGAATACCTTAGGAATTTGACAGAAGAGATTTCTGACTATTAGGTTGCTAAGAGGATCACTTTTAAGATGAGGGTAGTTTAAGTAGAACCTACAGGAGATTTCTCAGGCAACTTCATTAAAAGTGCTGTAGACTGAAGAATCTAGTTTAGGGTGCATGTCTCAGACATACATATAAGGCTTGTGTTCATCCCCAAAGAACCTGTTGTCAGGATAGATGATGAGCAGCCCTTCCCTTGAGTCAGAGGTTTGCACTTAAGAAGCTTACAGATTCTGTCTTTCCCTCCGTTCCCTGAGGCTACCTGGGAATCATGCATTTGCTTGTGTTCCAGCCAAATCCTTTCCTTAGCCCCTGTGCACCTTCTGAAAAGACCTATACCTCATAGCTCTGTGATTTAGTTTCTGGTTTCTGATATGTAATTTAATTCCCTCTTAGGCATTGGTGTTCCCATTATGTTAGCCTATGTGTATGGTGTTGTTCCGATTTCCCTCTGCCGAAGTGGGGGTTGTGGAGTTTCAGCCGGCAATGGGAAAGGAGTCAGAATTGAGTTTGATGACGAAAATGACATAAATGTTGGTGGACCTAACACAGCTATAGGTAAGTCCTTTAAGCAGAAAAAGAAACGTGTTTATTTCCATTGTCTTTCTTTTGTGAGACCTCATTGTTCTCATGCTGGCTCAGACGCTCTCCCTCCCTCTTCCTCTCTGAGACAGGGTCTCACTGTATAGCCTTGGCTGGCCTGAGCTTTGGTGTATAGACAAGACTCTCTCTGCCTCACGTGTGCTGGGATTAGAGGTGCACACCTGACGGCCTTGTAGTTTTCATCCAGAAGCAGAGCTGGGAAAGGAGCTGTGGAGAGCAGAAGCATGCATGAGAGGATGGCGTGGTTCTGATGCTGGTGCCTGGCTCCTCAGAGTACGCGGAGATTAGAACCTTTATGAAGTAGTATGGGAAGGATGTGGAGAGGAGTGCAGTTAACTGCATGCAGATGGCCTTCTGTATCGTTAGAAGACTTACAGATTAGAACTGTAGTGGGCAGAAATGCCGGAGGATAAAGGCGGCACACACTCCAGGAGAAACGTCAGCTGACCAGCTTGTTTGTTCTGTATCCAGCAGTTTCTGTCGATAAATGTCTAGAATGAAGCCCTTTTGTGCCCTCTGCACCTCTGCAAGTATTCCAGCCAGGTCCTCAGAGCCCTGCCACCTTTCTGTTGTGTGCCTTCTCTTGAATCTCTTGATCGTCTACATGGGGAGCAAGGTGTCCAGTCCTTAGTCTCACCTTCTGCCCTGACTGAACACTTCCCCCCTTCCCGTCCTGTCCTAGGCCACCTCTCCATGAAGATGATGGTTAGAACTGCTCTTTCTGGGCTTTGAAACTTGGAGTTACCTCTGCCTAGAATACTCTCTGGAAGAATTTTATGGCCTTCTTCTCACCATAAGAGGCCTTCTCTGGTCACGTGATAACAGCGGTGCCAGGGAGATGGGCGTGCACTGTCAGAACTCCCCACCCCTGCCTCTGCTGTGTTTCTCATGGATTTTGTCACAGGGTTGGATATGTAATGGGAACTCAGATGTTGGCATAAATGTGTTTCTCATTCCTAAGATTGTGAATAGTACTGTAAATTAGAATAGGATCCTGGCACAGTTAGACCTAGTATGTCTAGAGGTCAGCTTCTGAGTCTTACTGATGTAGAAAGCAAGATCTCTCACTGGAACCTAGTGCTGGCAAGGGAGGCCTTTTAAATCATTGGTTTATTTAAAACTTCTAAATCTGCTGGGCTGTGCACACCTTTAATCCCAGAGGCAGGCAGATCTCTGTGAGTTTGAGGCCAGCCTGGTCTACAGAGCGAGTTCCAGGACAGGCTCCAAAGCTACAGAGAAACCCTGTCTCAGGGGTGGCAGCGCGGGGGGGGGGGGGTGCAAATAAATAAAATTCCTAAATCTTCTGGATTTATAACAATAAATAGTGATCATCTTAAATTTAGGACCAGTCTCAGATTGAGCTGTTCACCCGAAATGGCTCTCTTCATGCCTAACCACGAGTGTGATTTGTACTTGGTATGATCTGATACCCTTTCTGAAATTCTCTGGGAGTGTAAGGCAGGAAAATGAATTATCATTCTTCGTTTCTTGACTTATTTTATATTTAGATACAACATCAGTGGCAGAAGCAAGGCACAACCCTAGCATAGGCGAGGGAAGTGTTGGTGGTCTGACCGGCAGTTTGAGTGCGAGCGGCAGCCACATGGACCGAATAGGCGCCATCCGGGACAACCTGAGTGAGACCGCCAGCACCATGGCACTGGCTGGAGCCAGCATCACGGGGAGTCTGTCGGGAAGTGCCATGGTGAATTGCTTCAACAGGTAAGAAAGAGCTGCTTTTTGGTAACTACAGACATTAATTAGATGAACAGCCTGAATACAAAGCACGATAATTACTCTAAGGCCAAAGACTTGGTGTTTGGTACTAATGCTGGAGTAGAAGCTTAAGTCCTGAGAAAGAACATCGCACTTGGTGACGTTGCTTTGGTAGATGGCTGCTGGAGCTGCGTTTGTGCACCCAAGTGAAGGCCATGCTTAGCCTGGACCTTGCTTCTGGGCAACAGCTGGAGGCTTGGGGAATGGGTGGAGTCAGGATACCCCAGGACTGGAAAACTCTGCCTGCATCCTGAAATGATAATGGTCATCTCTCACCAAGTCTTTTGCTAATGCCTGTGGGGATAGGGAGGAGAAATTAACATTTACCTTACCATGGTTTGTTTTCCTTTTTCACTATTCTGTTTACCAGCTTTTCTGTGTGGAAGGAGGTAGATGAATTAAAAGTAGTATTTATCTTATTTTAGGTAGTTGACAGGCAGAAACTAAGTTGTAATGATATATATTATCACCTCTTATTACAAAATCAGATGTAGGCTGAAGTTTTTATTAGAGCCTTTTTAGTATAGGGTTTTCTTTTCATTATTATTTGAGATAGAGTGTGATTTGTACTTGGTGTGATCTGATACCCTTTCTGAAATCCTGTAGGAGTTTATGGCAGAAAATTAGTTATCACTTTTCATCTTTTAAATTTTTAAAAATTTTATCTTTATTGCATGCACATGAGTATTTTTACTGCTCCTATGCACTTGTATCTTGTGAGAACATTGCCTGTAGCGGCCAGAAGAGGGCATCAAATCCCCTGGAACTGGAGTCACAGGTTGTGAGTGCTGGGAAGTGAGCCCTGTCCTCTGGAGGAGCAGCTGATGCTCTTAACCACAGAGCCCTCTCTCCAGCCCCATTACTTGAATTATTTTACATCTAGATACACCAGTAGCAGAAGCCAGGCACAACGAGAGGGAAGTGTTGGTAGTCTGACTGCGGTGGAGTGTAAGCTGAAGCCCTGTGTAGACTGGCTAGCCTGGCCTATCTAGTGAGTTCCAGGCTAGCCTCAAACTCATAGTGACCAACCTGCCTGTCTCCTGAAGGCTGAAATTAAAGGCATTTCCCCTAAATCCACTTAAAGAGGGCTTTTTAAATTAATTGATCTGTTATGTTTATTGGTTAATATATTCTGACTTTGTATTTTGTACTGAAACATGACAAAGGGCTGCATCCTAGTGAAAATATAGTGGAGATCTTTAAATTCAGATGATTTGTCTTGTTTTTCCTTTTGGTAGTATTCTCTTAGTTTCTCTTGGGTGTTGTTCAGTATACCACAGTATAATCTGAATAATTAAATAAGTGGGGACTGAAAAACTACGGTGTCTAAAATTTTCATATTGGAAGTTTTTAAATGAACTATTTAAAGATACATATTATGATTGTGGGTTTATATGTTGCCCTCCTCTTTAAGGTTGGAAGTACAAGCAGATGTACAGAAAGAACGGTACAGTCTAAGTGGAGAATCCGGCACAGTGAGCTTGGGAACAGTTAGTGATAATGCCAGCACCAAAGCAATGGCAGGATCCATTCTAAATTCCTATATCCCTCTGGACAGGTAAGAAAGAATGTTCCTATAAGATTGGAAGTGCATTTAAAAAGTATTATCCCTATCATTAGGCACAGTCTCTAAGAAAACAGTGAGGTGTTGAAAGGAGGCAAGCAGACCCATTTAGGTAGAGAGGCCTCTGTGGGGAGCGGGAGAATGGGAGCTGACTTCTAACTCTAGTGTAGGGTTTGGGTTGGTGAAGTTGGGTGGTGGTCATGGTCGTGCCCAGGACAGAAAAGCAGTAAATGTTACTATTTTAAAACTTGAAGCACTCAGAGGCTACAGAGAAGGCCCAGGAGTTGGGTGCTTGCTCCTTGTCTAGCCAGCCTGGTCTACATAGTGAGCTCTACGTCAGCCAGGATATATATGCATATAAAAACAAACCCCCCCCCCCAAAAAAAAAAAAAGGGAACAAAGGCAGTCTTTTCTGTTTTGTTCTGTTTCAAGACAGGGTTTCACTCTGTAGCCCTGGCTGTCTTGGCCTTGAGCTCACAGAGATTCACCTACTTCTGCCTCCTGAGTGCTGGGATTAAAGGTGTGCACCATTGGCATCTGCCTAAAGACAGTCCTCTTCTATGTAGCTTTATGTTAGTAGAATGTAGCCTGCACTCACATGTCCAGCAAGCTTCTGTATTGAGGCTTTGGTGTTTTCCCGCTCTCATCGGAACCTTTGTTGCTCTTGTTCCAGAGAAGGAAACAGCATGGAAGTGCAAGTGGATATTGAGTCCAAGCCGTTCAAGTTCCGGCACAGCAGTGGGAGCAGCAGTGTGGAAGATGGCAGCGCTGCCCGGAGCCACACTGGCGGGTCATCCAGTGGATTGCCTGAAGGTAAATCTGGTGCCACCAAGTGGTCCAAAGAAGCTACAACAGGAAAAAAATCAAAAGGTGGTAAATTGAGGAAAAAGGGCAACGTGAAGATAAATGAGACCAGAGAAGACATGGATGCCCAGTTGTTGGAACAGCAAAGCACAAACTCAAGTGAGTTTGAGGCCCCGTCCCTCAGTGACAGTATGCCATCTGTAGCGGATTCCCACTCGAGTCACTTTTCCGAATTCAGCTGCTCAGACTTAGAAAGCATGAGAACATCATGTAGCCATGGTTCCAGTGACTGTCACGCCCGCTTTGCGACTGTGAGCACCCTTCCCGAGGTAGAGAATGACCGTCTGGAGAACTCACCACACCAGTGCGGCAGTTCTCTGCTCTCCAAGACTGCTTCCTGCTCAGACGTTCCACAGTCGAATCATGCCGCAGAGGAGCTCGGTCCCAACAAAAGCGCGCTGAAGCCTAGTGGTGATTTGTGCTTTGGTGATGGACTGAAAGAGACAAATAACAACCACCCACATCAGACAGTAGCTATTCAGAGTGAAATTTAGGCCCAGAATGCTGCAGAGTAATAACCACTGAACAGCCTTGTTTGGAGCTGGTGGAGCCGTGCGTGACTGTTAGGTTTAAGTTACCAGCAAAAGCCAGGTTTCATAATCATAATGCAAATACATTTTGTATGTTTAGCAAAGCATTGTGTTTCATGTGGATGTTAATTACCAAATTATGAAATGAAGGCTTTAAAAGTGCATTATTATGAGAATAATAACTTAAGAAAAAAGCATATTTTGTGTTGTCACAAAACAATGCTTGATGCACATACCTGTGTATTTAGATAGAAATTTGGCTTAATTTATAATCATACGATACTAATGCTGTTCTGCATTGTTAAGAAAAATTGAGGCTTGGAGATAGTGGTTAGTGACATGTTATTGAAACCACTAAGGGATGGTGTGAAAGGACCTGGCTGGTTACTCAGTATGTGATCCTCTTTGTGACGTCTCTCTTCATAACTGAGCTTAAATTTCATTTCTTTCTTCACATGCAATGTGGATGTAGAGCTTAATGCAGCCCACTGGTGACCATTTGGATACTTAGACACTTGAGCAAGATCATGGCAGTTTTTGCACAAATCGAAGTAGAAATACTTGGTACTGTTGCATATCTCATGTATTGTTGATGCCATTTTAGAAGAAAAAGATAAGCGTAGGTAACTAAGTGTACTGACAGCAACACAAAGACAGCTACAAATGAAATCCCATTAGGACACAAGCATCACAAAAGTCACCTGCTCTAAGGGAGGTCAGTGCCCTTTGACTCTTGGTGCCTTTGGGAGAGACTGGGTTTTAAGAGCCTGGTTAGTGGAGGATTTGCTGTATCATTTCCCGTAACATCTCCTCTAGTCACCTCAGATATAGAGAAAAATACAGGAAATAGATAAACATGAATGTGATTATTAACTTTGCTGAAAAAGTATTTGCCTACCAAAGACACACTCAGGCTTTAGTAAGTACAATATTACATAACCTCAGTTTTTAACATGTATATCTTTTCCAACCATGAACTCAAAGCAATGCAGAGCTTGTACCAAGCTTATACAAAAGGTCTGTGGCTTTGTTTCCTTTGCTTTTGTTGATGGAGGATGTTCAGCTGACACAAGCAAAAGCTGGCCAGAGCACTTCCCATGGAACTTTCCTAGCAGACTGCCCACAGCAGTCGAGACTCCACTGTAGGTGTTTCTTTTAAGTATTACCATTATGGTGCTACTGAGCATTTTCTTCTGATAAAGGAAAATGCCCCGGGCTGCAGTCTTTCACCGTCCTTTTCCGCACTGCGTCCATTCATTTGCTTATATAACACTAGTGCCAGTTATTTTATTTGATAATGCTTAATATGGTATTTGTACATTTGTTTGCATTCCAGTTTTGTTCAATGAGTGTGTAAACAGCATACGTGAAATAAATGTAAATACTAATGAATTTTGTGTGTGCACAGAAATTTTTATAAGAACAGATATTCATTTGCTGTATTACAGGGAGTTCTAAGAGGGGCAGACTGATAGAATAAGTTTATATGTATGTAGAAAGGAGATTTATTTGTGGTTCAGCTAATCCAACAATGGCTGTCTACCAGCAGAAAGTCCAAGAACCCAGTAGCTGTTCAGTCCATGAGGCTACTGTCTCAGCTGGTCTTTAGTATACACCAGCATCCCAAGGAAGTAGGCTTTAATGCCAATAAAGGAATGGACTTCGCTTTTGCAAAAAGCAAAAGCTTCCTTCTTCCATGTCCTTTATGTAGGCTGCCAGCAGAAGATGTGGCCCTGGTTAAAGGTGGATCTTTGTACCTCAGAAGATCCATATTAAAAGTGGGTCTTCCCATTTCAAATAATTTACTTAAGAATAACCCCTCACGATACAAGGAACATACCAAAACATAATAAAGGCAATATACAGCAAACCAACAGCCAACATCAAACTAAATGGAGAAAAACTCTCAGCGATCCCACCGAAATCAGGAGCAAGACAAGGTTATCCACTCTCTCCATATCTATTCAATATAGTTCTTGAAGTCCTAGCCAGAGCAATAAGACACCAAAAGGAGATCAAGGGGAGTAACTCTAGCCAAACAAGTGGAAAACTTGTATGACAAGAACTTTAAATCTTTGAAGAAAGAAATTGAAGACACCAGAAAGTGGAAAGATCTCCCATGCTCTTGGGTAGGTAGAATTAACGTAGTAAAAATGGCAATCTTACCAAAAGCAATCTATAGGTTCAATGCATTGCCCATCAAAATCCCAGCAAAATTCTTCACAGACCTCAAAAGAACAGTACTGAACTTCATATGGAAAAGCAAAAGACCCAGGATAGCCAAAACAATATTGTAAAATAAAAGAATTTCTGGAAGCATCACAATCCCTGACTTCAAATTCTACTACAGAGCTACAGTACTGAAAACAGCCTGGTATTGGCATAAGAACAGACAGGAGGACCAATGGAACCAAATAGAAGACCCAAATATTAACCCACACACCTTTGAACACCTGATTTTTGACAAAGAAGCAAAATATATATATAAAGCATATTTAACAAATGGTGCTGGCATAACTGGATATCAACATGTAAAAGTGAAAATAGACCCATATCTATCACCATGCACAAAACACAAGTCCAAATGGATGAAAGACCTCAACACAAAGCCAGCCACACTGAACCTCATAGAAGAGGAAGTGGGAATTACACTTGAACCTCCTGAAACTGAAAAGCTTCTGTAAAGCAAAGGATCTGGTCAACAAGACAAAATGACAGCCTACAGAATGTGAAAAGATCTTCACTAACCCCTCATCAGACAGAAGTCTGATCTCCAAAATATACAAAGAACTTAAGAAATTGGTCATCGAAAGAACAAATAATTAAATAAAAAATAGAGTACAGACCTAAACAGATAACTTTCAACAGATGAACCTAAAATGGCTGAGAGACACTTAAGGAAATGTTCAACATCCTTAGTCATCAGAGAAATGCAAATCAAAACAACTTTGAGATTCCATCTTAACACCTGTAAAAATGGCCAAGATCAAAAACACTGATGACAACTTACGGTGGAGAGGTTGTAGGGTAAAGGGAACACTCCTGCATTGCTGGCGGGAGTGCAAGCTGGTACAGCCCCGTTGGATGTCAGTGTGGTGATTTCTCAGAAAATTAGGAAACAACCTTCCTCAAGACCCAATAATAACACTTTTGGGTATATATCCAAAGGATGCTCAATTGTGCCACAAGGACATGGACTCAACCATGTTCATAGCAGCACTGTTTGTCATAACCAGAACCTGGAAACAACCTAAATGCCCCTCAACTGAAGAATGGATAAGGAAAATGTGGTACATTTACACAATGGAGTACTACACAGCAGAAAAAAATAACGACATCTTGAAATTTGCAGGCAAATGGATGGAGCTAGAAAACATTTTGAGTGAGGTAACCCAGATCCAGAAAGACAATTATTACATGTACTCACTCATAAGTGGTTTTTAAACATAAAAGAAAACCAGCTTACAAACCACAATCCCTGAGAACTTAGACAACAATGAGGACCCTAGGAGAGACTTACATGGATCTAATCTACATGGGAATAGAAAAAGACAAGATCTCCTGAGTAAATTGGGAGCATGGGGACCTTGGGAGGAAGGTTGAAAGGAAGGGGAGCAGAGAAAAATGTAGAGCTCAATAAAAAATCAATAATAATAATAATAATAATGAAAATAAGTGTACTCACCCACTTGGGTTTTAATTCCAGATGTAGTCAAGTTCACAACCAAGAATAGCCATCCCATTTGCTGTACAGCAGAAGTCATCAGTGTTACAAGCCATTGAGACGACTCTGGTCTCAACAGAGTCCTATTTGCCCAACTTGTCAACTAACAGCATTAGGAACCAACCTTTCTCTCTGTATCAATTTCCACCTTTACCCAAGTGAACTGAGGCCAGGTGTGGTGTTGTCATGGAGACAGAAGCAGGAAGATCTCTAAGTTCAAGTCCAGCCTTGAACAGAGCGAGCTCTAGCCTCGCCATTACTCAGTGAGACCCTGTTTCGAGAAATAGAGACAGTGGTGAGTTGAAGCTGAGGGTGCAGCTCAGCTGTAGAACACTGAACCTGATCTCTGACCCTACCTTCGCCCCGCCCCAAGCAAGGATTTGTTGAGTTTTACCTGAGTTGTAAAATAGATTGTCACTGTAAATTCCAGTTGTAGGAAATGAACCTAGAGCTTTTAAATTCTCACAGTCATGGAGAGTTTTATAACCTTTAGCCTAATCTCTGTGGTTGACATTTCTGCAAAAGTCTAAAAGTTAATGAATGGTAAAGCTAGCTATTTTACAAGGAATATAGTAAAAATGGTGTCATATGAGACGCCAGTGCATCCCATGTGTCTTGTCCCTCCTCTGGTGGAGTCTTCCTGTACTAGTTACTTTTGTTGTTGGGACAAACTGCCAGACAAGCAATTTAAGGCAGTTTCAAAATGTGCTTGACCAATAACTCAGGCTTATTACTAGCCAACTCTTACACCGAAATTAACCCATTTCTATTTATTGCCACATGGCTTGTGTCTTTACCTGTCCTCTAGCATGTCTTGCTTCCCGGGAGGCTGGCTGGTGTCTCACCTCACTCCAAGAATGGGTTAGAATTTCTTCTCTTCAGAGGTGGCTCAACAGTAGGAGCTTCTCTGCTCTGATCCAGCAGCTGGCACTCAGCATCTTGGGCCCCGATGAGGACATCTTCAGAGAAATGCGGCATGCGGTGTGTGTACGTGAGCAGCCGCAGGGAGTCCTTGAACAAGCTCAGTTATCTGTGACATCAACACATGCTAGACTGCTAAGAGACTGCCATCATGTATGTATATATAGCATCCACTGTCTACTGTTACAATAACTTAAGAGAACCAATTACAGTAGGCTTTCAAGAGAAAACAATGCAGAGTTTGAAAGGTGCCATTTTACCCACGACGAGTCTTAATACTCTAATTATAAAAAAGATACGAAAATGATGTTACTCTTTCACAGTAACATTCAAATGAAGAAATAAATACCTCTGAAAAAGAACACCGTGGACTACAGAAGTAAAAGACAGTGCACCAGTTAAGGCCTGAGTGTCGAGACTGGAGGCATGGTTGTTCTTGCAGAGGGCTCACTTACCAGGAGGCTCACATCATCTCTGACTCCAGCCCAGAGGATCCAGTGCTCTCGCCTGGCCTCAGCAGCCTGCATGCATGGGGGCACATGGAGACATGCAGGCACACACATGTTAAATGAATAAATACACCTTCTTTCCAAAGGCTCGAGTGCTTATTGTACAGGAAATACCTTTAGCCCAGAAAAAGGGGCATCTAATAACCTTTTCCCTTCATGTTTACAGTAAGGAATAAATATATACTCAATAAAGCAGAAAACAAAACATCGCGAGGGGACATTTGAATGTTTGGGAGATAAGAGGCAGGGTGACAATTCAAATACAAATTCAGGCTGGCTTTGTTTCAGATCATTTTATTGCTCACAGTACCTATATAAGGGAAGTAAAAAATGATTGGAATTTTTGGCAACTTTTTATTAGGCAATGTTTGTTTTCATATTAGAAAAATAAATTTCTTGTGGCTCTAAATTAATAAACTATAACGATCTAGATATGAGTGTTGTACTTCACCTCAACTGACAATAACATGGCTTTGTGTATATCGGGGGATAGAAAGTGATGGAATCATCACTGTTAACATTGAGTTTATAACTGGTAGGTCATTAGAAGAAAAAATGTGTACTACAAATTAGAATGTAATTTGCTAAGTTCTGAATATAGTTATTAAATATAAATGTGTTGGCTGTAGTACAGAAGATAATATTTACAACCAATAAAAACCAGATTGTAGAATATATATTATTCTGGCTATAAAAATAAGTACAATGTCCCACAGTCCAAACGGGTTCTTATGGGTGCAGCTTCACCCATGCAATGCCGTCTCGGAGGGTCGGGAACTCAGCAGCCCCTGTTAAAGCCCGTATTGCCTTCTTAGGGCCTGCAGGTCCTCCGCAGTGAACCGGTCGGCCCGTGCGTGTGACAAGCTGTCAAGCAGCTGTACCATCTGCTCCTTTTGGCCTTGGTTAATTAGTGTCAGGGTCATCTGGAAAAGGGGACAGTCCTGTGAGCTCAAAGCTACCCAACCCCAAGCCAGGCTCCTCCCGGGCATATTGCTGCTCACCTTAAACCTCTCCGCCCTGCTCAAGTACAAGAGATGCTCGTACACCAGCACGGGGTCCTTAGCCACGAGGTGACTCTTCAGAGACTGAATGAGGAGGAGGAGCATGTCGCTTTCGAGTTTGTTACTTAGCAACACTGGCAGATCTCTGGGTGCAGTGACGGCTAAAAGCTGTGCACAGGCCTCTGCATCTTTCTGGGTGCAGATGGTGTGGAGGACCTGCCCGAACTCATAGGCATTGCTAGGCCTGGAGACCTCAAGGTTTTTGGAGCATTCTGCAGAGCCTCCGTCTCCAACTCCCTCCTCGGCAGGCAGGGAGGCGGCAGAGGCCTCTGCAGGTCTCTCGGGCTCCTCGTCACTGCTTTCATTTACCTTCCCAATAGAAAAGTAGACCAAGTCATGACACAGAATGCCAGCCACACATATCACAAGTCACACTTCACAGTGTGAACTGAGAGCTACATACGGTATTCCAGGAGTCAAGTTCACAGTGGGAACTGAGAGCTACATACAGTATTCTAACAGTTGAGTTCACAGTGGGAACTGAGAGCTACATACGGTATTCCAGCAGCCGAGTTCACAGTGGGAACTGAGAGCTACAAACAGTATTCCAGCAGCCAAGTTCACAGTGGGAACTGAGAGCTACGTACGGTATTCCAGCAGCCAAGTTCCAAGTAAATAAGAAAACTTCGTGGGTTTTTTTTTTGTTTTTGTTTTTGTTTTTTTGAGACAGGGTTTCTCTGTGTAGTCCTGGCTGTCCTGGAACTCACTCTGTAGGCCAGGCCCATCTCTAACTCAGAGATCCACCTGCCTCTGTCCACTGAGTGCTAGATTAAAAGTATGTGCCACTACATGGCTAAAAATAAAAATTTTAATGTTATAAAACATATAATTTCTTTAAGAAGGAGAAGTTAGGGCATAATAGTATTCTTAGGAGTTTGAAAAACTAACCCACACTAAAAACAAACCGAAGACCATTTTTATGATTAATTTTAGATTCATCTTCATGCCCTTGTATTTAATAAAGTGAGCCTACTTTTTTTATTTCTCTTAATCAAAGGGGGAAAAAGGTCCTTCCCTGATGCCTTATATTGAAAATGTCAGGCCGTAAATAGGTGTCAGTATTCATGGATGTCCAGGAAGTTATGTCCTGACATTCTTCCTGAGAGGCAATGCAAGTAGTGTGGCTTTCTAGGAATCACAGAGGTATGTGATTCCCAGGCCCTCTTGGCGAAACCCATGTCATTGAAGAGGAGCAACCGTGCACACCTTTGGTCCCAGCACACAGGGGCAGAGGCAGGCAGATCTCTGAGTTCGAGGCCAGCCTGGTCTACAGAGTGACCAAGCAAAACAACAGTAGTACATCAGCCTGGGAATGTCCCCACCAGGAGTGGCTTGCATGGCTGAGGATGAGCCCTGCATTTCCACATGTCTGCCCCAAGGAGAAGCCTAAGACATGGGCAGAGGTGACACTGAAACAAGAGCCTCCCCAAAACACAGACACCCGGAATCCATGGCCCGTGCCGAGAAACGTGTGGCTAACAGTACAGAAGGCCGATTCTGCCTTCACTGACAATCAGAATAAAAGGAAGAAGGTCCTATAGAACTCACGGGAATATCCCTTAGGATTCTGTATAAAATCTCAGCAGCATGCCTTCAAAGAGCCTGAAATACA
The DNA here is from genome assembly GCF_950005125.1 of Chionomys nivalis. Taxonomy (NCBI): domain Eukaryota; kingdom Metazoa; phylum Chordata; class Mammalia; order Rodentia; family Cricetidae; genus Chionomys; species Chionomys nivalis. The sequence goes on along the minus strand of NC_080102.1, from coordinate 2,948,291 downwards.
AATACCTCTTGAACTTCGATCCTCCTCCTCTCCCTTCCTCTGCTGGGAGATACGGTGCCATTCTCAGCATCAGGGCACCTGGTTGCCTCTTGCAGCCCCGTCTTTGCCTCTCCTGGGTCTGGGTGTAGGAGGGCTTGCCTGGGGTCAGCTAAGCTTTCCTGGCAGTTCTGAAAAATGTGACGATAGGATGGTTAGCATGAGTAAAGGCTCTTGTGTTAGCCTGGATGGCAGCGCTTTGTGTAGTGTGTGCAGGTGGCATCCTTCAGTCCATTCACACAGTGGGCATGGGCACATCCCCTGTGAGACAGTCAGCTACACCCCACTACAGCAAACCTCCGCTGTGAGACAGTCGGCATACACCACGCTACAGCAAACCTCTGCTGTGAGACAGTCAGCTACACCACGCACAGCAAACCTCCCCAGTGAGACAGTCAGCATACACCACACTACAGCAAACCTCCACAGTGAGACAGTCGGCATACACCACGCTACAGCAAACCTCCACAGTGAGACAGTCAGCTACACCCCACTACAGCAAACCTCCACTGTGAAACAGTCGGCATACACCATGCTACAGCAAACCTCCATAGTGAGACAGTCAGCATACACCCCACTACAGCAAACCTTCGCTGTGAGACAGTCGGCATACACCACACTACAGCAAACCTCCATAGTGAGACAGTCGGCATACACCACGCTACAGCAAAACTCCATAGTGAAACAGCATATACCACGCTACAGCAAACCTCCATAGTGAAACAGTCAGCATACACCACACTACAGCAAAACTCCATAGTGAAACAGTCAGCATACACCACGCTCAGCCTGCTTTCTCATTTAGTCCAAACCCATAGTCCCTGAAATGTTGCTCCAAATTCAGGGTAGGTCTTCCCACCTTACTCTAATCTAGATAATCCTTCACATGCCCAGAAATGTTTCCCCTGGTGTCTTAGTCAGGGTTTATGTTGCTGTGATGAAACACCATGACTAAAAAGGAAGTTGGGGAGAAAGGGTTTATTTGGCTTACTCTTCAGCATTGCTGTTCATCATTGAGCAAAGTCAGGACAGGAACTCAAACAGGGCAGGAACCTGGAGGCAGGAACTGATGCAGGAGGCCATGGAGGGGTGCTGCTTACTGGTTTGCTCCACATAGCTTGCTCAGCCTACTTTCTTATAGAATCCAGACCAGCAGCCCAGGAATGGTACCACCCACCATGGGCTGGACCCTCCCCCATTGATGACTACATGAGAAAATGCCTTACAGCTGGATCTCAGTGAGGCATTGTCTCAACTGAGGTTCCTTCCTCTGATGACTATCTTGTGTCAAATTGACACACAAAACCAGCCAGTACACATGGAAATGCTAAATCCAATCAAACTGATGGTGACTATTAACCATCACAGTCCCGGCTGGTGAAAGCTAAGATCCTAAGCCAGGTATGGTGCAGAGCCAGAGCCCTAGCTGCTCTGGAAGCCAAGGCAAGGGAATGGTTTGAGCCCAGGAGCCCCAAACCTCCGAGCAGCAAAGCACGATGAACTTCCCAATCAAAACCAGACTTCTCAAGACTGCAGCAGGGAATGAAAGAACAAGGTAACCCATAGCAGGCACCACAGAGTGTAGGTAGCTTTTCTAACACTCTTGTTCCATAAAACCTTGCAATGTTCTTGCCATTTCAGCCGTGTCCTAGAACTACAGACTAGAGCCATATTTGGTTAAGCCCAACTGTGAGGCGGAGGAGAACCAGAGCCTCTCTTGCATGCATGAGCTGCACCATAGCAACATGCACCGGAGGCTGAGACAGAGACCCCTGAACCAGCGGCTGTGTGGTATTCCTGGGAGAGAAGCAGTAATACCATGTCCCCTCCTCCTCCCACAACGACTAGAGAAAGAGTGACATGTTTCGAGACAGAGCCTTAAAGCTGGGGTGTGGTCTATTAAAACGAACCGCTTGCATACCTCTGACACTGCGCACGTCTGTAACGCATGTCCACACTCCACGTTAGGGCCCCGATAGAACCGGGGAGAACAGACATTACATTTACACTAAGGCGTCCTAAATGGGGAGCCACAGAGCAGAAGCACAACAGGAGGGCCAGGCGTGGGGGCGGCAACAGCTAACAAACTTGCCACCCCAAGACCATGTCAAGCTATAATTTACTCTGTAGCCTCATAGACAAAGGGAAGACACATGGAAACAAAAACCTTTGAGATGACCGTAGCAGTCGTGCCCAGAGGTGGGCGATAATCCAGTGCAGTTCAGTGTCACAGTCTCAGGTCAGCAGGTCTAGGGGGACGCAGGCTGAGAAGTGGACATCGCTCACACGGGATGCTCACACATTCAAGAGTCTGCTTGAAGGCCGGTCTGTCTGGGTGCAGGAGTGTGAGAAGTTGGAAAGCACTGGGATAAGCAAAGGGGGAGGGGCAGCAAGGGAGAGGGGCAGCTCAGCAGGATGAGACAGCTGATGAGGCAGAGATGTAGGGCCACCTAGTCCACAGTGGTCACTGAGCAGGGATGCGGTGACAGGAAGCCTTGGGACTTGTCCCCTATGGTAACTTAGATCCTATCAGAGGAGACAATAAAAAGCAGACAACTTGCAAATACTGCTGAGTTGTTCTGATACAATAAAGGGAAGCAAGGCTTGAACTGGACAGTCTGGTAGGGGAGGAGGGATTCCCTTTGCTACAGTTGCAAAGGAGCTGAGACCTGAAGAGAAAGCAGGGGAGGGACTGGGGGGGGGGGCGGTGCAGAGCTCCCACCAAGAATGTGACTGGGGCAGAAATGAAGACAAGTTGTGGACACCAGGCTGGAGAGATGGCTTCCTGGGGAAGAGCAGGGACATAAGTTCAGATCCCCCAGGACGTGTGCAACAACACACGCTAGTGAGCGTCTCGGACTGCACACCTGGCACGCCTAGGAGAGATGGCAGGCAGCGATGGGAAGACGCCTAGAAGCCTGTGGGGCCAGTAGCCTGCTGTACATGGCGGTGAATGAGAAACCCTGCTTCAAACATGGTAGATAGAAGCTGAAGACAATGGAGGTTGCTCTCTGATCTCCACATGTGTACCCTGGCATGTACATGTACGTGCGCGCAGACAGACAGACAGATAGACACACACACCTAAAGACAGTTTAGAACAGCAGGCTCGGAGTGGCCTTCAGCTTGGAGATGCACATAGAGAAGCTGCCACCTAAGACCTTGTGCCACACTTTTAGTCCTAAGCACCTGGTCCAAGCCCATATCCTGACACACAAGAGTCTCAGCCACCGTAGAGTCTAACATTAAGTTTATTTGGTATGGACCTCAGCCTACTGAACAGATAAGCTGCCAGAGCCAAGCCAGAAAAACAAGTTCCAGGGACATAACCGAAGGAGAGAGCCACTCCAACTTGATATATTCTGTCTGCGTCATTACAGACATGCTAAGATTCACTCCAAAGAAGTATAAACTTCCAGTTCTTTTTAGACAGAGCCTCTGACCTTCAATTGGTGCAAGAGGCCAGCATGAGCTTCCTGCCCTAGGTGTGGCCCTATAGACTGCATGAATCACTGGCCCAAAGCCCTTGGACAAAGCTCAGTGTTGAGTAGTGTTGAAGGAGTCTCATACCGTCTAGGAAATCTGTATGTGGGGCTCACAGATAGGAAGGCTGCTACCAAGGAGGCAGCGGGTGAAGGGGGGCATTGTTGAATAGACATAGCCTGTGCTGGCTGCAGCCACCACTGTCTCCCAACCCCTAACATCTGTCCTAGAGACTGGAATCACAGGGTTTATGCAGACTGACAGGATGCAAGAATGAGAGAGGCCTTGTGACCCTATGCTCACACAGGATGAGGATCTACAGACCTGATGACTGTGCTCACAGGATCTACAGACCTGATGACTGTGCTCACACAGGATGAGGATCTACAGACCTGATGACTGTGCTCACACAGGATGAGGATCTACAGACCTGATGACTGTGCTCACACAGGATGAGGATCTACAGACCTGATGACTGTGCTCACACAGGATGAGGATCTACAGACCTGATGACTGTGCTCACAGGATCTACAGACCTGATGACTGTGTTCACAGGATAAGGATCTACAGACCTGATGACTGTGCTCACAGATAGCTCCTCGTTTCCTGTTCTGTAATAAACTTGGAGTAAAGTGCTCTTTCATATTCAATAGGTCAAAACTACCCCTGCTCTGAACCTGGCTATTCTCCATTATCACTCTGAGGTCTAGGACATGCCCCACCAGATACTTTATACTATTTTGTCCCCCCAATTTTACCTTCAGATAACCTTGAATTAATGCTTACCTGTTCTTACAGTTTGCTTTCTCCCTCCCCCAATCCATAATGGAAGTCCTATCTCACAGTACAGTAGAATGGAGTCGTATTTGGAGAGAGTGCTGAGACCGGTAATGAGATGTCTTAGGTGGTTCCTATTCCAATGTGATAGCTGTCCTATCAAGAGGAAATTTCAACACTCACAGGGATAAGAAGAAAGAGTAGGAGGAAAAAAGAGGAGGAGGAGGAGGGAGAGGAAGAAAAGAGAGAGTAGGAGACATTTAAGAGTCTAGTGGGAGCTGGCAGTGGGGCGTAAACCTTTAATCACAGTACTCAGGAGGCAGAGGAAGGTGAATCTCTGAGTTCAAGGCCAGCCTGATCTACAGAGTGAGTTCCAGGACAGTCAGGGCTATGCAGAGAAACCCTGTCTTGAAAAAAAAAAAAAAACAAAGAAACAAAACAAAAGAAGAGTTCAGTGGGAGTCATCATGTACCAAATATCTTCCTAGTACGTGGGAGGCTGAGGCAGGAGGAACACCAGTTTGAGGCTAGCTTGAGTTATACAGTGTGTTCCAGACTACCCTGGGCTAGAGTGAACCCTGTCTGAATGAGGTCCCCCTCCTCAAAAAGCTACATTTCAGGAAATGCATTCTGCACTGACTGGTAATATTTCTCCCTCTCTACATTGCAGGAAATGCATTCTTCAGTGACAGGTCCCCAGTGATATTATTCCTTATATAGGAACAGTAACTGACCCATAGTTCTATGCAGAACAGCACCTGGGAGGTGGAGACAGGAAACCCAACTTCAAGGCCAGGCTCTGCTATCTAGGGAATGTGAGACCAGGCTGGACTACTGGAACCCTGTCTTTAAGAAACATAAGAGAAGTTTCCATTCGAGAGGGTCTGCATGAGAAGCATGTTTACACAGTTTACGGAGCCCCTTTCTTCAGCGTGTGTTATGAGAAGAGCAGCCAGGACTGTCAGCTAAGCTAGCTCAGGGTGCGGGCCACTATACATGTCTAAATCCTGGCTACATCTCTCCCAGCATCCTCTGGGTGGCCCACGTGCCATCAGGAAGCTTCCTCTCCCCACCTCCAACTGCAGTCTTTGCTGGGGACCAATGCTATCACTAGTGGTTGGCTTTTTGTTGTTTTACTATTTTTTTCTTTGAAATTTTCCTGTATTTACACAATAACACGGCAGCAACAAGCTATGTCCCTTAAAGTGAGCATTCCCTGAAGCCTCAAGAAGGGAGAGCTGTAGCCAAATGCTCCCTGTGGACTGCAGTCCAGCTGGACAGGAACTGAGAGATGCCCAGCCCACCTTGGAGACGAGGGTGAAAGCTGGAAACCTGTTCCGAGGTTTCCGAGCAGGTCAGTGTCTACCAGGATCCAATATCGCTGTGAATTCATAATCCTGACATTTACATTCAGGATACCGCTCCATCTGTTCAAGGATGAAATTTACCCACAATGGCAGAGAAGCCCTCACCTCGAGTCCTTTCTGGGCGAGCGCTAGTCTGTAACAGGCTTTCTCATTCCCTCCGTCTATCTGAAGCGCCTGGTCACAGTCCAGCTTTGCCTCTTCAAACCGGCCCAGCTTCAAGTAACAGAGAGCCCTGGCGCAATGCAAGAGAGGCAAAGAAGCTGATCAGTGTGTGGAGATGGCTAGTGGGCCGGGAGGACGGCTAGTGGGCAGGAGGACGGCCAGTGGACCGGGAGGACGGCTAGTGGGCCAGGAGGACGGCTAGTGGACCAGGAGGACGGCTAGTGGGCCAGGAGGACAGCCAGTGGACCAGGAGGACGGCTAGTGGGCCAGGAGGACAGCCAGTGGACCAGGAGGACAGCTAGTGGACCGGGAGGATGGCTAGTGGACTGGGAGGACAGCTAGTGGACAAGCTAGTGGGCTGGGAGGACGGCTAGTGGACCGGGAGGACGGCTAGTGGACCCGGAGGACGGCTAGTGGACCCGGAGGACGGCTAGTGGGCAGGAGGATGGCCAGTGGACCGGGAGGACGGCTAGTGGACCGGGAGGACGGCTAGTGGGCCAGGAGGACAGCCAGTGGACCAGGAGGACAGCTAGTGGACCGGGAGGATGGCTAGTGGACTGGGAGGACAGCTAGTGGACAAGCTAGTGGGCTGGGAGGACGGCTAGTGGACCGGGAGGACGGCTAGTGGGCTGGGAGGACGGCTAGTGGACCGGGAGGACGGCTAGTGGACCGGGAGGACGGCTAGTGGGCTGGGAGGCTGGCTGTGTGTAAAAGCACTTGCTGCTCTCACAGAGAACCTGGTTCGGTTCCCAGGACCAATACTGGGTAGCTCACAACTGCCTGTTATTCCTGCTCCCGGAGATCTGACACCTGATCCGACCCCTGCACTCAAGTGCACACACACACATACATCCACACACACATATATGCACAATAAAAAAAATCTTTAAAAAAATCATTTCTATAATATTTTTAAAAAGAAGGAAAAGTAGTCAGTAAGGATCAACACCAACTCCAAGTCTGTTTAAAGCCACAGTTGCCTTGACTGACACATGACATCTGAAGTCAGCTGTGGCGTTTGCACAGAAGACGAAATTACATCACTGGGGAGGCCGCTGCGGACAAACCATACCCTGACCCAAAAGGAGGAACAAGGTGGGAAGCAGAACAAAAGGAGCGAGCATCTTAACAAAATCTGGAAAAGGCTCTGGAGTGCACAGCTGAGACCCACAGCATCTTAACAAAATCTGGAAAAGGCTCTGGAGTGCACAGCTGAGACCCACAGCATCTTAACAAAATCTGGAAAAGGCTCTGGAGTGCGCAGCTGAGACCCACAGCAGGTCTTGTGGGGCAGAGGGGGGCAGAACAATCAGAGAGACTTCCCAGAAGGTGTGTACGTCAAGTTAAAGGTAGACATGTGGGCGTATGAAGGGAAAGTGACCTTGCCAAGGCATTGGGCAGAAAGGATGGGCAGAAGGGAAAGAGAAAAGGAACAGAGAGGGAGGGAGGCCAAGGACACAGCTTGGGTACAGCCTCCCCAGGGCAGAGCGTGACGCTGGTGAACTAGGAAAAGCATGACTGGAATGGAGTGGTGGGCTGGGAGAGAGGACAAGCTGGACCACAAAGGGCCCTGCTCACTGAGCTTCGTCCTGAGACTAGCAGAAGCTTGTCTGCAAAAGATGGCGGTCCACTCGCTCTAGCTACACCTCAGAGAATGAGCTGAGAGCGAAGAAGAGAAAGGAGGGATGCTGCAGAGGGCGCTGCAGACCTGTCAGAGATAACAATGTGTGTGTGTGTGTCTGTGTGTGTGTGCGTGTGTGTCTGTGTGTGTGTCTGTGTGTGTGTGTCTGTGTGTGTCTATGTGTGTGTGTGTCTGTGTGTTTGTGTGTCTGTGTGTTTGTGTGTCTGTGTGTGTATGTGCGTAGCTGGGACTAAGGGAGGACTGACAGCCACTCTGGAGGAGGGCAGTAGAGGTGGGCGCACCCAAGGTTACTGCCTGCTTGGGGAAAAAAGGGACCAAGGGTGATCAGCTTCTCCAATAAGGAAGTTCAGGAAACAGATCCGGGACGCACAAGGCTAAGAGGCGAGTGGAGATGGGTGAGGGAGGGATGAGCTGGTCTAGAGCATAGGAGAGAACAGGGATCCAGATCTTACAAGCAGCAAAACGCCGGGCAACAGGAAGCCCGCAGAGAGGGGAGCCAGGCACTGAGCTCCGTGCCATCTAGCCAAGGGCTAAAGGGTCTTCAGAGAAACCTGTGAGTCACCCCTGCACGGGCAAAGGCTGAAGAGAGGGGTAGAAACTGTTGGCTTTAGTGACGACGTGTGGCCAGCACACACAGGAGGGATGTGTACAAAGAGGCTAGTCAAGAATTTATCGGAGGGGCTGGAGAGATGACTGGGCAGTGAAGAGCCCTTGTCCTCACGGTGCACCTGGGTCTAGTTCCAGCACCCACAGGGTGGCTCACAACCATTTCAACCCCCTTCTGGTCTCTGCAGGTACCCTGCATGCACATGGTATACATCCATCCATCCAGGTAAAACACACATTTAAAAAAAAAAAAAAAAGACTTAAATGGGGGGAGGGGTTGAAATGATATAAGTACAGTATTCACTTATGAAATTCTCAAAAAAAAATTTAATCTCATGAAATAGCTAGATCAATGCTTAAAACTGATCCTTTATTCTTCCGGTTACTATTCCCTACCTCCATTATACTCTACTCCCATCAAATTACTCTCCTAGCATCAAATCCCAGAAGTACCGCAGTGGTAAAGATGGTTCTAGAACAGCCTGCCAGTTCCTGCTACACCCTGTAAGAGAGGCTTGTCATTCCTGTAGCACGTTAGAAGAAAAGGACAGTGCTTTGAAGGCCATTGGTCACCCCTCACCCTACCCCCATGCCCCAGCTCCCACACTGGACAGAGCTTAGGCCCAGCTTGCGGCAGCCTGGACAAGCAGACAGGGCAGGGTCAGATCAGGACAACAGCACCAGCCCTCCACTGTTCCCAGTCCCTCTCTAAGTCTTACAGCCCAGCTCTTCCAGAAACACCAGGACAGCTTGCACACTGATTGCTAGAAGCATTACACAGAACTGGCAATGAATGTGTTTTATTTAGCTAAGGCGTTACAGAGAACTTGCCTGTTTGTGTATATGGCGCACTCCCTGCTGTTGATTTTTAGGCATTCGCTGTATTTACTGATGGCATCTTTATAGTTTTTGTCCTTTACAAGTTGATTTCCTTCTTCCTTAAGGGCTTGAAATGTTTTTTCATCTATGGGACCAATAAAATAAGAACATAGAGAGAACATTCCCGTAAGTACATCGATAAAACATTAAGAGTGATTATGGGTAGACCTCCATGGCAAGTCCTGTGCTTGCTCACCGCGAGGAGCTGGGCTAAAGAGAATAAGACAAAACGTTAAAGAGGAGATGCTGCTGAATGTATGGATAATTATGACGCTGCTACTTTCAGATTAGAGAATAAAATGCCAGCAATGCGTTGCACGTGTTGGCATGTCTTCTTTTCTCCACTGGGATTCTGGAGACACGGCAAGAACCGTGTGAGAGACGGATAGTCAAACCACACACCAGGACGCAGCTGAGCAGACGGCGTGAGGTGGGCCAAACATGACTGCTTCCACGACGGGAGGACCACAAAGCTGAGGCTGGAGCAATGGCTCAGCGACTAAGAACACTTCCTGTGCTTGCAGAAGACCCGGGTTTGGTTCCCAGCGCCATGGCAGGTGTTTCAGACTCTGTGGGCACCAGTGCTCACAGACACATACTCACACAGGCACAATCTTAAAAACTGGGGACTGGAGAGATGGCTCCCTGGTTAAAAGCACTCGCTGTCTTTTTTTTTTTTTTTTTTTTTTTTTTTTTGGTTTTTCGAGACAGGGTTTCTCTGTGGTTTTGGAGCCTGCCCTGGAACTAGCTCTTGTAGACCAGGCTGGTCTCGAACTCACAGAGATCCGCCTGCCTCTGCCTCCCAAGTGCTGGGATTAAAGGCGTGCGCCACCACCGCCCGGCAAGCACTCGCTGTCTTGCATACACATGTGTGTGAGCACTTTGTCTAGATGTACATATGTGTACCATATATGTGCCTGGGACCTGAAGAGGTCAGAAGAGGGTATTGATTCCCCCGAAACTGGAATTACAGATGGTTGTGAGCCATCACATGGGTGCTGGGAATTCAATTAACGTTTGATGACGTCAAACTTTTAAAGCCTCATGTGGTATTTACCCAGCATCCAAATTTTCTTACTATATATTTGCATATTATCGTTGGAGAATTTATTTGTGATGTGTATGTCTGATTTGTGCCACAGCAAGCACAGGGAGCTCAGAGGCAATTTGGGGCAGTCTGCTCTCCCCTCCCCCACAGATTCTGGAGACTGAACACGGGCCTTCAGGTTTGCATGACAAGCCCTTTGACACACCAAGCACCTCACCTGCCCTGAACCATTTTTTTCAATTTTTTTTATGTGTATTGGTGTTTTGCCATGGGTGCCAGATCATCTGGAACTGGAGTTACAAACAGTTGTGAGCTGCCATGTGGATGCTGGGAATTGAACCCGGGTCCTCTGGGAAAACAGACAGCACTTTTTATTTTTTTTTTAATTTTTTTAAGAATTTTTTTAAAGATTTTATTTATTATGTATACATCATTCTGTGTGCCTACAGGCTTGAAGAGGGCACCAGATCTCATTTTGGATGGTTGTAAGCCACCATGTGGTTGCTGGAAATTCAACTCGGGACCTTTGGAAGAGCAGCCAGTGCTCTTAACCTCTGAGCCATCTCTCTGCTGAGTCATCTCTCCAACCTGATTCATGTTCAGGCTCCACCCCCTTTGCTCTGCCCCAGGATACCCCTGTAGCTCAAGATGCCTTTGAAGGAAACACGGGTATTCCTTCTCACCTGCGATGCCAGGCGGGCAGCCGCTGGGATGTGGCTCCTGGTCTGGGGTCTCTGCAACAGGATGCCAGACTCGCAGGGGCTCAGACGCTGGTACAGCTGGGATGGGTGGCAGGTTCTCCCGCCATTTTGGTCCATCTTGCTCCATTAAGATCTTCGTTATCCTAAAGAGAGAACGAACAGTTGATGTGATCAAGGAATTAGTGCTTACCTTAATAAAGGTTGAATCAAGAGTCAGACTGACTGCCTGGCAGGTGGTAATACCTTTAATCCCAACACTCGGGCAGGGGTAGGCAGATCTCTGTGAGTTCCAGGACAGCGAAGTTGGTTACACAGAGAAATCCCCTCTCAAAAAAAAAAAAAAAAAAAAAAAAAAAGAGGAGGAGGAGAAGAATCACAACACTGACTGAGTTGTGTCTAAGTGTGCTTCCTTGTAGAAAAACACACAGTCCCTATAAAGTGCTTCCCAGGGATTTTAAAAGCCAGGCATTGATTAATTAGATCATTTTCTTGTCCTTCTTGCTTTTTGGTTTTTGTTTTGAGATAGGGCCTTACTGTCCTGCCCAGTGGAGCTCTGAATTTGTGACCCTCCTGCCTGTCTAGCTGAGATTATAGGTAGTGCCTCCAGGCCCAGAGAGACCATTTTCTATTCAAAATAAAATTGTAATTTTTGAAAAAGTGAAACATGCAACTAAAATTCAGAGCTGGGAAGGAGACTCCCCCAGTTACTCTGAAAAACAGCTGGGCATCCTTCAGGGTTTGTTTGTTCAAGCTGCACCAGGTGGTGGCTGAGACAGAGGCACAGCCCGTGCTGGCACAGAGGAGGCCAGCTTCTCCCTGGACACAACTGCTTCTTAGGTGCCACGCGCATCAGCACAGTCCCCATGTGTTCTTCCGTTCCTAAATGTATCCATTTATATTCTTCTCATACGAATCAAGGTCAGAAATAGAATTAATGGAGTATTCACTAAGGCCTTATCTTAGTGAAAAAAGAAATTCTTTTTTTTAAAATCATGTTGCTGATTTTTTTTAAGATTTATTTATTATGTATACAACATTCTGCCTCCATGTATGCCCACACGCCAGAAGAGGGCGCCAAATCTCATTACAGATGGTTGTGAGCCACCATGTGGTTGCTGGGAATTGAAGTCAGGACCTCTGGAAGAGCAGGCAGTGCTCTTAACCTCTCAGCCATCTCTCAACCTTAAAATTCAGATTACTATTCTTGGTTATTGTTTTCCTCTTATTTTAAACATAGAGGCTGGGCATGGTGGTGCATGCCTTTAATTCCAGCACAACTTTTAAATTCCATTAAAAAGTGACAGAGTCTTGAAGTCGACTGCTCTGAAACTGCCTTCGTACGCAAATGTGCGATACCAAGCTCAGAACGCTAAACATGGGATTCCCATTGTGCCTGGCATTCCTCGGCTGAAACAGGAAGAGAAACAGGCAAACAAGTAAAAACCTACCCAGGGTTTCCACAGACACAGTATTGGCAATAGCAACATGGTGGAAACCAGCAAAGAGACCATCAACTGATAGACCAATAAAAAATAAAAAAAATAAAAAAAAAACAAAACAGAAAGACATGATCTGTGCATACGCAAAGAAGACATAGGAAAGTCAACACTGGCAGGGGTGGCACTGTGGACGAGATGCAGAACCGTCTTCCGACACAACAGCATGTAGTCTATGGGATATCTGAATGGATGAATCACAGGAGGCAGGCAGCGCACGCTGGCTGCAGTGGACTGGGGAAAGGGAGGCAAGGGCGTGGCTGCCTGGTGGCGACAGGGGTGACGGAACCAGAAGACATGGTAGCTGCACACTGCCGCGCTCACGAGATGCCACGGTGCCACGCTTTAGGGTGTTTCACCTTGTGTAAATCTCATCTTATTTTTTTAAAAAGGACAATGCAAGCTGGGCGGTGGTGGCGCACGCCTTTAATCCCAGCACTCGGGAGGCAGAGGCAGGCGGATCTCTGTGAGTTCGAGGCCAGCCTGGTCTACAAAGGGAGTTCCAGGACAGGCTCTAAAGATACAGAGAAACCCTGTCTCGAAAAAAACAAAAACAAAAAAAAAAAAAACAAAACAAAAAAACAAAACAAAACAAAAAAAGGACAATGCAGAAAGCTGAGAAATTAGAACCAACCTGGTCTCCCACACACATCTCACACCATTCAGACTATGGCCACAAACTCTCAGCCTATCATTTGGCTTCCTGAAATACCATGGTGGTGAGGGGCACATGTGTGCATGTAGAGGCCCAAATGTGCCATCAGTCTTCCTCGATCACTGTTATTTGTTGTGGTGGGGTCTCCCAGGTGAACTCAGAGGTCACCTATCCGTGAGTCTGGCTAACCGCTCACTGGAGACATCCCATCCTGTCTTCCAAGTGCTGGAATGATAGGCAGCAACCATCTTACCTGGCATTTACACAGGTTCTGGGGATCCAGATTCTGGTCCTCGTGTCTGAGGTCCAGAGCTACCTTTTCAGACCTGACAGACCCTTGGACAAGGCCCTCCTCTCTGTCGGAACCTCAGATAGTACCTAGAACTGACTACAGCATGATGCTCTTTCCCCAAACTTCCCCTGGACGATCTCTAGGAAGGATGGGGATGAAGGACAGCAATTGCCTAGCCTGCATGATGCCCAGGTTCAATGCCACAAACTGCAAAAGGGATAGAAAGAGTGAGAGACAGAAGGGGGAGGGGGGCACTACCAGGCTGAAGATATTAAAAGCAAAACCCCAGGCAGAGATGTACATATGCTGTCTGTGTTGGAGAACACGCTCGTTCATACAATACCTCCTCATTTGGGATATCAACCTTGCAAGGCACTGCAGCTATGATGAAGGCTATACCATAATCCCTGGCCTTAAGAAGCTTCCAGTAAAATGCCAAGAAAATGAACCCACAAAAAAGATGCATTGAAGGACACTCCTCCCTGGAGCCTAATCCACACTTGGGAGTTCATACTTGCTTTCCTTAATAAATCTATTTTGCTTTAGTAAAACACATACACATGAACGTGTGCACGAGGGAGGGGAAGCAAAAAATATAAAAATTGAAATGGACACTGCTGTGGGGCACTGAGAAAGGGAACCTAAGAGTGTTGGATGGAGAGAGCTGGTGGGCCAGGGTGCTTCCTAGAAGAAATATGCTCTCTCCTAAAGTAGAAAGAACCAGAAGACCACACAGCAACCCAGCCTTCAGGGGAGCAAGTGACTGGCAGTGTGAGGTGCTGTGTGGTACCTGGTTAGGCTCTCTGGTTCTACTGGGTCACAATCAAGGAGCTTGGGGATGCCCACAGCTGGGTCTTGTCTAGTGTAGCCATGGGCAACCAATAAAAGCCAGTGTCTCCTAACTGGAGAGCTTGGTACTAGAAGGGTTTCCAGTTTGGAAAATTCTATTATTATTATTATTAGTGTTAGTAGTTTTTGAGTTAGGGCCTCATTATGTATCCCTGGCTGGCTGGAACTTGCTACATAGACCAGGTTGGCCTTGAACTCAGAGATCTTCTTGCCTCAACCTCCTAGATGTGTGCCACACTGCTTGGTGATTTCATTGTAGTTGCTGTTGTTGTTAGAATGGTTGCATATATAGGGGTGTGCGTGTGTGCATGTGTTTGTGTGCACACACATGCACATGCTAGAGCACACATGTGGGTGTTACGATGAGACCATTCTAAACCTGAAATTCAAGTAGGCATTCAAAAAGTTTCCCATTGTGAACCATTTTTAGAATTAGGGATGCTCAGACGCATGTATCCCTTTCTTCTGGTTGACTTGGGGGGCTGCCAAGGAAAAGCTCCCACCAAAGCTGAGGGCCTGGGGAAGGCGGGGAATGACTGGGAAATGGATTCATGTGAACCAGGCCACTCTCAATGTCAACCACAATGCTCAGATCCTTCTGGGGTCCTGCTAGCACCATCCAAGCGGCCTGCCTCGGCCCTCTACACCGCCCCCCCTCCAACACCTGCCCTACCCGGGGCTCTGTCTTACGCTGCTTCCCCCTGACTATATTTTAGCTGGCTGAGAGGCAGAAGCCAAGCCACCTCTGCCTTTTGTCTTTCGCAGGGTGTGTGAGGCATAGCACACTAAGACCAGCACGGGGTCCCGGATAGTCAGAAATGCTTTAAAAGCTGCCACATGGGAAAATGTCCTGGGAGGCATAGTTTTCCATTTTTACCTGAGTGCTGACCAAGTCTGTGTTATCAGGGTTTGAACTCGGGGCTCTAAGCTGCACTTCCAGCCCCAGAGTCTGAAGATCCTTGCCTTCTCATTCTCTCCCATGGCGTAAGTTGCCAGAATTCTAACTAGATCCAACTCTTGGCAGTCCCATCACTAAGTAATACCCCTCCTCTTTGGCAGGTGCCTGCTTATCAGGGCGCACGAGCAGATGAACAAAGCATCCCTCCTGGGCATAGATGACAGGCGGGGTTCCCCCGACAGGTGTGGTGCCCACAGTGATGCAGAAACCCCGTGAGAAGGGTGTAGATGCAGTCTGAGCGCAGCACCTATGTAGCCGCTGCTAGTGTCCGCACTGACTTAGACATCTACGGAAACACCTCTGACATCCACATTCCAGAAGCACACGGAAGCTGGGCACACGGTGTTATCCAAAGGGAGTAACTTCACAGAAATAAGTGTAAGGTGTGAGAGGGGTAAGCCAGGAAACATGAAGGCATCATTAGAAACCGAGTTGGGAAGAGGGGGGCACTCGTGTAAAGTGGGCGTTCTTAGAGAGCCTGGCCTTTCTCTAAGGGAGGCAGACCCCTGGAGCAGCCTCAGACTCCATTACCTGTTAACACTGCTGCTCGCCAGCTGGATTCCACGGTTGATCTGCAGCACTGTCTTGTAATCCACGTAAGCTTTCCCATATTGCTCTAAGGTTTCATATGCAGTTGCTCGCCGAAGAAGAGGCTTCACCGAGAATGGATGGAGTTCCAGGGCCCTAAGAGGACAAAGAGTCACATGGCATTTACCCTGAGAAGGGCCCTTTGGTTTCTATTTAACGATGCACACGGCAGGACTAGGCTCGCGCACATCGCACCTGGTGTTTGCCCCGTGGTCCTGGCAGCACAGCAATTACAGTGTCTTTTTTTTCCTATTTTGGTTTTTCAAGACAGAATTTCTCTGTATAACAGCCCTGGCTGTCCTGGAACTCACTCTGTAGATCAGGCTGGCCTCAAACTCACAGAGATCCACCTGGCTCTGTCTCCCCAGTTCTGGGATTAAAGGTGTGTGCCACCCCTGCCCGGCAATCACTCTATCTTTGAACCCATGGACAAGAAAGCACTCTTGAATGTCTTCATTCCACAATTAAGTGTGACTTCCCTGGCATTGCAGCTTTGCAGCGCCCCCCCACCCCAGAACCAGGGCAGCCCCAGCCCCAGAGCAAGGCTTCAAGATTCACGTGGACAGCCTTAAAGTCTTATTTACAGCAAAGGAGAGGGCTCAGCCAGGAATGTGCTTGCTCTGGAAGCAAGATGACCTGAGCTGAGATTTCCCCTCACCTACACAAAACCAGTACGGCAGCGTCTGCGTGTTATCATGAGAGGGGAAGACAGGCTGGGGCTCTCTGGCCAGCCGGTCTAGGTGAATCCATGAGCAGTCAACTCCAGGGTCAGTGAGAGACTTTGTCTCGAGAGATAAAACGAAGAGTGATCGAGAAGGACACTGGATGCTGACCTCTGACCTCCACTTACACACACACACACACACACACACACACACACTCTGAAAGGGAATTCTTAATTGTACCCATATATTTAATAAGGTACCTTACTACTAAACCACAAGAACTTACACGAGTTTTCTGAAACCGGCTTGCTGGCCCTTTCAATAGTTCACTACGATTTGACGGTAAAACGGTGTCAGTGACATGGCAGAGGGAGCCCAGGACTAAACCAACCGCACTTTCTGCTTTCTTGTTAGTCAAGGGTTTTCACCTTGCGCTGTTTGGTCTGTAAAGTTCCTTCAGTATCACTACAGATAGGGTCCGTCTGTGAGTCCAGAGTGCAAAGGTGTCCCTGCCACACCCACCACACCCCCTCCATTCCCGGCAGGCGCTCACTGCTCTAGACATGACATAAACAATCAAGCTTGGATCTAAAATTGACAGAATGGGTCACATGATTCTTAGCACTTCCTAACATGGCAAAGGAAAGGGTTCGTGTTTTTATTCTTTAACCACAATCTTGAAGATGAATATGAGTTTATGAGTGGAAAGTCCATTAAAGAGAAGAATCGTCCAGCTGTAAACACGGACGAGCATGCACAGCAGAGCTCACCGGGACAGGAGGCTCCTGTGGGCAAGGCTGTCAGGAGCAGAGGCAGCCTGTGTGTGTGTGTGTGTGTATGCATGTTCAAGTGTGTGCGTGCTCAAGTGTGTGTGTGTGTGTGCATGCTCAAGTGTGTGCGTGCTCAAGTGTGTGCATGTGTGTGCATGCTCAAGTGTGTGTGTATGCATATTCAAGCATATGTATGTGTGAGTTTCCGACAACTTGAAGAGGCTCTCTGACAAGCAGGAAATGTGATGTGACTTTTTTTGGTTGGCAAATGATTATGAAGTAAAAATACTTTTGAGAACACTGTTTGTCAAACTTTTGCTTAGGCCTGATGGCCTCTTTTTGTGTCTCACATCCTAAAACGTGGAGAAGCCACGGCATGAAGTGGGAGCGGACCCTTTGTACACCACCCACATTCCCAAGAGTGACTCTGCCAACAGGCCTCTG
Organism: Chionomys nivalis; assembly: GCF_950005125.1. NCBI lineage: Eukaryota > Metazoa > Chordata > Mammalia > Rodentia > Cricetidae > Chionomys > Chionomys nivalis. The sequence continues at coordinate 2,930,874 of NC_080102.1, read as the reverse complement.
GGGAACACTGCTGCTCAGAAGGAAGGTATGTATCCATTGATCTGCAGGCATGCACACACCACACTCATACACACAGATACACAAGGTTTTTAAATTAAATTCTGGGCTGGAAAGATGACTCAGCTGTTAAGTTTGTGTATTGTTCTTCCAGAGGACCTGAGTTTGATTCCCAGCACCCACATCGGGCAATTCACAACCACCTATAACTCCAGCTCCAGGGGGTGCAGCAGCTCTGGCCTCCTCAGGTACCCACACATGTGGCACGCACACACACACACGATTTAAAATAAATACTTTTTAAAACTAAAACCTAAAAACAGTATCTTCACAGGTTAAATTTTTTCCCTCATTTAAAATGTCTGGCTTGTTTCTTGAGTCAGGGTTTAATGTAGCTCAGGCTGGCCTCAAACTCTGTAGCTGAGGATGACCTTCAGCTTGAGGTCCTTTAGCCACCACCTCCCAAATGCGGGGGGATTATAGGTGTGAGCTCCGACTCCTGGCTTCTCTCTCAAGGTTTGACTTATAATACAGCCATCTGGTAACAGGAACTCACGGAACTCTTCAAAAAAAAAAAAAAAAAGCAAATAACTGAAAAACTAAAATAAGAAGCTTCCTTAAAAACGTGTGTAGTCTTTGGGGCTATAAGAGATCATCACACTTTCTATTAATAAATTATTCCTCATTCATACAGATTCAAGTGTATCCATATTTGGACACGTTCCTGGAGCACATCATGTCTTCTCTGGCATTAAAACAAACCTCCTGAGAATACAAACATCCATGGGTATCATCTCTGGTCCCTGCTGGTCCTCTCACCTAAGTAGGTCGGCCTGCACAGAGATCAGCAGTGACTGGCAGAGCCACATTCCTCGGCTGAGAACACAGTTCAGGGGTCACTCTCCCTGAGTTACGGCCCACCCCACTTCCCAGCAGGCCCTCTGGCTCCCTGAGGACCAGCTCCTCCTCCTATTCTAGCCTCTGTGGATACTGGGGCTGGAGTCCCATCTCTGGTTTCCTCCAGAATAAGACGCGAGAGAGGAGCAGTCATGTTGAAAGGGCGCTGGCTGCCAATCGCCACACACCCACCTCATGAGTTCACATGACCCCCTCTGTCACAGGCAAGGGTGAATGTTTACCAGGCTCAGCGGGAAAACAGAATTCAAGCTGCCCACCTAATGTTGACTAGCTCATAAAATCCTAAAAACATGGCAGTTAGCTAATGGGAGCCAGCACAACTGTGGATGAAGACAGGCCAAGCCAAAATAGAAATACTATTGCATTAAACTTCAGTTTATAATATTGGCAAAGCAATAGTAACGACGACAACAACAACCCAAAGTGCCTTAGAGCTGTTTTGACACAGGAGATACAAACAGTCCGAGCTTAATCTACATCATTAAATCCAACAAAAGAAGTGTTTGCCTTAAAAAGCAGCTCATGAACTTATTGTCCAAACTAGAGCTTCTGTGATGGCAAAGTCCGAGCCTCTCTAAGTACATGAAGCAGCAGGAGGAAACCAGGCCTGTATTAGCCAATCCAGAATGTGGGTCTGTGGATAAGAGCACTGGCTGCTCTTCCAGAGGTCCGGAGTTCAATTCCCAGCAATCACACAGTGGCTCACAGCCATCTGTAACGGGATCTGGTGCCCTCTTCTGGTATGTAGGTGTACATGCTGACAGAGCACTCACATGTAGAATAAATAAAATTTTTAAAAAAGGAAAACAAGATGTTTTATTCATGAGCGTATCTACACACAGTCTAGCAGGTTCCAGAGCACCATTGGGTCAGGACCAGAGTTGAGCCTACTGCCGACCAGGGGCCTGAGGAACCCCACCAGACAGGCCAGGAGCTGAGCAGTAAGTGTGACTGTTACCTGGAACAAGGTGACTGAAAGCCTAGAGCATCTGTGGAGAGTGGAAGGAAGTGGTCCAGACGGGGGAGCAAGGTGGTGCCAAGGAAGTGGCTCTGAGGACAATACTGAGTCACTCAGTGGCTACTGGAGACAACCTGCGCTAAACTCAGTAGAGGCACCCTGGCGACAAGTGTCAGGGAACTAGTAACTAGGCATCTCTGGTAATCCAGAGAGAGGGGACACAAATTCCCGTGGGAGCATGGGGAAAAAAAGTTTGTATAATTTTCTGAGGTTTTTTTCCCCGTTTTGTTTTGTTTTTATTTTTTTGAGACAGGGTTTCTTTCTCTGTGTAGCTTTGGAACCAACCTGTCCTGGAACTCCCTCTGTAGACCAGGCTGGCCTCAAACTCACAGAGATCCGCCTCCCTCTGCTTCCCAAGGGCTGGGATTAAGGGCGTGTGCCACCACTGCCTGGCATTTGTATAATTTTCTATAGCTGGTGTGTGTGTGCCTGTGTGTGTAGGGTGTGTGTGTGCGCGCCTGCGTGTGCAGGGTGTGTGTGTGTGTGCCTGTGTGTGTGTGTGCCTGCATGTATAGGGTGTGCATGTGCACCTGCGTGTGCAGGGTGTCTGTGTGCCTGCATGTGTAGGGTGTGCGTGTGTGTGCCTGCGTGTGTAGGTTGTGCATGTGTGTGCCTGCGTGTGCAGGGTGTGTGTGCGCCTGCGTGTGCAGGGTGTGTGTGCGCCTGCGTGTGCAGGGTGTGTTTGTCTTGTGTGTGTGCCTGCGTGTGCAGGGTGTGTGTGTGCCTGCATGTGTAGGGTGTGTGTGTGTGCCTGCGTATGTAGGATTGGCGGTTTTTTACATTCCAGTCACATCAGTGAAACCAGCCTTGGAAATCTAGGCTCTTACACAGAAAACTTGGAAGGTTTTTAAACACCACCTCTTCACACTGCCATACACCCATCTCTTGGCAAACCTGGAGTGCGCTTGTTTACCTGTTACAGTCCTGGACGCAGCCGCTGCAGTTCCCTTCTTTGAGGTAGCATGCTGCTCGATTTGAATACAAGATGCTTAGCTCACCCGCACTTTCACTTCCTAAAACCACATTTAATTAAACACAGTTAAAACCGCGAGCAAAACTACAGCTCACCAAAATGACAGGACCGCGGTCTCAGTGGCACTGCGGTCGGTCCCACAGCCTGCTCATCCTGCAGAGCTCCTAGGAGCTGTCCCCGCACTGGCCACACGGGGAAGGTAGGGCAGACCCATGCAAACCTGCCTGGCCGGCACCGGCTCCGAATTCCAAAGTATTGCTCACGTAGGTCGGAGTGGCGCGGTGCCCTTAGTCACCAGGAAGGAATGCGGAGCCGGTGCCTGTCAATGCGCGCAGGAGGCCGGCTTCTGTCCCAAGCCCCGACTGGAGTAGCCCGGGGACCCCCAGGGACCAGGTTCGGCTCCCCTACCTGCGGGTTCCAGCTGTGCTATCGCCGCCGAGTACTGCGCGGCTGCCTCGGCAAACTGCCCGCTGCGGAACAGCTCGTTGCCGCGGCTCTTGAGGTCACCGGGATCCCGAGAAGCTCGGGGCTCCCCGGAGTGCGGGTCGTCGGTGCTACTGGCCGTCTCTGTCTCCCGCGGGCCTCCCGGCTGCTCGGCTCGCGGCTGCGGTGTCCGGCCCCGACGCGATTGCCTGCCGCCCTCGCTCCTGCCCAGCAGCTTCTTCTGGATGTTGCCCATGGCGCTCGCGGCCGCTGTGGGGAGAGCGCCCGGGAGGTGAGTGCATCCCCGGACTGCGATCCGGCCTGGCGGGTGCGGGCGGCGCCACCCCGCGCGGGCGGAGTCCCAGCTCCCCGCCGCCCCGAGTGGGCGTCCTGCCCGCCCGCCCGGTCCCAGGATCCCCGAGGACCAGGTCCAGTGCCCTGCTGCACCGAGGCAGCCCGAGATTTAACTCCTTAGCCGCTGAAGAGCAGGTGACTGAGAGCTGGTCTTTCAAAGCCACCTCCTTCACTAGGACCACGCCTATCCAGGTAGAGCTTGCATTCATTCGCAATTTAGGAATGAATGAAGTCACTAGAATTTGAGCCACCCGAGAAGGACTATGCCTAAGGCCAGGGAACTAGGAGAAAAAACAAAGCAAAACAAACAACAACAACAACAAAAAAACCAACACCTGGTCATTTGAAAATAAAGTCAAAGTGATTTTCAGTTCATTTCAAAATGAATTCAGCAAAATCATAGAAAGTGTTAAACAAACTTAAAGCTTAACGAGGCCCTAAAAAGAGAAAACTTTCCATTCATAGCGGGATAATCACAGCCCTTGGAGGATATGACAAAGTCCAGCATGGACTACATAAGGAGATCCTGCCTCAAAAAAATAGAAATAAAACAGTGAGTTTTCCATTTAGACGCCTTATTCAAAGTCAAAATTTCTTTTTAAAAATTCAACTGTGAGTTTCAGGCATTAATAACTTGATTCTAGCTTTAAATATGAAGCGACATGACTTCAATTGTGGGTGTCTTATCAATGTTGAAAGTAGAGTAACTAAATGTGCCGAAGCAATGCTTAAAAACAATTAAAAAAAAAAAAGCTGGTGGTGCACGCCTTTAATGGAGGCAGAGACAGGCAGGCCTCTGGGAGGCAGCTGGGGCTGCATATTGAGACTAAATACCCGAGTTCCCAAGTCTTCTCTTTTAAACAATATCTAATCCAACTTTCCCTGGCCGTATTTCCCGTCATCTTTATAAAGAAAGGCCAAGATCTGAGACAGCAGAGAAAACCATGGTTATCTCATGAAAACCCACGGTGATGGGTTTTCATAGGCAGTGAATCTAAAGACTAGAAAACATCAATAGCTTCCTCCTCCTCCTCCTCCTCCTCCTCCTCCTCCTCCTCCTCCTCCTCCTCCTCCTCCTCCTCCTCTTTATCCTTTTTTTTCATGCTATAGCCCAGTCTGGCCTTGTACTCATGACAATTCTGCCTCAGACTTCTGAGTATTGGAGATTACAGGAGTGAGCCACCATGCAAATACAAGTTATAACAGAAAACCAATTTGAATCACCAACCAAAAGAGGCTCAATTTTGTGTAATGGAAATAAACCCCAAGAGGGGTACCTACTACTAACGTCCTCCCCAGAGGCCGACTGTGTAAGCACAGCCTGGTGTAAAAGTGGACAGAAAGAGAAAGGGAATGTGGGAAAGGAGGAGGCTTGACACCCCTGCTGGCTGAGAATAAAAAAAAAAATCACATGAATATGGCTATGAGCCATGTTTATACTAAAAACATGTCTGAGTCGTGGCCTGTGTATGACGAGGATTTCTTGAACCCTTATGACCCATTTTTATCATCTCAGCCTGTAAAACCGGTTCCATGAACTTCATACAGTACCTTATTCTCTCCTGTAGTGAAGACAAGTTCTTAAATCAAAGGTATGCTAAAACACTTTCCCTGGGTCCCTAAATCCCTAAACAATGCACCTTCAAGGGCCCCCGAAGCTCTCTGTGGAGCTGTGGTAAGACACTTGCGCCCGACTGTCTTCAGTCTGGGCTGGACACTAACCTTTTCTCCTCCCCTCTCCCCCTTTGCCTCCCTAATTCCTCGCTCACATCTATATTAAAATCTTTTCTTAATAAACCCAGCTTCTGCCTCACACCGACAGGTCTAGAAAGTCTTCCCTGCTAAGTGGGGACAACCTGCTGTCCCCGAGGGGAAGCGGATCCAGAGCTGTATGCGGCACAACGCCACAGTAGTGCTGAGACCCTGCAGCCTGTGACTAGCAGAGATGGGGGAATTTAGCACTATGTCCATCCCTCTGTGTGGCATCCCCTCATGTCTGACCAAAATGACTACCAGATGACTAGCAGGGGCCAAGGCCTTCACATATATCTTCATGAATCCTCAGACTCAGCATTGATCCCCACTTTACTAGTGGGGACCAGAGACACAAGGAATCCACTTAGTCACAGAGGGAGAGGCTAGCCCAGCTGGCGTTTGAAATGTTGGAGAGGTGAGCATAGGGGGCCTGTGGGGCCTGCAGGGAACTCAGTTGGTGATTGGACAAGGCTGGAGGACTCACTGTCAGAAACAGGCAGAAAGGGTCATTAGAGTGTGGGTGTGGGTGCAGTCACCAGACCCTGGGGGTGTCCCTGAGAAACAAAAGATAGGCCGGGAAGCCTCTTGCAGAGATACCAGAGTGACTAAGGTGACAGAACATGGACTGCTTCAGAAACCAGGAGGACTCAGGACAAGAGGAGCCAGCAGTGATCAACAGGAGAAGAGGAGGGGCCAGCAGGAAGGCCCTGGATGTGGCCATGACACAGGAAAATCTTAACAGACACAGACAGTCTGGGAGGACAGCATGCTGAAGGGTCACACACCAGGGTTAAGAGTGGTATATTTAAAGAATGAAGCAGTCGGGGCTGGAGACGCGGCTCAGTGGTTAGGAGCACTATTCGCTCTTGCAGAGGACCCAAGTTCAGGTCCCAGCACCCCCATGGTAGCTCACAACCACCCACAGCTCCATTTCCGTGGGGATCTGACACCCCCTGAGAGCACCAGGTATGCGTGTGGTATGCTTACATACATGCAAATAAAAACTTGTAAACATAAATACATTTTAAAAAGAAGAGAAGGGTAGTTCAGCCTTAGATAACCCATTCCATCTCGGACCAGGCATGGTGGCACACACCGAACATTCCAGCACTCAGAAGGCAGGGGCAGGAGGGCTCAGGTCCCAGGCAGCATGGTCTAGAGTGAGGCCCTATCTCAGGAGTAAAACAAACAAAAGGCTACATTGCCTGTGTTTGTATTTGTATGAAACAGAATAAGCAAAACCATAAAAGACAGACTAGTGACTGGAGGTGGGGCAGGTGGCGTGAGAGATGGAGTGCTGCTCTTGGGCACGAGATGGCTTTGGTGGGTGACAAAAATGTCCCCAAATTAGTGGCGATAGTTGTCTAAAACACTGCCCACTTGCCTGTAGCCCAGGCTGGCCTTGAACTTGCTATGCAGACAAGGGTAACCTGGAACTTCTACTCCTCCTTCCCCTACCTTCCAACTGTTGGGATTATAGACAGAGTCACCATGCCAGGCTTGGGTGCTCACTTTCTCCAAGTATGAAGAGACAAAGTACTAAAGCCAGACAGTCAGTGGTGTTCTAACCATCATTTCTAACAATCCTACTAGGGAAAGAGAAATACAAACAGATGGGCAGGTTCTGAGAGAAGCCCAGGACCTCCAGCCAACCTGTGGACGTTTTCTTATACAAGATCTACAAAGCAGAGGCAGAAGGGCAAGAGAAGACAGTCTGCTGACTGCCTGAGCTCAGTCTCTACCACGGAGCAGGGTTCAGCAATCATCACCTGTGAAATCAATACTGTGGCTTATGTGGTGTCTCACTCTGGATGAACTGAGTGCCCCAAAGGTACCCCAAGCAAGGCAGTCAGGCTATCGTCATTGCTCTAGGTTGCCCCACGACTAGATGGTGAGACCCTGTAGCCAAAGATACCACACACTTCCGTTGCAGCTCTTGACCAGGAAGCCTCCCCGAAGGCTAGCCTTCATAGTGTTGGAAGGTGCTAGTCAGGCTACGAGGAGAAGAAACCATGGTCTCCCTCTGCGCTGGGCCCTGCACACTATCATACCAACCCGCAAGCAGCTGTATATCCTGGAGCCACAATGGCAGGACTAGGGGGTCACCAACCATCTCTTGATTGAGTTTGAGGTCTTCTCCACAGCAGGGAATTCGTCCATGATATTTTAAGAAGGTAAAAATCCATGCCTATGAAGTCATCAGCTCTAGGGGAGAACCTACTGGTGTCTTCTTATAGATATTCAGGCTGCAAGACTGCTTCCTAAATATTCATGCTTATAATCATCTATTTGTGCTGGTCAGAAAAAAACCCTTATTGTGGTGGGTGGGGGTTAATCAAGTGATGTCTTACTTTACGAAAGCAGAGCAGAAGTAGCTATGAGTGTACTCAGCCATAGATGGGACATCTGTATCCAACACCGCCCAACACACGCACACACTCACAGACAGACAGACAGACAAAACGGACGGACGGACAGGCGGATGAACAGACAGACACGTACACCTAAGGTTCGGGGGCAGAGAGAATAGGAAGTGGACAATTGCCGGGAAATGCTGTCCTCTTGTCAGCAACTTATGAACCCAGAGCAGCTACGGTTACCTAAGTAAGACCTGCATAATAAGATCAAGCCAGCTAGATGGTCAGCATGGACGACGGAGGTCTCCCCAGTCCCACCCCAGCCAGAGTGTGCTTGGCCGTTGATGGCTGCTGGGGAGGACTTTTACCATAGGTTGGTTCCCCATGCAAAACATATATGGGCAGCACGAATTGGACTCGGTGGGTTAAATTAGTAAATAATAAAATATAGAACGGGGCATGAAGTTGAGAGGAAGACGAGAGAAAGTCCTAGGAGAGAGCTGGTGTGGGGAATCGTGTGTGTGTGTGTGTGTGTGTGTGTGTGTGTGAGATATAATATACCTGTATTAAGTTTTCAAAGAATAAATAAAGCTAAGGAATTGGGCCTGGCCACTGCAGGTGGACTTTGTAATGGAACCACAGCACCGGCCAAGGTGATAAAACACTTCTTACCAAACTTTTCCCCATGACCCTCAAAGCCCCATGGAACATGAACTATAATGACTAAGAGTTCTTTTCCCCATCCTGGGACGGGACATGCACAGTCTAACTTGGTCACACCCTTCAGGCTAGAATGTTGTTTTCCTAAAAGCAACCTAGATGTTCTTCTCGTGTCTGAAACTCAGGGACCTCATTCTACATGCCATGCAAGCATGTCATGTGGGAGAGGCATGCACTGGCTAGTTCAGTTGTGTTTATTCCTTCTCAGAGTCGAAAGGACTGCGTGGAGTCCCCAGCTCCTCATCCGTGTCTCCTTGGCTTTCATGGCGGATAGGAGGAAACTCGCTGCTCCTGATGCTTGTTTTTCTGTCAAGACTCTTTCTCTTTTTCCTGAATCTTACTTTTTACATCCCCTAATTTACACATAATTCTGGGCAGGGACCAAATGACAGGTTCTCATGGAGCAGAGATCTGTTAAGTAATAACCACAGCCATCCTGGTTCAGAATTCAAAACACAGTCGCATAAACTAAGTGGTACAGCACTTGCCTGGCACATTTGATGTGGGATTCCCCTCTGTATGCTGTGAATACCATTGGTTAATAAAGGAACTGTCTTGGGCCTGTGATAGGGTAGAGCAGAGCTAGGTGGGGAGAACTAAACTGAATGCTGGGAGAAAGAAGGAGCCCTGCCAGAGACAGACACCGGATGGAAATTTACCCAGTAAGCCACAGCTACATGGTGATACCCAGAT